>NW_024080782.1:1438798-1780442 GCF_003009895.1 Hyaena hyaena
GGGAGGGAGAGAGGGAAGGGAGGGAGAGAGAGAGGGAAGGGAGGGAGGGAGGGAGAGAGGGAAGGGAGGGAGGGAGGGAGAGAGGGAAGGGAGGGAGGGAGGGAGAGAGGAAAGAAGGGAGGGAGGGAGGAAGGGAGGGAGGGAGGGAAAGAAAAGGCTGCACTGGATGGGATTATCTGTGAGGCTAGACTGAAGATAACAAGGAGACTTCAAACAGCATGTTTTATTACTCACAAAATGCAGCCATTGCTGGCTTGGGGGTCACAGCCTCAGGCATGTCAGGGTGCCTCTATTCACCCCCTCTAGCGCCCCCAGTGTGTGTGGTCAGCAAAGTGGAACTCTGGATCCCCGCAGCAGAGGAGCCACTTTACCACCGGCCGTGGTCCTGTGTCCTGGTCCGCACCCCGGTCCGCACCCCTGCAGCAACTCCGACAGCTCCTGCCCTCCATCCCAGCCCTGCGTCCTCCCAAAATGAAGACAGACCCAGCAGCAACCCTCTCAGGGCAGTATCGTCATTGTGCTGATCACGGCTCCCCAAACACTTTCACCCCCAATTATAACAGATGTCTTACAGGATCATAATTGCCCATCTGTCTTTCTAGATTAGGAATAACTGGCAGACATGTTCCAATTCCTCTCTGGGTATCTGGTCCACATCTGAAACTCTAAATACACTGGTTGCAATTCTCAATTCGTCTGAAAGCCCTGTAGCTTGACCTCAGGTCTACTGATCACCAGGACTCATTATTATGATAGTGATGATGGATACACCAAATTCTGACTCCGAAGGGCGGAACGGAGCCCCGGCACCCTAGGCTCTGCATAAACTGGCCTGGCTCAACCCTTCTCCAAGCCTCCGACCTGCTCTCTACCTCCCCACCCACCTACACTCACGTCTTCTTCCTGTACTTGGCCACATCCTACTGCCATCTTGGGGCCACCCCCTGACCTTACCCCCTGACCCCACAGGGGAAGGGACCCAGTCAGGGAATCGCAAGCCAATGATAATGCAAGAAAGAGAAGCCCCCGCAGATGCCTCCCCTTCCCTGAGTGGGCCAAGCACCGTGCTAAATGCTTTCCAAACATAACTGCATATGAGGCTTGCAAACATCCTCCAGAAAAGGCATTATTATCCCCATTTTATACGTGTAGAAGCTGAAACTCAGAGAGATTGGAAGCATGTCTATGGAATCCAAAGCCTTGCTTTAAGCCATTGTGCTGCACTAAACAGCCAAAGGAGTGTTCACAAAGGGCACCTCTGGGGCCTGAGGGGGAGGTGGGGGCAGGTTGCTGGCACCCGACAGGCAGCAGTAAGTGCCGCTGGAATGGATGCATGAGTTAACACCGGAACTGACTGTTGAAGAAGATGAGGGTGACCCAGCCGGGAAAAGGTGCAGGGGTGGGGTGACGAGGGAAGGCAGGAGCAAAGGCGAGCAAGCATGAAGCAGCAAGGAATGTGAGACACCACGGCAGCTGGCTTGCTGAAGCATAAAACAGGACCCAGAGAAGGGGAAGGGACAAGACTGGGCAGAGGGACCCTGCCAGTTCACTGAAGGCACACGGGCCTCCAGGTGCTGGGGATGACCAGGAACGGAGGGAGCGGCTGGCTGGGCCCTGCAGCTCTAACTCAGTGTGCCCAACACCCAGCCACCTGCTCTCCCGTGCAACCTGCTCTTCCTTTCAGGCCCACAGGCTCCAGGACAGCCCAGCTCCCTACCGGTGCCTCCCCAGGTCCTGCCTTCCTCTTCAGCCCCGCCCCCTACCCACCCTCCTGCCCGCACAGCTGTAAGTGGGGCCCAACTGGGATGCAGCAGTGAAGAAAACAGGCACAATCTCTGCCCTCCTGGAAACATCCCAAGGATGTCCCTCTCCCTGTCACCCTCTGAAGGGGAAGCAGCTTGTCCCCTGGTCCATTCTTCCGCCCACCCCGGGGTGGAAGGCGGGCAGTCCTCTGGCCACCCGCTGCTCTTTCATCTTCAAGGCTGGAGCCACACGACCCACCCTCC
Organism: Hyaena hyaena; assembly: GCF_003009895.1. Taxonomy (NCBI): domain Eukaryota; kingdom Metazoa; phylum Chordata; class Mammalia; order Carnivora; family Hyaenidae; genus Hyaena; species Hyaena hyaena. Next base: position 1,440,805 of record NW_024080782.1, read on the forward strand.
CTCCTCACCTGCCCTCAGGACCCTGGCATCGGCTCACAATCTTCCCTCCGCCCCCATGCCTGCCACCCTCTTAGAAGGACACCCGCCTCGATGCCCTAGCACCCCATGCCTCAGCCACCACACTGAGACTGGGTCCTGTTGACCAGCCACAGAAATTCACATCTAGAAAGTTGACAAATTCACATTCACACCCCTCCCCCCTGCCCCAAGAGAGTGTCCTAGAGGTGGAGGCTCTGCCGCTGGTTGTGGTCACAGGGACCTCAAGGCTTCGTGTCACCAGCATCCAGACCCAAGGGAGCCTCTGAGGATGCACGGCATCACCTGCTGCCCTGCACCCTCCCTCGTGGGCAGGGTGGACACAGGAAACAGAGAACCCACTCCCCTCCTCCGTGGGTGGGAAGCTGCCCTCTCTGCACACTCACTGGTTTCTCAGGCACCTCATGGGAAGGGCCAACAGTGCTGAGCTCTGGTCCTGGGCACGGGGCAATCAGCCCCCCAAACGGCTGTTTGCTACTTCCTCACACTCACACCCCCTACACCCGGCCCAGGGACTGGCCTTAGCTCTTGGATTTAAACTGAGGGGAAAGCAAGAGTTCTGCAGATTCCAAAACTGTGATAGTATGAATGAAGGTGAGCAACAGCCCATTCCCAGAAGACCCCCAAACCAGGAGGGAAAAGACAGATTCCTCCACATCCCCACTACCCAGAAGCAGTGGAGACAGAGCCGTGGCCTAGGAAGGCCCAGGTCCCTCCAGCGCCCCTTACACACACCCACTGTTACCCACCAGTGTGCCTGACTGTCCTCCCACAGGCCACATGTGGGAGCACCGGGCCCAGAAGAACCCACAGAAGCAGGGATGGGTTCTGGCCACATGCAACATAGACTACGAGTCACATCACTTCCCACCGGATAGCTGGAGACGCACACGTCCACTGGCTCTAAAAAGTATGTCGTCACAGAACCACACAGTTGGAAGCAAGTCTGTGTTCTCAGGAAGCATGGCTGCAGGTAAGAAAGATCGCGGGCTCTCCTCATGAACATTGCAAAACAACTGCTCTCCCAGGGCAGCTGGGGAGCGAGGACCGCTGGGGTCGGGTCCAATGTTCACATTTTGCAGATGAAGACACCTGAGGCTGAGAGAGATCGGCACAGATCACCTACCACTTGATGATGATGTCACTTGCTATTTTGTTTTATTTATTATCTCTCTCTCTCTCTGCATCTCTCCACTAGAATCTAAGCTCCAGGAAGGTCAGGATTTTTGCCTGTTAGGTTTGCTGTGATTCTACAGCACCTAAAATAGAGCCTGGCACACAGCAGGCACGCAATAAAAACGTGTTGAGTGAACGGATAAATGACTAACACAACCAACTAGCCACAGTCACAAGCAATGTGAGGACCTCATACCACTTCTCAACACACTGCCAGTTATTGATCCCAAAAGGATTAACAGTAGCCTCACCTAAAAACACCCTGAAAGGAACCATCCTGCAGAATGACAGGGTGTCGGGGTGTGGAGTTTGCCTTATCGGCTCAGTCCTCAATGCACTGGTTATTCTGAGCCTTGTATAAACTGATTGGAAACACTAATGATACCCAAGACCCCTCAATCAACAATGACTGATCAATACGACCAAAACACACTGTGGAATATGCAGACAGCGCCATGAATCCCAAGAGAGCTGATCCTCTCCCCGTCAGATGGGTTTTCAGCTCCACAGACCCATGCAGTAGAATTAAGGCAATGGCATGTTTGCTGGTGAACAATGGAAGTGTGGCAGGTCCCCCTGAGAGGCACCCACCCTCTCCCCTGCAAGAAGGGAGAAGTAAAACCTGGTCCTGGGAGTGCAGTGGGCAAAACCTTTCTCTGCCCCCTCATGGATTCCTCCTGCTTTGGCAAACTCTAGTCCCAGACGAACACTGCCCAGAATAATGAAATTTAAACTGTTTAGACTTCGCAGAACTGTGTACGGTAATTTAATGGGGCTCCCGTGTTCTGCTTCAGGGACCAGGCAGATGAAGGAACTTTGGTAAAACGAAAGCAAAGGCTCTCCAAGTGTGCGGGGGAAGAAAAGAGGCTTAAAGACACCAGAGCCCTGAGACACAAAGAGCTCTTGGCCGATGCAGCCCCCCCCCCCCTCTTCCCGCCCCTCAGCCTAGGATTAGCTCTTGTCTTCCTCACGACTGCCTCCTGCCACTTCGGGACCTGGTATGTCATGGCACGGGGAGGGAGGGACGGCTCACCAAGAAGGAGACAGGGGACACACACCAAATCAGGAAACCAAAACCATGTTTCGCAAAGGCAGGGTGAGGACAGGCGCAGTGGGGAGACTGCCTGGCTGAGCCCTGCCGGGGCTCGCTGGGACAGGGCAGACTGGGGGGCTCTGTGCAGTCTGGGCGCAGAGCAGGAACTAATGAGGCACGTGAGTCGGCACAGACAGGTGCTGGGCTTTTCTCAAGGTCCTCCCTCCCTGCTGACATCGGTCAGGCCTTAACCAAAGCCCTGTTCACAGATGCTAATGTTACAAGCAAAATGCAGAATCTCAGGATGCCCCAGAGGCTTAACCCCCCCTCTCCGCAGAGGGGCCCCCACTTTCATCTACAAGGGAACCTAGCAGAAGCTTCTGCACACTGGATGAATGAGAGAACCAAGAGGCTTGAAGTTGACATAGCAGAGAGAGAAGACTTTGGTCACAGGAGGCAGAATCTGGAATACACGGTCAGGGACGTGGGCAGAGACCAGGAAACACAGACGGAGAGAGAGACACTGACTTCCCAGGGAGGTGACTAAGGGGCATTGTCCTGAACATCTTGACACAAGCCAAAATGTCTAATGAAACTGAAACTGAACAATTTCCTGCATAAGGAGACTTTCCAGCTTACGTGGCATTTGAAAGTTCTCCATGACTTGGTGTCCAGAACTCTGAATGCATTTTTCATAGAAACAAAATGATACCCATGGTGAGGATATCAGGCCAGCCTGTCACCTTCAGGGTCTATGAATTCTTGGCAACAAGGCCCATGCTGTATTCTTCTTTGATTTCCAAGTGCACTGAAGAGAACCTGACAAAAAGCAAAAACTCACATGGATGGAGGGTAAGAGAAAGGCTTCTGTGAACCTCGGGCAGGATTTCACATCTCACTTCTTTGTGTGTTCCTAGAGAAGAGTTGATGTCCCTGGTTGTTTTTTTTAATGTTTATTTATTTTTGAGAAAGAGAGAGAGAGACAGACAGACAGACTCTGAAGCAGGCTCCAGGCTCGGAGCTATCAGCGCAGAGCCCAATGCAGGGCTCGAACTCACAAACCATGAGATCACAACCTGAGCTGAAGTAAGACGCTTAACCAGCTGAGCCACCCACTGAGGCACCCTCCTCAGTTTTTAAAGACTCAAAGAATCCCACCGAACTCCTGTTTAGGCCCTTGACTTGATCTATGTACTAGAATATCCTAAGGATTCCTAATAACCCCACAGAATAAAGGAGAGCTGAAAGGTGGGCCCTGCTTGTGCACTCCAGGCCCGGCCCCAGCCTGGGAGCGTCATCTGGTCAAGTACAAATGGGATGTGCATGAAGCCCTGATGAAGGCATCCTCCTCTGGGAGCCACCCTGAGGGCTTGGTAACCCCTGGACACTAAGCTCTCCCCCAGTAAAGAGAAAGTAAAGCTCACTTAAAAACCAGATGTTTAACATTCTAGATCCTGGACTTCTTAAGGATATAGCCTCTTCCCATTGTTCCCACCACCTTCTCGTTCATGTCAGATCGGTCTCCTCTCTGACTTGCCAGAGGAAGAAAACCCCAGCCATTCGGCCGCATTATCTGCCCCCCACCCCCGCCTTTCCCTTCATCTCTGTGATGATCAAAGTGCATTTTTCATACTCTGAGGTCCTCCAGCACAGCTTGCTGCTTTGTTGACTTATGGTCTTTTGCCAACTGATAGAACTTCTGATGATCTGTGCTCCATGGGGTTTGCAGAATGGTCCCCATGCAGCTCTGTCTCAGGCACTGTCCCTTTGCAAAGTTGCAGAATGAGGGTACAGAGTGAGCGCTGGGTGACATCACAGCTCAGGGCAATGAGGCCGCTGGGGGTCCCCAGAGCTTCACCTCACATTCCTCCCCATCAGGGCCTCTGCAGGCTTAAGAATAAAGAATTGTCAAATACCTACAAACAATGATTTTTAAATGAACACTCCTTTCTCTGGGCAGTGTTTGAAGAGGTTCTTAGACTCTGAAGTTCAAAGACTCGAATAACAAACTCTTCTGACCAAGGGTAATTTGCCTAATAAGTACAAACGCCCTGACAGTCCTGCTAAGCAGAGTGCCAGGTAATTCTCTGCCAAAAAGCAATCCTACTTCTAGGTATTTATCTGAGAAAAATGAAAACGTATGTTCCCACAAAATCCGCACACAAACATTTACAGCAGAAAAGGCAGTAGGAGATGCTGGCTAAGAGATTAGCCTCCAGATCAAATGTTTATAGCAGCCTTATTTGTAAGGCTTCCAAAAACAGGAAGTAACAGTGAATGAATGACCAACTGGTACATCCATACAATGGAACACCACTCAGCATTAAAAAGGAACGTTGCACACAACAGCTTAGAAGGAGCTCAAGGGCATCATGAAGGGTGGAAGAAGCCAGTCTCTGAAGGTTACAAACCACATGATTCTTTATAAGGCTTTCTGGAAAAAACCAAACCACGGGGAGAGAGAACAGATGCATGGCTGCCAGAGGTTAGGGGTGAGGAGAATGTCTGACTACAAAGGGACAGCCCTACGGAATTCTTCAGGTTGCTGCAATTCTGTGTCCTGCGGTAGTTACAGGAACCTGTGTGTGTGTTCAAGTTCCTAGGATTCCACAGCGAAAATAAAGTGAGTTTTACTGTATATAAACATCTTTTTAAGAAGTTCACAAATCCTGGACGCACCTCCCATGTAACAATGGAGTCTTGGACGTTGGCCAGCCTTGCTGACTTGTTCTAATGAGCGGATACCAGCGAGAGAGACAGAGGAGGTGAGACAGCGCCCTCCTGGCCTCCATCTGGAGCCCTGAGCTGCCATGGAAAGAAGCCCAGCTACCCGGAAACCACTAAACTAGAGACCCGTGGAGAGACCAGAGAGAAAACGAGAGATGCCTGAGAGACCCGCACCTCTCTGCATCTGCCCAGCCCACAGGCCAGCCTTGCAGCTGGGGAAGCCCTGGGCTGGCGGCAGCCTCATGAGACACCAGAGCCGAGATGCTCTCGAATTCCTGGCCCAAGGAAACCATGAGAGAAATGTGAATGTTTTAAGCAACTATGCTTCAGAGGGATTTGTTCACAGCCATGGGTCACTAATAAGGACACGTTTTTTGAGCAATTGCCGTGTGACAGACACTTGCTCATACATTGTCTTGCCTATTTTTCATTTCATCATTTCCTGGGCACTTTCTATACGTCAGGGACTATACATGGAAAGGGCATGAAGTGCCAGGAGCCAAGAGAATCACCAGGATGTGAGGGCCGAGAGATGGGAGTCCAGAGCCAGGGAAAGATTCTTGGTTTGGGCAGCTGGCCAGACGGTATGTCTCTCACAGAGGCAATGCTAACAAGATCCGACTGGACGCAGTGCATGATCAGCGTCTGTGGGACATCCCAAGGCGGGTGTCTAGGAGGAAGCTGGGCTTCAGGACCAGAGAGAACACTGGACTAGACATAAGAACAAGGGGGTTATCAGAAAGCCCTGGAAGCCACCCAGAAAATGAGGTCAACTGTGAGGAGAAGGCATGGCCTTGGGACAAAGCCCCAAAGAAGGCCAACACTCAAAGGGCAGGATGGCAGAGCAGATGGAGAGGGAAGATTGGGAGGGTGAATCTGTCACTATCGAACTCAGAAGAGCATTCCTCAGAGGGCATGACCAGAACCAGCAAGTGCTGGTTAAGAGGTAAAATAAGATAAAGACGGAAAAGCATCCCCTGCATTAAAGATAAGCACCTTAGCAGGGAATTTCACTGTGGTGGTGGTGGACAGGAGAGAGAATGGAACACGAGGGAAAGTGAGGTAAGATAGCAGAGCTCAGACAAGGTCTAAGACGCCTGGGGGTGAAGGCAGACTTCAGATCTGGGGACCAGGGAGGAGTATTTTCTGGATGAAAAAAAGCCCCAGCCCATCTACATGCTGACAGAACCACCCCAGAGGGAAGTCGGGGCTGAAGCTACAAGGTGGGGCAGGGGTTGCTTTGTCTGTGAAGTTACAGGTGTGACAGGGGAGAGGAAGGACCTGTAAATAGGTGCCCCCCACCCTGGAAGCTGGGGATAGAGGCCACTAATGGGACAGTAGGATCCTTCTTGGTTTTGTCCACAAGAGCCCTGTAAGGGAGGATGCTACTGGTGCAAGGGTTTAGGAGAGGGAGTATGGAGGGTGGCAGCAGGCACCCACCACCACCTTGCTGACCCTTGGTTTCCTGTATTCGGGGTACTCTGCTGCCCCTACAGAGACTGACACTGAGCAGACACCCCATAAACATTTGTGAAATGAGAGAGAGTCCTGAAAAGCATCATATTCTAGCCTTCATTGGCTAACACATCCACTCACCAAGAATAGCTATGAGCGGGGGCCCAGAACAGTGAGAGACCCCATCCTCTAGGCCCGGGCCAGGCCCATCCTGGGCTTGTCTCTGACTGTCCTCCTCCCACACATTCTTCCGAGGTGGCTTTTCAGTGACTGCCCCCATCCCTCTCCTTTCTTCTCCTCCTTCTCTCTTTCCTTCACCTTTTCTTTGTAATCATTCTCTTCCCAAATTTTCACTCTTCCCTCCTCTTTCCTTCCTCTTCCCTTCCTTTTTCCATTCTGTGGGATGGAAGTAACTTCTGAAATAGTTCTGTGCTTACTGGCCCAGGGTGCCAGCCCAGCCCACGGTCTACTGCTGTAGGGTCCCACCATCAGGGGCTGTTCTCAGTTGCCCAGAGCCAGCCAGACCTGACCCCCATTCCACATCCCGTCCATTCCCCACCTGCGTGGAGTGTTCCTCGCCTTTCTATTCACTTCCTCAACCATCCCCACTCTCTCCGGGAGGCTTTCTGGACTGTGGGCCCACGCAGATTCTTCCCACTTCCAACATCTCTATAGCCCGGCTGCCTATGTCACATGTAGACATGAGTCATATGTCGTCCTGTCAGTTGTTACTTCACTCTGTGTTATGTCTGTGACTGATTTCCCCAACCAATCATAGCCATAAAGGAGATCATTTTCATGGCTTGGGATCAGTGGCCTTGATAGAAAGTTTTCCACTTAACCAAACTGTGCTCCCCAGCTCTCACAAAAATAATCACCAACTGGTTACATAGAATGTGTATGGACTCAGCTGAAATTTCCCCCTGATGATCTTCACTCCACAAGCTTCCCCGGGTGCCAACCTATGTTCCTCATGCTTATCTCTGACAGACAGAGGCAGAGAGCCCTCGCTGGAGAGACTTGGAGCCTGGAGGAGAGATGTGTGCTGGACCGAACCCTGCCACCCTCTGAGAGGCTTACTGAGCATCTGTCATGAAGCCAATCTGCTTTTAGTTTTCTCATCTTGGAGATGGAACCTAAATGCCCCATCTCACCCCCTTCAGGGTTGTGTGAGGATCAGCCAGGCAAACCTATGTCCCAGTGCCTTGTAAACTGCACAGACACGTCGCGGTTCTATCACTGGCCGATTCAGTGATGAATCACTGTCCACAAAAATGCACCCAGTTCTGGGAACAAAAAACCACTCATATCCCTGACTATTGTTCTGGACAGGGAGGCCGAAGCTCTTCTTTCCTGCCTGCAAACACACAGTGCTGTTGAACTTGAATGGAAGACCCCCGGGAAGACTGGATGACCTCTCCCACATCTGACCACTGGCCACTCACACACCAGCCACTCAGGTACTGCCAGGTTCTGCAGAAGTCAGAGGGTTGGTGGTTTCTGGAAGCTGTGGTCAGGACCCAGCCTGAGCACTCCTGCAGCCTGAAAGTATGATCTGATTCAGCCAAGAGGTAATGTATCCCTGTTAGCTGAGTGTCATCCCCTGAAGTGATACCCAGCCAGGGCCCCTGAGGCCGGCAAAGGGCTGAGTCTCCCCATGTGGAAGGAAGGGCCGCTAGACTCTGTGGCCACCACTCCCATCTCGCAGGCCCACCTTCCTCTTGGGACGTCCCACTAATCACAGCCACAGTGACCTCCGCAGCTTCAGGGACCCTGCCCCTCACACGAGCTCGCAGCTCTCCTTGCCCTCCCCCGGGTCAGCATGGGCAGAACAGTCAACAAGACTGTGTGGAAGGCCGGGAACGAGGCAGACAGGGGCATCTGGCCCATGACTCGGTGCTTCCTCATCGTGCGTTGCAGGCCTCAGATCCGGCCCCACAGAGGAGACCTCACCACCCCCGTGCACCAGGGCCCCAGAGCTCCGGGCCATGTGCACGCCCTCCAAACCCAACAGGAGCTGCCTGTGACAGGACAGTGGGCCTTCTCCCGCCGACCCCAGGCTTCCTGTGAGATCCTAGCACAGACCCAGGGCAGAAAAGGCCAGAAAACAAGGTTATACTGAAGAACTGGTTCTACCTCACTCACCCACAGTGTGTGGGGGAAATTGTAACATGCAAATCATGTTCACAGGTTAGGGATCTGATGAAGGATCTTGAAAGTTAAGGGTCTACTCCATTGTTGCAATCATCATGATATAAATATATATTGTAATTTTCCACCTCATATTCTTTCAAATATTTGAAAATTATCTATTAGGGCTTACTGTGTATCAAGCACTGCCCTAGGAACGCTGAACTGGAAGGTGAGTAAAAGTGCACTTTCTGAGGCACCTGGGTAGCTCAGTCAGTTACGTGTGCAACTCTTGATTTCAGCTCAGGTCATGATCTCACAGTTCGTGGGTTTGAGCCCCGCATCAGGCTACGTGCTAACAACAGAGCCTTCTTGGGATTCTCTCTCTCCTTCTCTCTCTGTCCCTCCCCTAATCAGGCTCTCTTTCTCTCTCTCTCAAAATAAATAAGCAAACTTTAAAAAATGCACTTCCTGCTACTGAAGGGTTGTACCTGCTGGGGAGATGGTAACATAGAATGAAATAAGAACCAAGTGTCATGGGTGAGGGGCACATGGAGCACAGCCCACATGGGTCCGGGGGAGGGTTGGGAAAGCCTACAAAGGCAACCCTTAGACACAGTCTCACCCCAGGCTGGAGGACTGAAGTCGCAGAGAACTTGAACAACCATCCAAGGCAGCCTATCAGGAGAACCGCAAGCATTTTAACACAGGGTTAGGGAAGGAAGGACAATCAGGGATAATGTGGGAATGGCAGACAAGAGGCTAGGTCACAGAGAGCCCTAAGTGTCCCTGTGAAGAGCTGGGACTTCACCCTGTAAATACTGGAGAGCCACCATAGTGAAGGAGGAGGAGGCAAGAAAGCAGCTGGGGAGTGGGGGGATGGATCAGAGTTATTTTCCAGAGCCAGGAGTCCAAATAAGAGCCAGGACAACTTAGGAATGGAAAGGAGGGGACTGGATGGGTGCAGAGGAATCAAGGCTGACTCACAGTGCTCATGGTATTTCTGACGAATAAGATGCAGAAGAGGGATGTAAACAGGTCTGGGAGAAGGAAGTCACTCATTCCATTCTTGACATTTCTCATCTATGTTTCCATATGTACAATTTTATGATTCACGGGGGTTGTAATTGACTGAATATGTCTCATAAAATTTCATATGTTGAAGCCTTAACTGCCAATGTGATGGTATTAGGAGGTAAAGCCTTTAGGAGGTGATCAGGTTTAGATGATAGTGGGGTCCCATCATGGGATTAATACCCTTATAAGAAGAGGAAGTTAAAGATTATAAAACTACAAAGAAGAAAGAAAGAGAAAGAGAGAGAGAGAGAGAGAGAGAGAGAGAGAGAAAGAAAGAAAGAAAGAAAGACAGAAAGAAAGAAAGAAAGACAGAAAGAAAGAAAGAAAGAAAGAAAGAAAGACAGAAAGAAAGAAAGAAAGACAGAAAGAAAGAAAGAAAGAAAGAAAGAGAGAGAGAGAGAGAGAGAGGGAGGGAGGGAGGGAGGGAGGGAGGGAAGGATAGAAAGTGACCAAAAAAAAGAAAAAAAGAGGGAAAGAAGGAGAAGGAGGGGGAGACACAAAAGCTTCCTCTCTCTGCCACATAAGAACACAGCAAGAAGATGCCATCTATCCGCAAGCAAGAAAGAAGGACCTTACCAAGAACCAAATGTATTGGCACCTTGATCTTGGACTTCGAGTCTCCAAAACTGTTGAGAAAATAAATGTCTGCTGTTTAAGCCCCCAGTCTATAGTACTGTGTTATAGCAGCCTGTGCTAGGAGTTATTTTCATAGTTACCCAATATTCTATGCATAATAAACTATATTGAATATCTCCCTTGTCACTGGACATGGAGTTTGTCTTATCTTTTCTTTATTAAAATAACCCTCAAATGTCTTTATGCATGTAGCACTTTTATATCTTTATTTATCTCTTCAAACAATTCTTGCAAGTGGGTTCACTGGGTCCCAGATCATCATTTTTATGATTTGTATGTGTTGCCAAGTCTCTAGAAAGAGGGAGGGTCATGGACTACACTGCCTGCAGCATTCAAGTGCCTCAGTTTTCTCAAAGCATTAGCAACTGATGAGATGTACCCTTGTCTTATGACCATAATACTGTCATGTGCATACAAAGTAACAGTTCTAAGTTTAGCATTGACTTTTATAGTATAGTCAAGATTTTGTCCCTCAAAATAGGGAGAGGCAATGGGATGCATACAAATAACTTACAAAGAGTTTGAATAGCCTTCTCTGAATACCACCTGGTGGTGCTCCTGGAATTCAAATGTCGCTCTCAACTGTGACACCAGATGCATGTCAGACTGGACCTGGGCTTCACAACCTGGCCTCGCTCTACACCAACTCTACACTGATTTAGGGACCATCTTTCCAACCACCTTCTTAAAATGCAGGAAACTACTTCCATCCAAGATAAATTCTTCACCCTTCTATTCTGCAATTAAACACCGAAGAATTCATGTTAAGGAAATAGTCAGACTGAAGTACAAGATTTTTTTTCCTGCAAGTACATATATTACAGCATCATCTGTATTTTTATCCTGGCAACTACCTAAACATCCAGTGGTTCATTCATTACTGCGTTTGTTTAAAGAATATTTCTCAAGCACCAAGCACAGGACTAATAAACATGGAAGAAGACAGAGCCCTTTCCCTCACAAAACAGGGAAATAAAGGACTACAGTACATGCACGTACTGGATTAGCATGCTGTCACTAAAGATGATCTGCTCCAAGAGTATTTAATGCCTTGTGAAAGTATTCATAATATTATATTTTAAAATGCACAGATACTAAAATCTTGGTAAGACACAAAATGGTTAAGAATGATTGGCTCCCCCTAAGTGTCCATCAACGGATGAATGGATCAAGAAGATGTGGTTTATCTATACCATGGAATACTACATGGCAATGAGAAACAATGAAATCTGGCCACGTGTAGCAACATGGATGGACCTTGAGGGTGTTATGCTGAGCGAAATAAGTCAGGCAGAGAAGGACAAATACCATATGTTTGCATGTATAGGAGGATTAGGAGGAACTTAACTGAGGAACAAGGGGGAGAAGAAAGGGGGAAATGGTGGGGGAAAGGGAGAGAGGCAAACCATGAGAGACTCTTAATGCTAACAAAAACTGAGGACTGATGGATGTGGGCGGGGAGGGGGGAATGGGGATGGAGGAGGGCACTTGTGGGGATGAGCACTGGGTGTTATATGGAAACCAATTTGACAACAAACTATTTGTAAAAAAAAAAAAAAAAAAGAATGATTGGCTCCCTTTGGGTGGTGAGCAGAATGGTTTCTATGCCTTCAGTGTGCTCTTCTGTTGTCTCCGAATTTATACATGTGCTCACACTGTGACAGGAACAGACGTCCTGTGAGTTTTACATGGGCAGACTCCTTGCCTCGTGGCCTTTCTCTCCTGGCATCTAGCTTTGTTCATGGTAACCTCTCCCCAGCAACATCACTTTGATTCCACACACACAGTTAAAGTTCACAGCTAAATGGAACTGCAGGAGTGAAGATGGTTTAGGGTATCAAACAATATAGATGATATTGACCTAAGTAGGAAAAATAGACCATATAACTCAGCTTTAACATTAGAAGAAAGTAGCTTTCTACTTCTGCTGCCACAGGGAAGAGTGACCAGTCTGTATCGCGGCACTATCTGCAGGTCATAGGTCACTCCACCTACCAAACCCTGTGGTCATGGTCCTACTGGCACATCCATCCTACTTCCACCCTCTTATAAGGGCAGAGCCAACTGATGAATCATCCAGACCCATCTCCATCCCCATCTGTGGAGATATGAAGACCCACTGCTGTAAGTGAAAACCAGGAACAAGTAAAGAATAAGTTCTAACAAGAGCTCAAAACTGGGAAAGGTGGCACTTGAAGGGAGGGAAACTACTCACTCTCGAAATAGAACATGGTGGCCAGAGGCTTTACACAGGGAACTTCTGCATGGAAAGAGTTTGAATGAGGCCACTCTTCCTTCCCTCCAGCTCTGAATGTTATGGTAATTCATCCATTCAACAACCATTTGCTAGACATGTGCATTGTGCCAGGCACTGTTCTAGGCTCTAGGGCTGTATCAGTAACCAAACAGACCGTAAAACCAACCAGCCAGCCAGCCAACCAACCAACCAACCAACCAACTCTGCCTTCACGGGGCAGTGGGCCAACCACTCAAGGGCTTTGGAGTTGACCCTGAAGGACAGGGGCTGAGGGAGGTCTAGAGCAGAGCAGTGATGTATTCTGACTCTCTCTTTCCTGTTTAATGGGTCACACAGGTCTGTTGGTACGTATTCCTTCACATTAAAATCCATTAAAGGGACTCTCTTGAACCATTTTTTCCTATCAGTGGCTATGCTTCAAGGCCAGGGGAGAACCTCTACCCTACAGATATCAAGACTTCCTATAACCAGTCGGTAAGACAGCAGGGTGTCAGCACAAGAACACACCGTTGGACAATGGAGCACACAGCCCAGAAACACCCCTCCGGGGCTGTGGACACACGTGGGTCAGGGTGGCACCACTGAACACTGAGCTCCGAGCCCCCTGCATTCCCTACAGACAGGATATCGTCATCTCGGTCTGCAGCCGGCTGCTTTCCCGGGGAGACCGGCACTGAGCCCCTTGAGCTGCACGCAGCCTGCGTGGGCAAGTCAGGGGACCAAACAGAAGTCCCCTCATAATGACTCACAAGGGTTGAAAGCTAGATTTCTCAGCATGTACCACACATAACAATATAAAATTTCATGTAATAAAATTACAATGGGGGGTGGGTAGGAAGCATTGTTTAAGCCACTTGTCTCCACCTCAGCACTACCACACATGTGTGTTCATGAGCTGTGAGGGATTTGCCTTCGACTCTGGATTAATAATTACCATGAGGGGAGGACTGGGGAAGGTGAGCTCAAATCATAGAGAAAACAAAACCGGTACCAAAGTGGTATAAATTCCTTCAGTCAAAGCTCTGGCTGGTCGGAACAGGCAAGGTGAACGGCAGCCGTGCTGTGTGTGACTCCGCCTCAGCCAGACGGACCCTCCTCCTCATTCTCTCCTCCAAGGACCCATGGCTCAGTCTTGCACCTGCTCTAAACATGTCAGTGTCTGGCCACTCAGGAGCATCTGTCCATCAACTCATCTGCTATGAGCCCCAAGCCACTCCTGGGATCTGATGTATCAGGCAGAAGATGCATCAGTTATATCTTCTATTCTGAGAACTTCAAAATAATCTTTGGAATGTCCTGTGCACTCTGGTGAAGACCTGGGCACTTCAATTGCTGTCATAATACCAGTGCATAAAGACACAGAGTAGCCTAGTCAATAACAACAAAGTCTTCTTCTGGGTTTTTTTTTTTTTTTTAATTTCCAAGAATGTTAAAAATATTTGATAAAGCAGGGTGCCTGGGTGGCTCAGTTGGTTGAGCACCCAACTCTTGATTTCAGCTCAGGACATGATCTCAGAGTTCATGAGGTCAAGCCCTGAGTTGGGATCGGCGCTGACTGCATGGAGCCTGCTTGGGATTCTATCTCTCCCTCTCTCTCTGCCCCTCCCCTGCTCTCTCTTAAAATAAATAAATTTTTAAAAATATTTGATAAAGTGATAGACAAATCCATTTTTCTGTGTCCTTTTTGCCAAATCTAGAGCATTGTTCTATATCGAATTGCAAGTTGTTTAACATTTTTCCTTTTCCCGATGTGTTTAGCAATTTTGAGAGTTTTTTCACTGATATTAAGTTCTAAACATTTCCCTTGGAGTTGGAAATTTTAATTTCTGGTTACAAATTTAAGTGGTGAAAAGAAAGTATATTCCCAAGTCGTAAATAGGTACAATGTAGATTCCTATTGTTACTACATGGCTCTAAAAATAGATAAACTTCTGGGTGTATAATTTTGCTGAGGCAGAGAAATCTATTTTTTTAATGATCCATCTTCCCCCTGCCCAATAGCTAATCCATAATATGGTTTAATCTGTCCACAGAAATCAAAAGCTGTCACTAATAGTGCCAACGTATACAATCAACTTACATTTTCATGTACATTACAACGTCTCTGCCATGCACTGAATTTAGTATGCTCTCTTGAGGCATACTAATGGTGGGGGTAGAGCTGACTCACTGGGAAATCAGATAAGACTATGGTGTGGCCATGAGAGTAAGTCACAGGCTCCAAAAGCCACTGGGAACTGAGAATGTTTATACTGGTGTCATACATTATAGCCTCAGCAATATCTCAGGTGAGTGATAAAAATTTTGGGGCATCTGCTGAAGCTACATGTATAATAGCTCTACCTTAACACTTGTTTTACCAAACTAAGAGTTTGTATAACTGATGCTTGCTGACTTCATCACAGGAATTGACTGAGCCTGGAAAGATATCCTGAGTATAAAAACATTGATGTCCTACACTTACTTGTTCTTCCAAGATCCTAAGGAGAACACAAACATCAGGGTAGGAAGAGAAATCTCAGTGGAAACATAACAAGAAATCTACAGACAATTGGCTATCTCGGCCGTAGCAAACACGCTCAGGACGCCCAGTGACACTTATTGAAAGGAACTCTGATCCCAAAGGGAACACTGGAACGTGTAACCTGATTTTTAGCTCTTTTATTTAAAAAGTTCAACATTGGCAAAAGTATAGAAAAGAGTACAATGACCCCCCTCCTACGCCCATATTCCAGCGTTAACTCGTTGTCTATGTTGCCCCATCTGTACACTCACCCACCTCCTTGCTTCTAGTCCAGGATTATTTTGAAGCAAATTCCAGATATCATAGAATTTCACCTATAAATATTTCAGTATGTGTCTCTGAAAAATAAACTTTCTTTTAAGTATAACCATAATATTACCACCTATTAATAATTTTTTAAATTTTTTTAACGTTTTATTTAGTTCTGAGATAGAGAGACAGCATGAGCAGGGGAGGGTCAGTGAGAGAGGGAGACACAGAATCTGAAACAGACTCCAGGCTCTGAGCTAGCTGTCAGCACAGAGCCCGACGTGGGGCTTGAACCCACGAACTGTGAGATCATGACCTGAGCTGAAGTCAGCTGCCCAACCGACTGAGCCACCCAGGCACCCCCACATGTTAATAATTTTTAACACCAAATAAATTTATTTTATTTATCATTAATTTAAATTTAATAAATTTTAATATCAAATAGTCATTCAAGTTTCCTCAGTGATTTCAAATATTTATTTACCCTGCATTTGTTCGAATTAGGACCCAATTAGCCACACATTGCAATCAGCTGTTCTATCTCTTGAATCTCTTTCAGTCTAAGTTTCCCCTCCATCTTTTTTTCTTCGCAATTTAATTTTTGAAGAGACTATATCTGGATGCTGATTGCAACCCTGCGGTGAGGTTTTACATTCATTGTAATGTAATTTTCCCCATTCTTTCTTACTTAGTTCAGAACAAGATCCAGAAACACTTCCTGATAAAATAGCTAAGAAAGCAAAAATAAAAACAAAACACAATCTGCGTGTCTCTGTAAAGGAGCAGATGTTGACAAACAAGATTCTGGAAATGTCTCCCAGAAGTGGAAGCAGCTACACTGATGAGAAAGCCAGGTTAAACGGGAGACATTCCTGAGCCAGCCACAGACCACAGGAGGGGCATCACCTGGAGATGAGGTGGAGACATTACCAGGAGTGGTGACTGGCTCAGGACACAAAAGTTCGCCAGCGTTCAAAGTTTCATCTTCAGAGAGAAAGAAACCCTGGAGGAGAAAGAAGGCTGGGGGAGGGGTGCTCAGCATTGGCCTCAGCCTGTTAATCAGTTTTAAATCTGCCACCATTAAGAACTAACATTTCAGAGTCCAGAGGGGGAGGGCGGAGGCAGGCCTGTTGTTTTCCAGAGGAGCACAGGTTGGACTCCGAGGACAAAAGGCACAGCCTCACTGAGCCTCAACGCTGGAAGGACTTACCAGAGCACGACCGGTTAAGTCACAGCCCTATGATAGGCAGCCGCGTGTGAAGGCGACGCAGGCGGCTCCCCTCCCCCACCTGTGCTTCCCCTGCACAGAGAGCGTGTGCTCTGCTGCTGGCTTTCTAATAATGGGACACAGTTGGCTACAGGCTTTGGAGTAAAAAAAAAAAAAAAAAAAAAAAAAAAACCTCAGCTCTTTCACTTAGCAGCAGTGTGACCTTAGATAACCTGCTTCAGCTCCCTGTGCCTCAGTTTCCCCACCTGTTCCTTGGGGATACCATTGTCCATCGGCTAGAGCTGTTAGGAGGATAAATGAAGTTATTCATGAAGGCCTACAGTGTAGTGCCCAGCACATTCCCATTATATGTTAGCTTCCTCCCCCCACCTCAAGATTTCTGCCAGTCCCTTCCACACACATCCTTGCAGGAAGCCATGACAGCACCTGCAGGGCATCTGGCTGGGTTACCGATGACGTCTGTGGCCATGCATGAAGCAAAGCCAACTGACCCATAAAGAGTTCAATCCCATGATCCTGATCTCAATAGCGTGGCTCCAACCAACTGAGCTAATTACGGTAGAGTCAGATTCAGCTCGACTTGCACAGAGATGCTCTTAGCACTTCATACAACAGTCTTAAACAGTTCTGTCCTAAGATGCTCTGTGCCACAACGCACTTGCCAACTTTACTAATGATCTCATCTTCTAAAAATCTTAATGTAATGTAGCAAACAGATGTGTCCGTTAAGAGGATTAAGGTGGAAATTCATTGCAGCAATAATACCAGTGGATTTGTGTTCTATAACTAACACCGGTCAATCAACTTAGTGCACGCTCCACCGTAGCACTGCTCAGCTTCAAGAACAACGTGGGAGAACTAGACAGCCAGGTCTTCTCCCTCGAAGAACTGATCTGCAACAGGGGACACGGGAGGAGCCCCACATACTGAGAGCCTGACCTAAATGACCTCTAATCCATGCTGCTCAGACTGTAGGGTGAACAGGAATCACCAGAACATGTTGGAAAAAATACACATCTGATTCAACAGGTCTGGGGAGGCTGACGGCAACTTTCTAAGAGGAGTCTAGGTGATGCCCGGCCCACACCTGAAGGACCAACGCTCTCATTCCCACTTCAATCCGTGGTTTTGCAGGAGGAATAGCTGAGACAGCGAGGAGGCCACAGAGACAGAGGTCGTGAGAAAAAAGTGAACACAATAGTGTCAAGAGATGGAGCTCTGGAAAACGGACAGGCTGCCTGGAAGGAAGACATCCAACACACAAAAGGGAAGTCAGTACGAGCGGAGGCCTGGTGTTGAGTGCCAACTCCGGAACGTCCCACTTGTGTGACCAGGTGGATCCCTTCGGTTCTGGGTCTCTTCTGCCACGGAATGCAGCAGTACTAGACCTGATCCGTGGCCTTGGCGAAACGATGCATATCTAGAATGGTCCTTGCCTCGGGTAAGCGCCTAGAACAGGGTCACTATTATCACTCCACTGTGTCTGGTCCACAGAAGGCACCGAAATATTTCCTGAACTAAATTAGTAAGTCTTAATTGCCATTTTATCAGGGAAGCTGGTTATCACTTGCTTATTTTATAAAAATATCCTACAATTCCACTTTGTCTATCAAAAGCAAACAAGAATCCGTAGCCTTTCATAATCAACCAACCCAAAAAACATTTAAATTTTGAAAGGCCTACGATTTATTAATTCTGCTGTACATTTTTTTCCTAAATTAGAAGTCCTACATGGAAGAAGGCACTTGTGGGGATGAGCACTGGATGTTGTATGGAAACCAACATGACAATAAACTATATTTTACCAAAATAATAAATAAATTAGAAGTCCTGAAATTATAATTCTTTAGAACACTGAACTAAAAAAAAGCCCCTACTTAAGCAACATCTGAAAACAAAAGGCCTAACCTAGGCCAGACCGGACATATACCCACTAAAACGAACATCTCCCCGGTAAGACTACAGTACCTGTTGTGACCTTTTTGTTATCAAACTCATCATTAATTTAATTCTCTTCCCTGGAATGACTAGTGATTTGGGGGGAAAAAACAAAGATAAAGCATAATAAGCACAATATATCATTTTTTGTCCCAGACGATGGTTTAGTTAAGTGAACAGCTAACCTCTAAAGGAGTCAGCAGACATGAGCTAAATTAATAGATCATTAAGTTAGACAAAGAGGCACAGACTCAAGTTTGGGCTGGGAAGGGCCTGAGAGATTATCCAATTCACACGTTCCCAGCACAGGAGACTCTTAGAGGGTGCTGTACAAATTAGAACCCTCCATAGGGTCTCCTAGATGCCCATTACACAGCTGTGTTCACTTAGCGAGCGTCCATCCAGCTGCTCACTTATGCCCTCCACACTTTTCTGTGTGTACCATCTACGTCACGTAGTTTACTCCCCTCAGGGTGTTGCAAGTGTGGTTGGCTGGGTAGACTGAGGGTGTCTGTGTGTTCCGCAGTCAGGCTTCTCCATCCTTTCCATCACACAGATTGCCCTCCCACAAGGAACCCCCCCATCTTGCCAAGGCCAGGCTCAATGGGACCTGAGAGAAGCATGCCTTGTGTTTCCTGAAGCCTTACTTGGGCAGGGGTCTGGAGTTGCAGCTCGGAGTTAACTTGCCATCAGCTAATTCACAGCAGGGATGGTAACTATTTGTTCCCACCTCTGACTGTGAAATCTACCAGGCCAGGAATTCTGCTTCAAGGCTCTTACTCATGCCTGTAACATTCACTTGCCCCAGGCCAAAAAGTACCTGGCACACAAAGGTGACTTGGTGAGCTCCCCAAGGTAATGGAACAGAACCCCCACGAAGTGCTACTTCTGCCCACAGCCAAACTGCTGGTCCAGGAAGCAGAACAGCACTGGGAGCTGAGACACACAGGCCCGGTTTGGATTTCCGCTCTCTAGTCCTAGCATAGAAACTAGGTTACTTACTTGCTCTCTGCCTTAGTTTCCTCATCTGCAAAATAGGGATCATAAAAGTATCCGCTTCACAGAGGTATGTAATAGTAAATGAGACTGTGCAAGACAACCCTGGTTGAGCACACACTTATATGCCAAGTGATCAAAACTCATTAGCTCTTTCTATCACAGGGGGACCATCATCCAATTTTAGGATTCTCTGCTGGAAATTAATGAGCATTTTTAAACAGGAATGTGCACCTAGGCATATAAATACACTGAATTCTGCTCTGCAGAGCCCTGGCTACAGAATCAGCCAATCACTCAGCTCTAGACATGAAAAACAATGTCAAACATCTGAATATATTGCAAGGGCCAACACTGAGACTAAGCATAGCTGGCCGCCAAGACCAGGAGTCAAGGGATTCTACAGGATATATCTGCGGGTTCTCTTTGTTCTAGAGGCAATACCTCAGAAAGTTCTGTGAGCCAGTGCAACTTCAGTGCTGTGGCTTCTAGTTGGGGGCGGGGCGGGGGAGGGGGAGGGATGAGAGGCCAATGTTGGAGCATTAGGATTTCCTCCTACCAGAACAAACCAGGAACACTGGATCAGGACTATGGGGCTACTCTATAGAAACATAAAAAAGTACTTCAGCTTCCAGCTTAAAAGGTCAACCTATGTATATAGGGTTTGAAATCCAAGAAAACCACTTCAAGGTCAAAGGGCCACAATTATGAGCCTTCTGTGGTTTCAACAAAAGATCTCTGTAATCAGTGATCATAATGAATAGAATATCATGATGCCAAAAGAAGCTCTTTGAAAACTTTTAACTCAATCTACTGATTAAGAAGAACCAAATAATTCACAAAATTGATTCCGATAAGCTGAATTCGCAATACATCATTCTGTCCCTCCATCTCCCAATCCAACCTGCTTTTATGGCCAGAGAGGTTCCCCCAGTGACTGTTATCCATTCTGCATCAACACGGAGAGAATGAGATTGAACTGCCCCATTCCTCATTCCTGAAAGCAGGTTACTAATTAAGTAACGAGGAAAAGCACTGATACACTAACAGCACTGCCCAAGTTCACCAGTTCCCACATACAATCTCCCTCTCTACTTCCAAGGCAGGTGAACATCATACAGAAATCTCAAGAATTTTGAAAAATCAATTTCGTTCTTTTTGGCATCAAGGGTTATCTCTTCTAAATATTTATCAATGTTGATCCTCAATGAATAAATCATCTCCAGGCTTTGATATGAACCGTAAGCAAAAAAAAAAAAAAAGGTGCCGGTAAGTAATTCTTCAAGGTAGCAATCGTTTAAGTAGGAGGTAGGGCTCTCTTGGGTAACCAAATGGTTAGCTTTCAATGCCCAGCTCTCTGCAACACACACTTTGCAAGATGCCTGTCCTCCTGCAAAGGGTTAAAAGAAAAAGAAGAAAAGAAGAGAAAAGCCTCTATCGGGTGGACTGAGAAGCCATTCTTCCCAGGGGACACTCATTTCGGGCTGCGAGGCTCAGGCTTTGTGCGCGCGCCGCCCCTCCGCGCCCCCGCCCCTCCTCCCACAGCTACTGCTTCTCCAATGTTCCCAAGGCCACCTGCTTCTTCTGAGAAAAGGGGGCTACTCAGAGCGCTGTCTCAGCGCGCAGTCGGCGTCCCCCGCGATACCCCGCGGGGGAGGAGGAGGAGGTGCCCCCAGGAAGTGTGTTTTGTCGCGAGGGGCGCGCGGCCGCCCGCAGCGGCCCCAGAGGCCTGAGAGGTTTAGACCGGAGTCCCCCGGGGCCCGGTTTCTTTCCGCTCCCAGATCGGCGCCGGCCCAGGTACCAGAGCGGACCACCAGCGTCCGAGCCCCACCCCGCCCACCCAGCCGAGCTAACGGCGCGGCGCGGAGGAAGCTTCTCCATCCCGCCTGGGGCCCGCGCGGCACCTGCTCTGCCCCGCCCGCTCCGGCTCTGGGCCGGAGCGCAAGGCTGTCCTCTCGCGCCCGGGAGATCCCGCGCCAGCCGGCGGATGCCCCGGGCCCCTCTGCCTAGCGGGGAGAGGGGAGGTCTGCCCTTGGGCGCCTGTGCCCGGCGGCCGCGCCGACCCCAGCCTGCCCGCGGCGCCCCCACCCCCGCGCGCCCCGCAGCAGGGGCCGCGTCCGGGGAACACAACCCGCACCCTTCGGCCGTACCTTGTGCGGCGCCCGCAGCAGCCGGTGGACCCCGGCCAGCTGGGTGCCGAGAGCGAGGTCCTCGCGAAACGTGAACAGCGGCGGCCGGCTGGGCTCGGGGAAGTTGGTGCTGTTGAAAGGGTCCGTGTCGTCCAAGAACTGCACCCGGCAAGCCAGCGTGGCCATGATGCATCCCTGCCCCGAGAAGCGCGGGCGCCGGGATCGGCGGGGCCGCGGGCCGGGACGCCGAGGTCACACCGCGAGCAGGGGAGGCCGCGGCCGCCGATCGCTGGCTCGCGGGCTCACAGGCTCCGGCGCGCCCGGCTGCAGCCCGGGCTCCGGCCGCGGGGGGCGGGGCGGGGGCGGGGCCGCCGGGCCCCTCTGTCCCCTCCTTCTCCGGCTCCTCCCCTGCTCGGTCCCCTTGCGCCCGGCCCCGCTGCCCCGACCCGCGGGACCTGCCGCCGGGAAAGGGAAAGGGAGAACGGCTCGCGCGGCACCCGCAGCCCTGCGCCAAGAGGGCTGGCAGGCGCGGCGGGGCGGGGATCCCCGGCGGGCTGACTCCGGCAGCGCGGGCGCCGCTTGGGTCGCCGGCTGCACGTGCGTCCCTCGGCCGGGGGAGCACCGGCGGAGCTGCACTCTGCGGGGCTCCAGGTCTTCCCTATTAGGGAAGAGGGCTTAACCCCCTACAGGTGAGGGCGGCGGTGCGGGGCTCCTGCTGCCTGGATTTGAAACACCCCAGCTGGGCACCTGCAGGGGAGGGAGCTGGCCCCCGGCAAGCAGGCGGGGTGGCAGCCACCTGGCGAGGGTTACCGGGAGGTTTCCCTTGGGAAGAAAGAAGCTTAGAAGGGGGAGGGTGAGCTGGGGGACCCAGGCAGCTCCTAACAGACAATCCCAGAGGGCGCTAGGAGCGAAGACTGGGGGACTGCGCGGCTCTGCTCCAGGACCCCAGCGCCAGACGTGACACCGGGGCCACCTGGTGGGTGCTAGTTGACCCTCTGTACCACCGCAGCCTCTTGGCCAGTTAGGTCCTCGAATGCCCTAACTGGACCTTGTGGGGCCGCGAGGACCGCTTCGGATGAGGTCACGGAATTGCAGGGGGAAGGTGGAGAGCTAGTGACCTGCTCGCAACCGAGAGACGTGGAAGAAAGGGCTTCAGCCAGCCCGCCTCCGCCACGCGGGAGCCTGGGGACGCCTCTCGGCCTCCCACCGCTCTCCTCGCTGCTCGCGGGCGACCCCCTTCGTTTCCAATAAGAAACAGTTTGCTCCATTCCCAGGCTGTGGCCAAGTTCGCGGTTCCTCACACCTCACACAGATGACCGGGTTAATGGCCAATGGCTCTTCACATCCGCGTCTTCATAAGGCGGCTCTATAACGTCGTAATCCTTTTCTTCTGGTTTCAAGGAGAAAGAAGTCCTTGTCCCATACTTAGCCCCTTCACCGCCACCTTTACTTTTTTTTTTTTTTTAAGATTTTTAAGTAATCTCTACACCCAGCGTGGGGCCCAGACTGCAACCCCCAAGATCAAGAGTCCCATGCTCCGTTCATAGCAGCACTCTCAACAATAGCCAAAATATGGAAAGGGCCTAAGTGTCCATCAATAGACGAATGAATCAAGAAGATGTGGTTTATCTATACCATGGAATACTACATGGCAATGAGAAACAATGAAATCTGGCCATGTGTAGCAACATGGATGGACCTTGAGGGTGTTATGCTGAGCGAAATAAGTCAGGCAGAGAAGGACAAATATCATATGTTGGCACGTATAGGAGGATTAGGAGGAACTTGACGGAGGAACAAGGGGGAGAAGAAGGGCGGAAATGGTGGGGGAAAGGGAGAGAGGCAAACCATGAGAGACTCTTGAATGCTGACAAAAACTGAGGATTGATGGATGTGGGGGGGAGAGGGGATGGGCATGGAGGAGGGCACTCATGGGGATGAGCACTGGGTGTTATGCGGAAACTAATTTGACAATAAACTATTTGTAAAAAAAAAAAAAAAAAAAAAAGAGTCCCATGCTCCACCCACTGAGCCGGCCAGGCGCCCCTTCAGCCCCTTCACTGCACCTTCAACCTTCCTTCTCCATGGACTCTCCCATCACATGTGCAACACTTAGGCCTGGTCTTAAAATTACAATCATCCAGGACACTCCTACTCATTCCAGCAGAACATCTAGCTCTCCTTACGTTTGCTCCTGAACTCTTTGAGGGAGTCCTCGGGGAAGATCCCACAGCAACTTCACCATCAGCTCAATGCCAGAATACTAAAGCCCCAAATTCTACTCCTTTGCCAGGGGCCTCCTACCCTCCCACTTTCAACCCCAGCTCCCTGCTTACTGAGAGAGCCCTTCAGTCTTTCTGGCCACCTCATTTCCCATCGTCAGGGTCCCAGAATGAATCCCAACCCATCACCGCAGGGCTCCTTTTCACACTGACCCCTGGGCCTCTCCCATCAGTCATGTCCTGGGCAGGTTCCTGCCCCCGCCCCATCTGTCAATGCCTGCAGACAGTGGAACCAATCTCAGTGACCCACTTACCCCCACCCCAGGCTCCTCAGCACTGCCCAGTGTGGCTCCCCGCTGCCCTTCTGCAGCCAAAAGCTTCTGTCACTTTCCTCTACCTACAGATTTATTCAGTACAGAAACTGGTCTCTAGCACAACGTCCTCCCCTCCCCCAACACTCCCTCCTCGCCATCTTCCATCTCCATCCTCCATCTCCTGCATCTCAAGAGATAACCAAAGCCTTATTTTTCCTCCTCCTCAGGGCTCTGTCTCCATCTGGACCCTGAGTCCCTCCCTTCCCAGTCGCTCTGGGACCGGCTCTGCTACTGAAGCATCCCACTTCTTCCTTCCTCCCTGGGCTCCTTCCCCTGCGGATCAGGGTTGGTTCTTGGCATGCAACCAGGGCGTCATACAGAGCCCCCCACTTAGAAGAGCCCCACACTGGCTCCCTGCTCTGCTGATGCTGTCTTACAATTCTTAATAATGTAGCCAAGACACCCCAAATTTTCATGGTGCCCTGGGCTCCACAAGTTACACAGCTGGTCCTGATGGAAACAACAATAATAACAATAACACTCAAATGGTTTCCATCTTAAAACCTGCGACTTTATGAATCCTGTCTCTCACTGGCTTATCTCTTCTTCGCTGCCTGACCAGCCTCTGAAGGAGAGAACTGTATTCATTTCTCGGCAGCCTCACCACTTTTTTGCTCCACATCCCGCCACACCTGGTGGGCAACCCCCCTGCTGTTCTGAGATCATCAGTGCCATCCTAATTGCCTCCTCCAGGGGACACTTCAGCCCTGCTGCCCACTTTCTCAGTAGCACCTGTCACCATGGACCACCCCTTTCCCAAACTCTCTTCCCTCACTTTCAATAGTTCCACTGACTCTGAGCTGCCTCCTTCCTCCTCCTCTGCAGCTTCTTTCTCCATCCCTCTGTGCTCTGTTCTCCTCTTGAGAATAGAACATCACAGCTACAGTTACTATTACTTTATTCCTGTGTTCTCACTAAACTAAAATCTCTTCTGAGGCAATGGCCATACTGCATTCAACCGTATTACTCCCCCAACCTCTGTCAGTAGCTGGCAGAGCACCCAGCGAAGGCACACAAGAGATGTCTGATGAATGAGGGAGGATCAGAGTCATCTTTAACTCCTATATCTTACAATTGGCCGCTATGACCTGTCACTGAATCAGTCTCTAAAATATTTCTCAACTCTGTCCTCCTGTCTAGCTCTCACTCCTATGCTAGTCTTCTATGGGGTCTCCATTCCTCAGGTGTGAGTCTTACATTTGATCTTCCACTGGCTTCCTCAGAGCCAGTAGATCATTCTAAGAAGTGCATTTAATGTGTCACGCCTTAGGGCAAAATCCTTACACGCCACCTCCCTTAGCTTGAATTACGAGAACTTGTAGGATCCTCACCAGTCTACCACACCAGGCTCACGTCTGGTCATTCCCCACTTCATACCCTGCTTCAAGGCACACTGAATTTGTTACCCTTTCCCAAACACGTGGGAATTTTTCCCGGTGGGCTTCTCAATTAGGAATGCTCCACCCGATCTGGTTGGCCAGCTGAACCAACTTATTCTTCACCACCCATTTCTCAGGTCAGCTCTTCTAGAAAGCCGTCTCCAACTCCACCCCAAACAAGGATGGTCTCTCCTTCTTCTGTGGTTTCAGACTACTTTCTACATGTCCCTTTTGTAGCACCTTTCATACATGCTTAACTATCTTTTTATTTACCTGTATTTTACCGATGCTCTACTAAACTATAATATTTCCAGGATTGGAATTTGCCATACTCAGTTTTCGTCTTAAAACTTCAAAGAGTGACTGGCACCAGAAGTAAAACTTTTAAAATTTTTAACCATGTAAGTTATCCTTAACTCTTTTAAGGATTTTTACCCTGACCACTCCCTTGCAACTGCTTTTAGCAATATTTTTCTTCTGATTAATAACCAGTGTTTGTTTTCCTCAACTTATTTGTTGAAATCACTCTGTTATTAGTAATATAATGCTTTCTTTTATTTAAAAGGTCAAGAATCATAAAACATTATAAGAAAAAAATCAGCTCCCTACTTTACAACCCCCATTCCCATCCCACCCCAGTTCTCAGAGGCACTCATTTTTAAATAATATAAGTACACTGGTATACTTTGATCTATGAGCTTTAGACAATACATTGGCCTTTATCATGCAAATGAGGATTTTAGCTTCATTACAGACCATTTCCCTATCTCCATCTTCCCGATATAGTTTTATCACAATTTTAGTTAAATTTCTATTCAATGACTTTTTTAAATGATGATTATGTTAATATCGTTCACTTTTGTGCTAAGTAGTGTACATGATTACATGGTCTTTCTTGTACAACTTTTTGTTTTTCTGAAGTTAATATTTGCTTTAATTTTTTTCAGTTGCTTATTTTTTTTTCCTGGAACAGCTGGTTAGGTCTTCTCATATCCTACAACAGCTCTGAAAATGCCTCTTTCAACACTGTCAAATAATTTCTCAGTGCTGTATTTTCCCCTAAGATGCTCTGTTCAGAGATTTTCCTCCTGGTATCCTCTATGCTCCTGCTCTCATTAGGAATGTGGCTCTCTCAGCCCTATCCTCCTGGAGATTTCCTTGGTTTCTCTCTCGTGTGGGAGCTCCTGGTTATATTAACTTGTCTTATTCTTTCTCAGTTTATATTCTCCATTTTTGTAAATACATACCTTAGCAGTTTCCTGAAAAGATAAGTTTTTGAGAGCTTTTGTATCTGAAAGTATCTTCATTCTCTGTCCTCAAACTTGTCTTGATGTGGTCATTTTGCTTGCAAGAATGGTGTTGGCAATTCTTCCCCCTCCTTTTATTCCCACCATTTTGCAATCTGACTTTCCTACTTTCTCCATAAAAAAGATGGGGACTATTTCCCCATTCCCTGAATACAAGTGCCTTTGTGACTTACTTTGACAAGTAGAATATGTTGGAAGTGGCTTTGTGTGACTTGTGAAATTAGACATCAAGAAGTCTTACAGCATCCGCTCTCACTCTCTTAAGAGTGTTGACCTGAGACTCCTATGTGAAGAAGCCAGGTCTAGCCTCTGAAAGTGGTAAGAGAACTATCACTGAAGACTGGGAATATGGTTAGCTGTGTTATGCAGCAGCAAAACAATTGATAAAACAACCGCCCAACTGACTGCAGTAATCTGGGAGATAGAAAATGTGTCTAATGAGCTATGGACTTAGCTAAGGAGATCTCTGGACAGTGTTTTGGAAGTATCTGTCAGGTGCTCCTAACTACATGTAATAACATATTCTGTTTGCAAGCAGAATTTAGAGGAAATATAGAAGACCTAAGACTTGCTGGGTTGTAAAATAAAATAATCTCTCATCCTCAGTCTGTCCAGACTTTACCAAAGTAACTGATTTTGGTAAAGATCGATTTTAAAATGTGACTAAGACCTGCTGTTAAGATCTCAGAGAAATTTAAGCCAGTGCCTAGTAGGTACTCTCATTTAAAGAAAAAAATCTTAAGAATCCTTAAGGGCGTTACTGCCTAGCAGCCTGACAGACCCAAAGAAAACGAATTATGGATGTAGTGATTAGGACAAACCCTAGTAAGATTCATAGAAAATCCACCAAGTGTTTAAGATAGTTGTGTCAATGAAATCACAACAAATCTGGACTAAAAGGGAACTAAAATTCTTCAAAATAAAAAGAAACATCTGGAACTCCAATCTGCAATGGATAAGAAGCAGACTAAGAAAGCTACTCAGCTGTAATCATAGAGCCATTGTTTTGTATTTGTTTGCTGGGCTTTTGTTTTCTTTTGTTTTATGTGGGAAAGTAAGGATCTATCAGAACATGGTAGGCTAAAAGCCATGGAGAACAGTGAACTTGGGAAGCACCGCAGGGCGCAGAACTGGGCTCTACTTCCCTGGAGCAGAAGGGAGCTGCTGGAGTTGAGAACTGCCATGAATCAGTGACTGCTGTGTGTCCAGTCTCTTTATTTGTGAGTGAGTGTGTTCTGTCCCAGTCTCACCATTGCATATTAGGTGTTGGAGGAGCAGACATCTTGTCTATTTAAGTCATGGGTCTCTGGATCAGAGAAGCGCTATCTGAGGAGCTGCCCCTTGAAAGGCATCACCTGCGTGAAGCTCCCAACAGCAATTTCCTCCCCACCTTTCCAGCCTCTGCCCCTGCCCAGTTCCCAAACCAGTACCACACATTTTACGGTTTCCTTATGGTAGCACTTCCCTTTCTGGTACCAATTTCTCTTTTAGTTCATCTTTGTTTTATCACAAACCACCCCAAAACAGTAGTAGCTCAAAACACTGTTTTATCTGTTCTCAGTTCTGTGGGTTAGCAATTGGGCTGGACTCAGCAGGGGTCACTCCATGCGTTTGCCATCGCCTGGAAACTTGACTGGGGCTGGCTGGGCTCAAATAGCCTCTGTATGATTCTGCTGACATGCGCTGTCTGCTGGCTGGTCTGGGGGACTTCACATGAGACAGCTGATCTCTCCTTCCATGTGGCTTCTCATCCAGTAAGGTAGACCTGGCTTCTTCCCGCCGACAGTGTTAGGATAACATTCTAAGAGTTCTAGAGAAAAAGCTGCGGGGTCTCTTGAGCCCTAGACTCAGAGTTTATGCTGCGCCACTTTTGCCACCATTCTTTTCTTTTTTTAGTCAAAGTAAGTCAAGTCCAGCCTAGATATAAAGAGGACGAGAATAGATTCCACTCCCTACTAGGAGAAGCAAAGTCACATTGCAAAGAGGCATGAGCACCTGGATATCAGAAACTGTTGTGTTCAACTTTGCAACAGTCGTACACATGATATATAATTCTAGGTTAAAAATGATGTTCACTCAGAATTGTGAGGCATTGCTTCACTGTTGTCATTGAGAAGACGATCAATGTGGTATGGGTAACCTTTTCTTCTTTCCTCCCTCTGGAAGATTTGGAACCTTCTTACTACTCCCAATACACTGAAATGTCATAGATGAGTTATTTTCCATCTATGACATTGACACCCCTTGGTATTTCCCAAAGATTCGCTGTTCTTTATTTTGTGGGAGTGTTCTTGTTTCATGTCTTTGACCACTTCCTCTCCTTTCCACAGTTTTATCTGTTTGCTCTTTCTGGAACTCCTATTATTTGGATGTTGGGCCACCACACGAATCCTCTAATTTTCTTAACTTTTCCACCCTGTTAGTCTCTTTGATTATTTTGCTCTACGTTTTGAGAGATTTCCTCAACTATATGTTCCTTCTCTTTTACTGAATTTTTTAATGTCTTTTTTTTTTTTTTTGAGAGAGAGAGGGAGACAGCATGAGCAGGGGAGGGTCAGAGAGAGAGGGAGACACAGAATCCAAAGACAGGCTCCAGGCTCTGAGCTAGTGGTCAGCACAGAGTCTGACGCAGGGCTCGAACCCACGAACCATGAGATCATGACCTGAGCTGAAGTCAGACAACCAACTGAGCCACCCAAGCGCCCCTCTTTTACTGAATTTTTAATTACAGCATTCATGTTTTTAATTTCCAGAAAATGTTTCTTGTTCTCTAATTTTCCTTTTTTTAGAAGTATCTTATCCTTATCTCCAGGATTTCCTTGATATTATTCATTACATTCTCCTTAAAGTTTTCATTTCATTGCACTGCACATGTGTTCTTTGAGGTGGTTTTCTTTTCGCCCCTCTTACCTTCAGCCTTTTTCTTTTGTAACAGAGGTCATTCTCAAATTCTTGTGATCCTCAGCTGTTCATTCATATTGAAAATGGACTGGAAGCTCTAGGCTATAGCAGAGATACTTGGCCCGGCGGCCTTCACTGTGGACCAAGCTGGTAGGCAAATGGATTTTTCCTTGAGTGTCTTTGGGTCTCCTCTAGGTAGTTTACTTTACCCAGAAAAGTTCTTACCAGTACTGTCCTTCGCCCGGAGGAAGAGGGCTCCTGCCTTAGTCTCCATGGTTTAGAGGGCCTCACCCCCCCCATCCCCCCCTAAAAGGCAAGGAGTCCATAGCACCAAGCGTCCATGCCCACCTGGCTGTTCTCTCCCTAGATTGTTCTCCAGGCAACCGGATGACGCTGAACATATTTCCAAGGCCTATGTGTGCTTTTTCCCTGGAGGCACCCCAAGGCCTGAGAAGAGGTGAAGGAGTGGCTCCTCACAGTGGAGCACAGGCAGAGTTTACCTGTGGGGGATCAGGTGTCCACACAGCTGGGGTTCATGGCCCGGGGGTGGGAAGAAAAAGGGTATAGGCTGTGGCTGCAACCAGGGGCTGGGCCAGCTCTCCTCGTGTCATCCTATTCCCGTGCAGAGGGTCAAGGAGTCAGCGTTCTAAACTCACATCCATCCTTCTAAGCAGTCATAAAGGTGTATTTGTCAAAGTAGGAAGAACGTGCCTTACTTAATGTTTTGTTTGATTTATGAATTCTAAATATTTAGACAGATGGCATATGGGTCTCCATATGAAGGAGGCCATTTCAACCCATGTTGAAACTAGACCCGCATCTTTCTGCCTCCTCCCCTCACTAGAGCTGGGTGGGGGGAGGGGTGGGGTCACTTGTTCACTCTGCAGAGCTTCCTCCCCCCTCACGCCTCCCTCACCCCTGCTTCCTAGTGCCAGAAAGGCTCCTACTTTCTCTAAATCCTAAAGCCACACTGGCTCATTTTCTTCAGACTGTGCCTGCTGCCTCCTTGGAACTAACAAGTTGCCATAAACACAAGGGGCTGCACCCAGGAAGAAATGGAGTACATTTTTCATGTGATTCACCTGGGAGACCAAGACTAGGGAACTTGAAATGACCAGGCCGGCATGCTATTGAAACACTGCAGCTGGGGTGCCTGGGTGGCTCAGTCAGTCAGTTAAGTGTCTGACTTCGGCTCAGGTCATGATTTCACAGTTTGTGAGTTCGAGCCCCACATTGGACTGTGTGCTGATGGCCCAAAGCCTGGAGCCTGCTTCAGATTCTGTGTCTTCCTCTCTCTCTCTCTGTCCCTCTCCTGCTTTCATCCTCTCTCTCTCTCTCTCAAAAATAAATAAACATTAAAAAAATAGAGAAACACTGCAATTACAAATTGACACATTTCTATTAGAAAATGTTATGCCTATACATAGCAATGTTTTCATAGCTATTATCCTGAAATCTCACTCATGCTCCTAGAGAATAATTTAGCAGAAGCAAAAATGAATGAATAATTAAATACATAAATAGCCATGTTTAAAAACAGAGTGTGCTGCAGCCTTACTTATAAAATTAAAAACTAGAAACATCTATCAATAGGGGTGTATTTTAATTCTCTATAATATGTAAACACAATCACGCATCCATGTGACATTACGAAGACCATTCTGAAGTACGCCAGATATTTGGAGTAAAGCACAGGATGCTAAACGTGTACATTGACTTCAGCCACTGGATAGCAGTTGTGTAGAGGAGGAGGATCCTGAGTGTCTGATTTTCAATTCTTCTCCATAAGCTGACTTCATCTTTTCTGATTAAAAGTTTTAACTAGTTATCTAGTTAGCTTAAAAAGGCAACAACAAACACAAAACAAAGACAAAAACCTATATTTTACCAGACATGTGGATAAACATGACATAATATTTCCTTGTCCCTCAGTAGGAGGTACAGAGTAGTACTTTCTGATAACTATACATGTGTCTTAGTCCATTCAGGCTGCTATGACAAAATACCCACAACTGGGTGGCATACAAACAACAGCAGCTTATTTCTTATAGTTAAAGGCTAGAAGTCAAGATCAAGGTGCTGGCAAAGTTGGTGTCTGATGAGATCTTACTTCCTGGTTCACAGATGGCCATTTTCTCGCTGTGTCCTCATGCGCAGAAGGGTGCAGGGAGCTCTCTGGGGTCTTTTTTATAATGGCACTAATCCTATCCATGCAGGCTCTGCTCTCAGACCTCCAAAAGGCCACACTCCCTAATGCCATCACAGTGGAGATTCGGTTTCAACACACGAATTTGGGGAGGTGGAGACGAAAACATTCTATAGCAACATACTTCCTGTAACAGTGAGCTCGGACAGCCGTATGGGGAGGAAACCCCAGGACTTGGTCCCAACCGCAGCACGCAGTGTCCAGGCGCTCTGAGTCACTATCTCAGAGTGATGATGACACTTAGTTTGCAGCCACAGGTAGGAAGGAAAAGACCAGGACAGGTCTTCACATGGCTATCATTTTGGAAACTGAATAAAATGTGTTTTCTTCTGTAAACTGCAAAAAGCAGCAACAAAGTAGCCATTAAGAATCTGAGTGGTGCTATGGGGCACCTGGGTGGCTCAGTCAGTTAAGTGCCGGACTTTGGCTCAGGTCATGACCTCGCTGCTCGCGAGTTCAAGCTCCATGTTGGGCTCTGCTAACAGTTCAGAGCCTGGAGCGTGCTTCGGATTCTGTGTCTCCCTCTCTCTCTGTGCCTCCCCTACTTGTGCTCTGTCTCTCTGTCTTTACATAAACATTAAAAAAATTAGTTAATTAAAAAAAAAAAGAGTTTGAGTGGTGCTCAGTTGCACCAGGAAAGGAAAGCTGCAAGAAAACCAGGCAAAGGTGGATTCCTTGCAGAAGTCACAAAGCTTAAGCCTCTCACTTGTACAGATGCTTTCCAAAGCCCTTTCCTTTCACGTGCAAGGAAACATCCCTTTTGCACCTAATTTTTATTTTTGTATTCTTTTCTTAAAGATGACTTTTAAGGGCACCTGGGTGGCTCAGTCAGTTAAGTGTTGGACTTTGGCTTGGGTCATGATCTCACAAGTGACAGCTCAGAGCCTGGCGACTGCTTGGGATTATGTGTTTCCCTCTCTCTGTCCCTCGCTGGCTCACGCTTTGTCTCTGTCTGTCTCTCAAAAACAAACATTTTTTTAAAAAATTTTAAAAAGATGTTTTTTAAATTGTACTAGCTGCACACCCACAGAGCCTAGATCTGCTGTTGTGTCCATTTTCTATATATTAAAACTTGAGAGAGACAGAGACAAAGACAGAGACAGAGATATACTTGACAAAACAGCCAATTCAAAGCAGCGTACTTAAAGAAAAAAAAAAGAATCCTAAGAAAATAGAGGACTTCAGAGGCTCCTGGGTAGCACAGTCAATTAAGTGTTCAATTTCAGCTCAGGTCATGATCTCGGGGTTCATGGGTTTGAGCCACACATCGGGCTCTGTGCTGACAGCTCAGAGCCTGGAGCCTGCTTCAGAGTCTGTGTCTCCCTCTCTCTCTCTCTGCCCCTCCCCTGCTTATGTTCTCTCTCTCTCTCGCTCTCTCTCAAAAATAAATAAACATTTTTAGAAAGAAAAGAAAATAGAGGACTTCAAAAGAATGGTTTGTGCGATGTCAGTTGAAAATTAATTGGACCAAGAAATAATTCAGGACCTAACTTTTAAAACATGCCAACACATTAACGAAAAGTCTCTCAGAGCTTCCACTAAGCCAGGCAGAGAGAAGTTTGCCATCCTTGGGGATTTGCCCACCCAATCTGAACCAATTTTCAGCCTCCTTAAGTAACAAAATCTGCAGTTACCTAATTATGCCACTAGGTGGTAGACGTGGCTTACT
The DNA here is from genome assembly GCF_003009895.1 of Hyaena hyaena. Classification (NCBI taxonomy): domain Eukaryota; kingdom Metazoa; phylum Chordata; class Mammalia; order Carnivora; family Hyaenidae; genus Hyaena; species Hyaena hyaena. The sequence continues at coordinate 1,474,454 of NW_024080782.1, forward strand.
CAGCACAATTACTTTGAGGCATTGTGCTAAACACAAATGTTTCATTTAATTCTCAATTTTAGGAAGTATTATACTTTTCCTCACTTTTCAGATGATGTTTAGAGCTGCTCAATAGCTTGTTCATGTAGGATGAGGTTTGCTATGACTTTAATTTGGGAGTTTGCAAAGTGAGATACATAGAAATTAATTCTGTCAGCACAAAACAGGGTAACTGGAAAAAAGGCAGGCTAAAAAAGTGTCTGCCTGCTTTCTTTTTGCTTCCAGTTATGTCCTGAACTCTCCCTGCAGCGAGAAGAGTCCCGACCTTCTTCAGAGATATCAGGAACTTGGAACTCTGCCTGCCTGGTGAAGGTTTTATCCACTGCTGGGGTCCCCACCAGGCACCTTGCCTCAGAACACTCAAGTGCTGGTGGGCATTCAGTGGATGCAGGGGATCCCCACAGCCTGTGCTCTCTTTAGCCGCTCACTACCTCCCTCCTGGATAAAGGAAAGCTGAAAAAAATGGAGTACCATTGGTGTCCCAACGGCTTCTTTTGATCAGGGCAGGGTCACTCTAAAGAGCAAATGGCACTCATTGGAGCCAGCCTTGCTGGGCTTAAGCTCTCTCATCACAGCTGGAAATTTGGGGCATGTCCCAAAATGGTCTTTTCATCTCTTCCTTTGCCCAAGGTCCTGGAGGCCAGAGACATTCGTGGGTGGGAGTGGACATGGCTGCTTCAGCTTGAATAGCTTTCTGTCACACACAAAGGAGATGGCACTGTTCTGATCACCTTCCTCCCTTCCCCCCACCTCAGGCCAATCCTCACACTCCCAGATGTGCTTCTGACCTTTGGACCTCCATCCAAGTACCATGGTCTTTTTGTATGAAAGTGGTCCAGTTTTATTTCGCATGTAGCTGTTCAGTTTTCCCAACACCATTTGCTGAAGACATTGTCTTTTTCCATTGCATTTTCTTCCCTCCTTCATCATGGATTAATTGATCATATAATTGTGAGTTTATTTCTGGGCTCTAATTCTGTTCCTTTTATCCCTATGTCTATTTTTGTGCCAGTATCATACTATTTGATTACTACAGCTACGCAGCGTGCCTTGAAATCACCTCTAGTTTTGTTCTTTCTCAAGATTGCTTTGGCTGTTGGGGGTCTTTTGTGGGTCCATACAAATTTTAGGATTATTTTTTCTAGTTCTGTGAAAAATACTGTTGGTATTTTATTAAAGATTACATTAAATCTGTAGATTGCTTTGAGTAGTATGGGCATTTTAACAATATTTATTCTCCTGATCCATGAACATGGAATATCTTCCCATTTGTTTGTATCATCTACAATTTCTTTCATCAAGGTTATTTTATAGTTTTCAGAATACAGGCCTTTCACCTCGTTATGTTTATTCCTAGGTATTTTATTCTTTTTTGATACCATAGTACATGGGGTTATTTCTTAATTCTTAATAAAAATGCAACAAATTTCTGTTCATTAATTTTGTATCCTGTGACTTTACTGAATTCATATACTGGATCTAGTAGATTTTTGGTGGAGTCTTCAGGGTGTTTTACATACAGTATCATATCGTCTACAAATTATGAAAGTTATACCTACTCCTTACCATCTTAGACACCTTTTATTTCTTTTTCTTGTCCAGTTGCTGTGGGTAGGACTTTTCCAAACTATGGTGAATACAAGCGGTGATAGTAGACATTCTTGTCTTTTTCCTGATCTCAGGGGAAATTTTCCAGTATTCACCATCAAGTATGATGTCAGCTCTAGGTGTTTCATATTTGACCTTTATAATGGTGAAGTATGTTTCCTCTAAACCTACTTTGTTAAGGGTTTTTATCATGAAAGGATGTTGTAGTTTGTCAAATGCTTTTTCAGCATCTATTGAAAGGATCATATGGTTTTTCTACTTTTTCTTATTGATGTGATGTATCACATTGATTGACTTGTGAATATTTGAATAGACATTTCCCCAACTAAGACATACAAATGGCCACCAGATATATTTTTAAAAATGCTCAATGTTACTAATCATCAAGGAAAGGCAAATCAAAACCGCAATAAGATATCACCTCACACCTCTCAAGATGGCTATTACCAAAACAAAACAAAAATAAAAGCAAAACAAAAGACAGCAAGCACTGGCAAGGATGTGGAACAATTAAAGCCCATGCCCATTGCTAGTAGGAACGCGAGCTGGTGCAGCTGCTCTGAGAAACAATATGAGGCTCCTCAACACATTAAAGTACAACTACAAGTAACCCAGCAATCCTACTTCTGGGTATTTATCCAAAAGAATTGAAATCAGGATCTTGAAAAGACATTCGAATTCCCATGTTCATTGCAGCACTATGTAACATAGCCAAAATGTAGAAACAAGCTAGGTGATCACTGACAGATGAATGAACAAAGAAAATGTGGCAAATACATACAATGGAATACGATTCAGCCTTCCAAATAAAGTGAGAAAGTCTGCAACATGCAACAACATGGATGAAATTTGAGGGCATTATGATAAGTGAAATCAGCCAGTCACAGAAAGATGTGTACTGTATAATTCTACTTATATGACGTATCTAAAATAGTCAATTCACAGAATCAAAAAAGTGATGCTGGTTGCTGGGAGCTGAGGAGAGCGGAAATTGGGAGTTACTAATCAACAGGCATAAAGTTTCAGTTAAGCAACATGAGTATGCTCTCAGACATCTGCTATGCAACACTGTACCGACAGTCAACAGTAATTACTGTACATGTAATATTTGTTAGGAGATTAGATTGCATGGGGCACATGAGTGGCTCAGTCAGTTAAGCATCCAACTTCAGCTCAGGTCATGATCTCGTGATTCATGAGTTCGAGCCCCACGTTGGGCTCTGTGCTAACAGCTCGGAACCTGGAGGCTACTTCAGATTCTGTGTGTCTCTCTCTGCCCTTCCCCTGCTCATTCTCTCTCTCTCTCTCTCTCAAAAAAAGACATTAAAAAAAGAAATTATATCTCTGTTAAGTGTTCTTACTGCCATAAAATAACATTTAAAAAATACAATGCAATTCATAAGTTTCAGACAACACTGTCTGCTACCTACATAGCAAATCTATTAGCCTCGTGCAGGGCAAGCTCTCATAAGTCAGACAGCAGGCTGGGACCCTCTCTTGCTCAATGTTTTGCTCTTAAGCAATGGAAAGAGAACTAAAGGCAAATTTTCCTGAAAACCTTACTTTAATTATTATTAAACATTTAAGTCATTTGAAAAGATATAAAGAATACTACAACTAATACTTATGCATTTATTATCCTAGAGCTTAAGAAGCAAGGCGTTCCCAGTAGAGCCAAAGCCCCTATACACCCTCCCTACTTCTAATTCCTCACCCTCAAAATGCATAATTTATCATTCTATTTCTTTATACGTTTACTGCATATGCATGTACTCCTAAAGCAATGTATAGGAGTCTTCTGCTTGTGGGGTTTTTTTTTTTTCGTCTTTGACCTTCAATCTCACCACATGTGTTCTGCAACTTGCTTCTTTCTCTCACCACCGTGGTCACCCATGCCGGCCCACGCAGTTCTAATCCCTTCATCTCCCACTACCACCTTATATCCATTCTCCTGTTAGTGGACATTTAGTCCCTTTCCAGCCTGGGGGAGTCACAATACTGTTAAAAATATGCTCTTCTGCTTTCACCTAGATAAAACCAAATACGGAATGTGTAGAGGGTCAAATTCTAAATGGGTGTAAGCCTGCATGACCTGGAGTGCAGGCCATCTATCTCAGCCTAGAAGTCAAACTGTAACAGGGGGCACAAATACCCAGGAATATCTGTGTGTACTTGTGACCTTTCTAGAATCTTCTCTCCAAAGGACATGTCCTAAATACTTTAAGAAAAGCCCAAACAACAGGTGCATGCATTAGAACGTAGCACGGTTTTCAAACACTCCATATCATGCCTGACTACGTACTGGTCTGTCTTTTTCCTCTTGCTATTACCTCTGTGGTGAGATCTTTGAATGCATGTTCTGTTTCTTGCCTTTCTATAGGCCTACCTAGAAGCTGAATGGCACATATTGAATAAAAAGTAAATGGATGGACATCTTTCAAGAGGAGGAAGAAATCACCACCTGCCCCTCTCTGTCCTCACAAAGCTAAGTCTCAGTGGGAGGAGGTCAGCACCACCACCTTCCTCAAAGGAGTCTTGGCACTCACCCCAACACATGCAGAAGAGAATCTCTCCCCCAGCTACAAGAACCACGAAGGCGACACCCAGAAAGTCAGTTTTGACACTTAACTCCACATACAAAATGAAAGTGCAAGGGCATGGCCCCATCTCAGCAAACCCTCAAGAACAGAGGCAAGTGTCATCTTTCAAACCCCACATAGTGGTGAAAGCATCACGAAGTTCTGCAAATGATATAATGGAACAAACTGACTCCTAACCCAAGGGGTCTGAGTATGTGAGGCAGGGAAGCCTGAGCCTGATATGCAAACACAGCACAGGAGAGAGAAGCAGGACACTGGCTTCAGGAAGGCACTGTGGGCGGTGGTGGGCAGGGGGTTGGGGATGAGGTGATTGGACTCATGAACAATCCAGGCGGGAGGTGCTGGGGGCCTTAGGAAGGACCTGGGGTTCATATGTGGACACCATGCTTCAGAGGACTTGAGCAGAGTGGACGTAGGAGTGTACGTGCTCACTCTACACGGCTCTGTACGACAGGGCAAGACCCATGGCTGGGCGTCATGAGGTGGCAGAGACAAGTTCAATATAGGGAGGAACCTTTCAGCAACTCAGTGGGATAAGTAACTTCATTAGAGGGTGAGCTTGCTGTCACTGGATGTCTCCAACTGGAGGCTGCAGGAGCAGAGGTCTGAGGTGATATGGAAAGGACCCTGAACCCCCGGAGTTCCTCTCTGAACTGGGAGTTGGAGGCTGGGTGGCTCAGTCAGTGGGTGGGCTGGCACGGCCCCGCGAGCTTGTCGAGGGAGCACGACTGCTCACAGAGCACCGCCATCACTGAGTGTGACGTCAGGCTCATGAGCAGCCCCCAGAGCATCAACCCGATGCAGGAGAGGAGGAGTGAGCGAGACAGGAAGGAAGAGGGGGGAGGTTGCCAGCCTGTGACTTCGCTCAACACAAAAATACGCTGCTCAAATCTCCCCGAAGGAATGTGGCCACAACTCAGAAGCCCACCTCCTCTATGTCCACGAGAGGAAAGGGGCACATTCTCATTCTCTCAAGATCACTGGACACAGGCTCCCACCCTCATTACAGAGGGGTGGAGGAGCCCTAGAGAGGCTTTCTGAAGACAAAGCAACTGTGTAGGGAAATGGCAAAATGGAGGTTCAGCATTCCCAGGGAGCTTCATTAAAGATCTCACCCAATTACTTCCATTTATGGAAAGAAATAAGTCACTGGCGGGGCACCTGGGTGGCTCCGTCGGTTAAGCGTCCGACTTTAGCTCAGGTCATGATCTCACGGTTCGTGGGTTCAGGTCCCGCGTTGGGCTCTGACAGCTAGCTCAGAGCCTGGCGCCTGCTTCAGATTCTGTATCTCCCTCTCTCTCTGACCCTCCTCTGCTCACGCTGTCTCTCTCTCTCAGAAATAAATAAAACATTTTTTTAAAATTTTTTTAAAAAAAGTCACCAGGATAAAAGGTACAGCATAGGGAATACAGTCAGTGGTACTGTGATAGTGCTTTACATGGACAGATGGTAGTTAACACTTGTCATGAGCATAGTGTAACATATAGACACTGTGAATCCCTATGCTATACACCCAAAACTGACATTGTGTGTCAACTACACTTACGTTTTTAAAAATAGTGATAGAAAAAAGGAGAAAGAGAATTATAACAGGAAAAAACCCTCACCTAATTAAAATTATCATACTTCAAATGCATATGGGAACCTTGCTGGGTGCAGCACAGCTGTGGAAACCACAGAAGCCCCAGAACTGCCCTTGTGAGCTTGACCAGTGCACACGTGGAGAGTGGCAGTCAGCAGGGGCCAACGAGGCTTCCCTCTACCCCAGAGAGAACTCTCCCTGTTGCACTGAGCCATGTGCCAGCCTGAATTAGAGCAGACATAGTTGTAAAAGAGAAATTTTAATTTACACTGAAAATGATTTTTAGGAGATAACATCCTGATGTTTCTCGGAAGCCAGTAGATCCTGGCGTTCTGTGTTTTCTTTCAACACAGGGAGCACCTGAGATCCTACAGACAGGAAAGATGGGGAAGAAAAATCCAAAGACGTATGCATCAGGTACACTCCAAAGTTCACCTGTGAACAAGACAGCAGCAACAACAAGTCAGATTATTTTAGCAGTTGAGATAATTTTGCAAATAATAATGTTCAACTAAAATCAAGTCAGATTGTTAAAGACAGGTACTTGTATGTAGGGGGAACCAAGAATCCCAATTTCAGACAAAGATTCTCATGTAAAATGTTCTTTCTTGACAGTCCCCGCACATCTGTTTTTCTCTTTCCTATATACCCTGAACGTCTGGGAGGAGGGCTGGCATCCTGCTCTGTGCTTCTGATCACTGCCAGGCCAATTTCTGCTCTGTTGCCTGATGTAAAAACTATTTTGTGAAAAGAATAGCAAAATTTTGCATTTTCCTTAATGTGATTTTTTTTTTGAGGTGATGTAGGTTAAGTTCTCCAAACTCTCTAGAAGAAAAATAGAAGGTCTAAAGTAAAGAGCTGTGAAAAAAAAAAAAAAAAAAAAAAAAAAAACAGTGTGAGTCTATTCAAGGTTTGTCATCAATGCAAGTGAGCCAATAAGAACTCTTTGGAGCCTGTGATGCACTCCCAGATCTGTTCATTCCTGTGATGACATCAGCTGGACGTCCCATCTTCCAGGACCCAGGCTAGGGGCAGAAGCCAAATTAATTCCTTATGATTTGTGCACGTGTGGGAGAAGGGTTCACAGGAACTTTCTGTATTCTCTTTGCAATTTATCTGTAAATCTACAATTATCCCAAAAATTATCTTAAAAATAAAATAATAAAAAAATAAAAGTTGTGTGCATATGAGAATTACAGTGATTCTAAGATGTACAGTGATTTCCTTCCATGCACCATAGTATTTGTGCACACCCATCCCCTGTCCTCTGGCAACCTGCAAGGTCCTCACACCCTCAGGTGACACGGCCTGCCTCAGCCAAGCAGACAGACGTGTTAATTCAGTTAATTTTCAAGAAATGTTCCATGCAACCTTGACTGCCTACCTGGCTTCCTAGAATTCTTTGCAAACAAAACCAGAAAGCACTAGTCGGGACATAAATCTTCCTAAAGAATCAATCTATTAGAAATTCAGTTTCTATAATCTGGAATCCACAAAACCAACATCCAGTCATTCTAACCTTCAACCAGATGACTTACAGCCTTCTTAAAGTGAAATTTACTGAATCTCTCTATGCAGCTACTCTATTCACCACAGGGCATTTTACTCTCATAAGACACCTGTAGTGAAGAAAATAATGATCAAGATAATAAAAATCATTTTGCTTATTTACTTATTTCTTATTTAAACCCTGTATCTCTTTGACAAAATTTGAGAGCATCAAAAGTACACATAAGTAAGATATCAAAAAGTAAGAAAATAGATGAAAAGGAAAAATAAGATGGTACCACGGATGAGGTCAGAACCTTAATGGTATACGATCCGCTTTCGAATGTCTTCACACTTTTAAAAAGTATTCAGTATTATGTGGAAACTAATTTGACAATAAACTATTTGTAAAAAAAAAAAAAAAAAAGAAATGGCAAAGTAAAAAAAAAAAAGTATTCAGTATTAATACTCAGAACTACAGTTCTGGTGCAGATAACAAGCCAGGATCTTAAAATAGGACCTTAGGGGCACCTGGGTGACTCAGTCAGTTAAGCGTCTAACTTGGTTTCAGCTCAAGTCATGATCTCACAGTTTCATAAGTTTGAGCCCCATCAAAGGCTCTGCTTGGGATTCTCTCTCTCTCACTCTCCCTGTCTCTCTCTCTCTCTCTCTCTCTGCCCCTCCCCCCAAAAAATAAATAAATAAACTTAAAAAAAAAAAAACAGGATCTCAAAACAGGTGTCACAGTTTGCAACCATGCTTACTTTTCTCGCGCGACTCTCGGAAAGCTTTTGGAAAACATTTTGGTTTCGCTGCCCAGTTTGCTGGTTGATGCAAATCATCTGGCATCTGTGACAAGGAGCTACCACCTAGGAGGAGGTAAGAAGGGAAAAGACAGTGTTGCCATGAAAGTGACCGGACGCTCCTGCTAGGGCCGGGAGGCATCTGGGTCCAGGAGGACTGGCTGTAAGAGGGGGTCTTTGGCCCCACCCACACAGAAATGCCCAGTGCTCTGCTAACCGTAAGGAGCCAGACACTGGCACCTCCTCACATGGGTCCTAAGGAATCTTCCGTGTTTGTTCATCAGCTGAAAGGCTGCTGCTTCCGGGCTTCGTGGAGAAACAAAAGAGTTATGAATCTCGGATGGTTATCAGAGAATCTTGGAGATCCGCCCAGGAAGAAAAGAACTAACTGACTGGAGGGTAAGCTAGGAGAAGACAAACACCCCAGAGCCCAGCACTGAGTCATCAGAAAGAACCTTACTGTGTCCTTGTCCTTTGACAGACAGAAATTTCACTACTAGGAATTTCCCCTAAGAAAAGAACCACAAACACAGGTTCATGTACAATCTTTCTCACATTATTTGTTAACTGGGGAAATCTGAGAGTATCTTAAACATCAACTAGTAGAGAACAATGGCTATACTACAGGTCTATGAATATATCATGCAGGCATTAAAATTAATCTATAAAGGGTTTTAAATAAAATGGGAAATGTTTATTTTTATAAGTGAAATAAGGAGGAAAGAAAATTATATGTGTATTCATAGACACACACACACACACACACACACACACAGCTTCTTAACAGGGATTATCAGGTTGGCCTGCCATGCCCATGAGTTTCTTTAAAGTGAGAAAAATCTCCCCTAAATGTTAACACAAAAAAAGAAAGTATGTAGCTCAGCAGTGACAGGACACTTCTTCTGTTGCACATATTAAAAGGGCAAAGGGCAAAGCATTTGCACATTTGCTCCTCTGCTCACTTATGGGCAAACACCAAGTATGCACTGAAACTAGAAACGAAATCTGGATGAGTCTTGGCTCGTGCCTGGCCCTCGCTTGCTGCCTACTGGGCACTAGACCTGGGGAAATAGAACCTCACTGTAGTACCAAAGTCAAGGCTCCTGGGCCTCCATAGGCAGCTGCGGTGTGCCGCACAGGGCTCTGCCCAGCACTTGCCTTGACACTGGGCAGACCTATGACCTCCTCAGGCCTCATCTCATCCAGCCCCTTCGCTTGATGTGGTGAGGATTCCAGACACTACTTCTAGGATGCCGCACCCAGGATTCTTGTACAGGAGAATGCCCGAGACGGAACAGGACTTCCACAAGATCAGAGCACTAAGCCCTCCAGGACCAAGCACAGAACATGCTACCTTCTCTGCCTAGAATGCTATGATTCCCAGGCCAGGCTCCCTCTGACCTTGCAGAGCAAGGAGACATGTCCCACAGAAGGGATGTCCCACCAGCCCTGGGCCCGGGCCCCTGCCGCCACCCAACAGACAGCACTTCATGTAAAACTCCTGTCGCTTTGGCAAAAAGACTCATAAAACAGCTTTTCAAACTGGCAGAAGGAAAAATATTTTCCAGAACTTTTTTCAAACACTGAGGCAAAGAAATCAATTTTCTTAAAAAATTTTCGCTTTTTTAAGCGTTTATTCTAGCACTCTTATCCACTGGCATTAAAAAAAAATTGTTGACTAGTGTACTTGTTCTTTGAAAAATAACTCAAACTATACAGAGAAGATTTAAGAATTAAAATAGAAAGCATTCAGGGCACCTGGGTGGCTCAGGTCAGTTAAGCATCTGACCTCAGGTCAGGTCACGATCTCAAGGTTCGTGAGTTTAAGCCCCGCATTGGACTCTGGGCTGACAGCCCAGAGCCTGGAGCCTGATTCAGGTTCTGTATCTCCTTCTCTCTGCCCCTCCCCCACTTGCACTCTGTCTCTCTCTCTCAAAAATAAATAAACACTTAAAAAAAAAACGTTTAAAAAGGATAACACTGAGCAGTGGCCCCCCTCACTGTCTTCAGAGGCAAGTGCTGCTGATGTGGCTCCAGATCTCTTCAGACTGCAGCTCATAGTTGGACACAACCACACATGCACGTGTGCAACACACTCCCGGAGCTCTGAGAGGCCGCGGGGCGTCTTCCCTGACTTCATTACTCCACAATACACACTGGGCACCTCCGTGTCTATACAGAGACTGCCTCATCCTCGGGCTTGCGATTTTCACCATGGCCTTGCATTCCTGTGGCGTGATGTTCTTCGTTGTTCTCTGAAGCCAAGTTCTATTAGCCAGTTTCTAATTCTGTGCTGTTATCAATAATTTTGCAATGAAGTTCTTAATCCACATAACCCTATCTGCTGTTTAAAACTTGGGGGGGGGGGTTATCTCTCTAAATGAGATTATAAATGAGATTATAAAAGTTTTTATGACTTGATGATACCCAGTGAAAAATGACTTTCCAAAAGAGATGTGCTCAGTCTTCTGGCATTGCAACAGCCTCAGCCTGAGTATTATCATCAGCAAACATCTTTTCAGTGTTTAGTTTTTGCAAGCACAGTACTAACTATAGTTTACACTTTTTAGTGTTGCACAGGACTATATTGTATGAATCCAGCATAATTTATTTTAAACAATCTCCCTTTTATGGATATTTATGATGGCCTCCAATTTTTCCTCTTTCTAAAAGCATTACAATAAATAAACTTCTGATACAGCTCCGCATACTTGTATGTGTGTATTTATGGAATAGGTTTCTACAACTGAGATTATGAGGCCAAAGTGCAGTTATATTTTAACTTTTATTAATAAATGTTTATTAAGAACACTGACCTAAAGAAAGCAAAAGATCAGGGCACCTGGGTGGCTCAGTTAGTTAAGCGTTCGACTCCAGCTCAGGTCATGACCTCACAGTTCATGAGTTCCAGCCCCATGTTGGGCTCTGTGCTGACAGCTCAGAGCCTGGAGCCTGCTTTGGATTCTGTGTCTCCCTCTCTCTGCCCCTCCCTCACTCAGGCTCTGTCTCTCTCTCAAAATTAAGTAAATATTTTAAAATTTTTTAATTAAAAAAAAGGAGAGCAAAGCATTTGTAAAGAATCTTACTTCTATTTATGGCCCAGGTACCTGACAAGCTGCACGTGCTGTGTTGCCAGGTGAGTTTCTGACAGTGACAATAAGCTAATTCTAGTTCTTTCTCTTTCCTCTTCCTTCTTTTCTTCCTTTTCTTCTTCCTCCTTCTCTCCATTTATCAAACAGCATGTATTAGTACCTACTCTGTATCAGGCAGGATACATAAGAGCAAGTGTTTTATTTATTTTTTTAATGTTTTTTTAATTTATTTCTAGGAGAGAGAGAGAGACAGCGTGAGCAGGGGAGGGTCAGAGAGAGAGGGAGTCACAGACTGAAACAGGCTCCAGGCTCTGAGCTGGCCGTCAGCACAGAGCCCGACACGGGGCTCGAACCCACGAACCGCGAGATCATGACCTAAGCGAAAGTCGGATGCTTAACCGACTAAGCCACCCAGGCGCCCCAAGAGCAAGTGTTTTAAAGACACGGCAGGGACAGAGCAACAGGAAATAAGGAAGAGAAGAGTAAGTCAGGATGCAGGGGTGAGGGGGGACAGCAGGATGGTTGGCTCCAGAGAGAGACCTGTGGGAGTCAATGTCCGGGAGAGGAGAGATTGTTTTTTCAAGGGGGGAAATCTGCCAGGATAAGAGGAGGTTTGGAGACTTCAGTGGATAAAAAAAATTCTTTAGGACTTCTTATGTCATGTAATTTAACTGCCCTCCACAACCCCAGACCTCCACCATTCTTCCAGAAAGATTTAAATGATTGCTTGCTGCCTTTCTGGATACCACAGTGGTGTTCCTTCCAAGTACAGAGCCAGGACACAAGATAGCCCCATTGTAGACCGTGTATACCAAGATTAATACCACTACTATGAAAATCATTTCCTCCCCCCACTAAAGTACCCAGGACATTCTGTGCAGATGACCCATCCTTCTGTCCTGAGCTATTCTGATCTTTCCTGTCTATTAATTCTCTGGATGGTTATTGAGCACTGACTCTGGGCCAGGACAGTTCTGGGCCCTAGAGGTACAGCAGGAACAAACATACTAGTCCCCACCCTCGCGTGCTCTGAGGGAATAAGCAGGTGCTATGCAGAGTGTGACCTTCCCAAGGAGGTGCCATCTGAGTGTAGACCCTGAAGTGGCTGCAGGAAGAACACACCAGGCGGAAGGGACAGGCTGAGGCAGGAAGCTTGGGATGTTGAGGAAATGGAGAGAAGGGTGGTGTGGCAGGCAGGGGAGGGCTAGTGAGCTCAGATCAGCTGGAGAGGTCGGGGGATCAGGTCTCAGGGGCCCTATTGTGTCCAAGGAAGAATGTAGGTTTTAGCCCAAGGCTTTCTCACATTTTTCAGGCCCACAGCACTGTTTGGGGGGCCCAGAGCCTGGGGAGAGAGGGCAGGGGGTGGCTTTGCCACTCTGACTGTAAGCTCCTCCACCATGGCCAGCAGGGCAGGAAGCCAGAGCGTGGGAAGAAGGTGGAGTGGTGGCCACAGACACTGAGGGACCACGAGACATCTGGGTTCTCCTCCACCAGCACTAGACAGCAGGGAAGTCCAAGAGGCTTCGGGAGGAGAACATTCCCATGGACACAAGTATTCTAAGAAAACAGAGTTCAAGCCTAAACATAATGATGAGGTGGAGGCAGCACTGAGCCCTGATCACCTGTATGAGCACTTTCTGCCCCGTGGGCAGCTGACAGCTGCCACCCTCATGGGGAATAAGAGATGGATCCTTGCAAGGGGAGTCCCAGAATGCAGATGTCACAGCCCTCTGGCCGAGGCTTTGCGGGTCAGAGTCAAAGACAGAAAGGGGACTCCCAGCTGCCACCATCCTGGCCACAGACGGAGGTCAGGCTCCATCGACAACCCTTGAGGGAGGATAACTGAACTCCCCGACTCACCTGGAAACGCAAGGAACCGATTGAAATCTCATCCCACGTCTCTTCTTCAAAAGCCCTTGTTCCATTGGTAATAATATTGGCCCGGAAACGTGAGATGAGTTCTTTCGTTGGGAATAATTCCTCCTCTCCATGCTCATCACTGTTTAAAGACATACCAAAAGGGGAGACGTGGGAAGGGGAGATAATGGAGCTGTTGTAATTCTTCAACATTTTTAGCCCTTGATGCCTGACTTCATCAACTGTACTCAGGCCTGAGCCTAGATGATCAGAACCAGTTTCTGCCATGAGCGTAAGGCCAACAGACACCCATCTGTTAGGCAGACGTTGATGGTGTTCTGTGGGGGATGGTCCCATCTCTGTGGACAGGCCCATAAGAGGCAGTGCAGGGTGAGTAGATCTTAGGTGAAGAGATAAAGAACTCTGGAAACCAAGTGAACAGGAGTCAAGTGAACAAACTGCTATGAAAATACCAGTTCTATATGGTGAGTCCGGACAAGGCGTTTAAGGAGTGTCAACAGGCTTAACTACCAAGAACCTAAAATGTTCCAAGGGCTCATACTTTTTTTTTGGATCTAAGAACACCATAAAGCAACAACGTGTACATACGGGATGTTTTAGTATGTATTTCCCACAGAGAACAGACTGGTGGCTACCAGAGGCGGGGGTGGGAGTGGGCAAAATGGGTGAAAGAGGTCAAAAGGTACAAACTTCCAGTTATAAAATAAAGACATCATGGGGATGTAATGTACAGGCGTGATGACTATAGCTGTTAATACTCTACTGCACATTTAAAAGTTGCTAAGATAGTACATCTTATAAGTTCTCATCACAAGAAAAAAATTTGTAACTATATACGGTGACAGATGTTAACCAGACTTATTGTGGTGACTGTTTCTCAATATGTACAAATAACAAATCATGCTATTGTACACCTGAAACTAATAAAATGCTGTATGTCAATTATATTTCCATAAAACAAATTTACTTCCTAACTTCTGTACTGTTTGCAGTTTTAATGAGCATGCACCATTTTTGTAATTCTCATTTAAGATTTTTGTTTACTGCCGTGAGGTCCTATAAAATGACTCTTGGCACCTCCGTGCACCAAAGGGGAAAAGCACTAAAAATAAAGCATCTGAAAACTTCAACAAAAACAAACACACTGTGTGATCCTGTTGTGTTGGGTTCAAGAACAGGCAAAACTATGGATGGTGAAAAAAGTCAAAACAGCGGTGATCTGTGGTAGGACTGACTAACAGGGCATATGAGGAACATTTCTGGTGTACTAGAAATGTTCTCTAATTGATCTGGACAGTGGTATATGTATAGATATATGTAAAAAGTAATTGTCCCAAAGTACGCCTGGAATTTTCCCTGAAAACAGAACTGAAAAGCTCTGGTACAGAATAAGTCTGTAATATCCCAAACCCCTTCCAAGTAGGGACCGGTGTGTGAAAAGCCGGGACCAGGATAACCAAGCCTGATTTCAGCACTATGTGCAACTCCCACAAGCAATGAGAACTAGAGTTTCTTCATCTGAAATGAGAGGGCTAGCACTTTCCAGTCCTAAAATCCTTTGATCCTGGATTTGTCCTCCGAGTTACATATGTTCCCTTTGCGCTTTGTAAAAGGGAAAGTTTTATGTTCAAAAAATATTATGCTCATCATCAGGGAAATAAACATCAAAACTACAGTGAGGTATCACCTCGTACCAGTTGGAATGGCTAAAATTAACAACTCAGGCAACAACAGGTGTTGGCAAGGATGCAGAGGAAGGGGAACCCTTTTGCACTGCTGGTGGGAATGCAAACTGCAGATTGCAGCCACTCTGGAAAACAGTATGGAGGTTTCTCAGAAAACTAAAAATAATAGAAGCACCCTACGACCCAGCAATTGCACTACCTGGTATTTATCCAAGGGATACAGGTGTACTGTTTCGAAGGGACACACGCACCCCAATGTTTATAGCAGTGCTATCGACAATAGCCAAAGTATGGAAAGAGCCCAAATGCCTATCAACAAATGAATGGATAAGAAGATGTGAGGGGCACCTGGGTGGCTCAGTTGGTTAAGTGTCCGACTTCAGCTCAGGTCATGAACTCACGATTCGTGGGTTCAAGCCCCACCTCAGGCTCTGTGCTGACAGCTAGCTCAGAGCCTGGAGCCTGTCTTTGGATTCTGTATCTCTCTCTCTCTCTGACCCTCCCCTGCTCACGCTGTCTCTCTCTGACTCTCAAAAATTAAAAAAAAGCATTAAAAAAAAAAGATGTGGCATTATATACAATGGAATATTACCCGGCAATCAAAAAGAATGAAATGTTGCCATCTGCAAGATGGAACAATGCAGATGGAACCAGAGGGTTTTGCTAAGCGAAATTGGAGAAAGACAAATATCATGACTCCACTCATGTGGACTTTAAGATACAAAACAGATAAACATAAGAGAAAGGAAGCAAAAATAATAGAAACAACAGGAAGGGGGACAAAACATAAGAGACTCTTAAATATAGAGAGCAAACTGAGGGTTGCTGGAGGGGTTGTGGGTCGGGATGGGCTAAATGGGTGAGGGTCATTAAGGAGGACACTTGTTGGGAGGAGCACTGGCTGTTATATGTAGGGGATGAATCAGGGGATTCTACTCCTGAAATCATTATTGCACTAGATGCTAATTAACTGGGATGTAAACTAAAAAAAAAAAAAAAAGATACTATCATCAGCATATGCATTATAGAGTCCATCAAATTTGAAAGTAGAACAAAGATACTGCAACCACAGCCCCCAGAGGCCCTCCCAGGTATGAGGCACAGGTTGGTCCACTTACCTGTCACACCCACTCCCTGCTTAGCAGCCCTGCATTAAGCCACCCTGTAGGAAACATGGTCCCCTCCTGGGAGGAACCAGGATTGCAGCAAGCTGGTCTCCACCTCCTATTTCCCTCACCAAGAACCCCAGAAAACCACTGACCTGCTCTCCCCAGGGCTCTGGCTACCTGAGGAGGTGCCGGGATAGTTCTGTGAACTCCCAGGGACCATGAAGCTGCATCATACTTACATACCCAAGGAGGGCGAGCGAGGCCATGGCCAGGGAACTCTGTTGTATGTTTTTGCCAATGACTATAAACAGGAATCATTACAAACAGTCCATCTTTGTCATTTTTATTAAGCTACATTTGTACATGTTTCTGAGTACACACACATGTGCCCGAGACCACAAGGCACGTGAGAGTCACAGGATCCCTGGCTCATGGTGACAGCCTTGTGCACACCTCTCCTAGTCTGTGCACTGGGAATAAGCAGCCAGTCGCAGCTCTCACGTAACAGTGGGGCAGGTTTTTTTGCTCTAACTGTCTGATTACCGTGGGACTTCAATTTCCTCTAAATACGATGAAGGGGGTTGAACTAACTCTTTCTGGAGGTGACCTGCTAATACGTCAGGGCCCTTGGAAGCACCTTGGGTGGAAGTGAGCAGCCAGCTCTGTCTGCTGATACAAACAAATAATATCTATAGTTACAACTTTAAAGCTTTCATAACTACCCTTCTTTTCACTCAAAATGACTGTAGAAGTAGGGCAAGGCTCCTAGGGGACAGGGGGCAGGTGGGGGTGCGGGCAACAAAATTGGGTCAAGTTCAATTCAATTAAAGCAAATGCTAAGAAATGGAATGATTAAAAATGACAGTTGGGGTTCACTTAGCATCATGAAGTCATCAAGAGAGATGTGGGAACTGGACCCAAAAGGCTTTGTAACTTCTCGGGGCCTCCGTCGCTCACCTAGACTCCATGACCCCCCAGGCAGGCGCCAGGCTAAACCTGGTCAAGTGGTTACACCTGCCTGCTATTCCCTAGGCAGAGGATCTTACCTGGACTTTAACTGCTGCTGAAGCTCCAAAACACTGGATGTGTTTATCAGCAAATACTGCGCTTCGTTCACCAGAGAAAGGGTGGCTGTTGAACCAGAAGACTGATCTAAAAGTGATGGGGTATTTTTAAAGAAGTTGCCAAATACATATATATAATAATGTATTTATACATATTCTATAATAAATATACATATTATAATATATTATATATTTATATATATAAATTACTCAGCCATAAAAAAATAATGAAATCTTGCCATTTTTGACAACATGAATAGACCCTGAGGACATTACACTAAATGAAATAAGTCAGACAGAAATGCCATATGACTTCACTTATATGTGGAATCCGAAACAAACAAAACAAAACAAGCTCATAGACACAGAGAACAGACTGGTGGTTAACAGACGCAGGGGGTGGGGGCAGGCAAGATGGATACAAGATGGAGTCAAAAGACACAAGCTTCAGTTATAAAATAAATACATCGTGAGGATGTAGTGCACACCATGGTGACTATAGTTAATACCACTGTACCGCATATTTGAAAGTTGCTAAGAGAGTAAATCTTAAAAGTTCTCATCACAAGAAAAAAATTAACTGTGTGTGGTGACAGATGTTAACCAGATTTATTGTGGTGACCATTTCTCAATACATACAAACACCAAATCATTATGCTGTACATCTGAAAGTAATACAGTGTTATATGTCATGTATACCTTGATAAAATGTTTAAATAAATGAAAAAGAATTGCTTTCTTGGAATACAAATGAATCCTGCTTCCATTAACTTGCATTTTTAAAAAGTAGAGAATATATCTTTGAGAGGAAAAAAAATGGTGCCCTGGAAATAATAAAAATGTTCTAAGCATTGCTCAAACCTCTCAGAAACAGAAAGAAAATGAGCTGTTAATACTCTGTTAATACTCTGGAAAAAGAATAATAATAAAACGCTGAAGTGAAATTGTCCCAGCAAAGAAGACCTGGAGGCAACATTTAGAGAAGGAGAAATGAGAGGGAGGCAGGGATAGGGAGCTTCCCCAAGATGGTGGAAAGAGGGTCCTTGATGAGGACCACAGACCAGGGAAGATCTGAGTCCAGTCAGGGAAAGCTGTCTTCTGTCCTTAGACAAGTGTGTGATATTGACTTTAGAAATAAATAATACAAGTTTTAAACTACTGGAAGGGAAAAAATCTAGTGAAAGAAAATCTCAAGGGCACCCAGAACTGCTAGCACCTTCTGTCAGACCATTCGTTGGGAGGCCATCTCTGTCTTTGCGGGAGATTTTGAGAAAGGGGATCAGCTGGGCCAAAGCCTACAGAGGTGTCTCCAAACCAAGGGTCTGGGACCCAGTGTACACAAGAATGGATACTTTTAAGAGAATTGCTTTTCAGATCCGCTACTTCCAAATGTTCTTTATGCTAAAATGGCCCTGTCAGAGGCGGGAGAGGGATTCCAGCCCCTTCAGCAAAGGCCCTTCTTGCACTTCCCAGAAGAAAGCCTCGCCTTTCCTAAGGCACATTGCCACGGGAGGCTAAAACTCCAGGGTGGAAAACAAAAGCCCCATTCAAAGCCCCGGAGTGTGTGCTGAGAAAATACAAACCTCTAAAGCTTGGGTGAATGGGCCTCCCCTAGGTCAGAGAGGATCCCATTCCTCACTATACACAAAACAGCTCAACCTAATTAAGCGGCCACATGACAGATGATTAAAGTCATCATAATGTTAGATCTCAGGGCTTTGGTCATGTGCCTTAGATGAAAGGTTTGAGTGACAGTGCATTAACCAAATTCCTTTAGTCCCCAGCTTTTTAGTGACTTAAATAAGGTTCTCCAGCAAAGAATCCATACTGAGCATGGGCTATTCTGGTACAGGTGACATTCATTCATGGATACTGGAATGAATGGGGCAGGGCGGGGCGGGGAGGGGCGGGGCGGGGCTCAAGTGCCTCAGTAAGAGATTCCTTTTCAACAATGTTTTCTCTTTATGTTTATTAACCATTTTTCAAAATGTATAATATACTTTTGTTGCTTGATAAACTGTGTACCATTAAAGAGGAACTAACCAAAAGGATCTCCTAACACGTAGACTCTTGATCACAGTAAACTTGAAAAATATGTATACATTTCAATTTACATATAATTGTAGTTTCAGATAAATGTGGTAGAGTGAACAAAGAAAGATTTTCAAGCATAAAATATATAACACTAAAATAAAATTCTGTCATGGAAGTGGACTGGAAATATAAGTTGAAGAAGGAAAAGGAAAGAAATAAAATACTTGACCATTAAAAGACAGTTTATCTACCTATCTATCTAACTATATCTATATATTAGTGAATATTCTTGAAAACCAAACCACTAAGTATTGAGATTCCACTGGCCAATTTAGATGACAATGTAAATAATGTAGCTTTATGGGGGGGGTAATGTTTATTTTTGAGAGAGATAGAGAGACACATTGTGAGCAAGGGAGAGACAGAGAGAGAGGGAGACACAGAATCTGGAGCAGGCTCCAGGCTCTGAGTTATTAGCACAGACCCCAATGCGAGGCTCAAACTCACAAATCATCAGATCATGACCTGAACTAAAGTTGGACGCTTAACTGACTGAGCCACCCAGATGCCCCTAAATAATGTAGCCTTAAAAAGGCTCCTATCAGGTATACCAACCTAAAAATATTCAAAGACCAGTGGCCTAGACCATCAGAGACCTCTCTTCCATAAAAGGCATCCTTGAAGTATAATATTCTCAAGCTGACGCTCCCTGATACTGCATCATGCAAGAAACAAACTCCTCTCTGCACCTACCTTTGCCTCACCCAGGTCCCCATCTCCCACGAAGACAGTCACTGACACCTTCTCTCTGGCCCCTGTGCCCTCCTCACCTCCATCTCTGATGCAGTCTCCACATGGCATCAAGAGTATCTTTCTAACACATGTGGCACCACGAAACTCGTCAGCTTAGAGCTTTCAATGAGTGCCCCCAACCACAGGTAGCACTTACTGACTCCTCAGCCAAACATTCATCCTTTCTCCCCAGCTCTCCCCCATGGCTCCCCTCCCACATTCAACCCTCCTAAACACCTCTCTGGGCCCATCAAATGCCAAGACCTGCCATACTGCTCCCCACCTCTCCCTGCCTAGAAAACTCCTGCTCTCATATTAAGACACAGCTCCAAAGTCATCTCCCTGAAGCCATCTGTGACTCACTCACTGTGTAGAAGATACCTCCCCCTCAACCCATGCCCTTTGCATAGACCTTTATTGTGACCTTTATATTAGTGTCACTATCTACTGGTAGGTCGTTGCCTCTAAACTTAGATCTTGAAGGACCACAACCATTGCTTTGTAATCTCAGCAAGCATCCTGAGGACCCAGCTGAGCCCAAGGAGACAGCAGGCACTAGGAATGATTGGACCTTACTCTATCAACTCATTTAGATGGTGGCCCCGGACCTGTCGAGCCCCACTCCTTGCACGTTTGTCCCTACTCAGAGAATTGCCCCTCTCTCTCTCCCCTTTTATCACGTCTCTAAGCTTACCCATGCCCAAACACCATCAGCTCACCCCCTCAATAAGATGAGCATACATTTATTCCCTTTTTCCATCACATAGCAACTCAGATTCTTGTACAACTTATGACATGACAAATTGTCAACACTTCTAAGGGTAGAATTATTTTATATCCATTGAATTGTCTCTCTATCATACATATTCAGGGATTCATGGGTTCATCTGTGCAGGTCACAAGATCCAGTCACTGGTCCCCATACTGTCACAATGTTACTCAGATTTATAAGCCAGTCTCCCTGGGAGCTAATCACTAAGCCAGGTCATTCCCACACTAATCGATGGTGTGGCAGTGACACATTCATTTGTTCATCTAGTATTTACTGAGCAACTACTATGTGCCAGACGCTGTTCTGAGCACAGGGGATGCAGCACTAAACCAAGTGCATAAAAATCCCTGCCCTCCCAGAGCTTACAATCTGTCACAATCTAATACACAGAATAACTGAATAAAATGCATGACCCATCAAATGCAAAAAGCACTCCACAGAAAATAAAACAGGAATAAACTAAAGAGGTTCAGGTGGGGGCTCTGGTCCTAAGGAGAGCAGTCAGCCAGGCTTCCCTGAGAAGCCAGCCCTCGAACAGACAGTCTACCTGAAAGTGATCTCTTCTTCCTGTGTGATACCATTTACTTCCAAGTACAGTGAAACCTTGGATTGCGAGTAATTTGTTCTGTGAGTGTTCCGCAAGATGAGCAAACATTTCTTTTTTTTTTCTTCCAAAGAAGAAATGCTCTTTAATTTAAATGAACAGGAAGATATTTACAGGATGGAAATCAATTTTTTTTTAATTAAAAAAATGATCTGACCAAGGATCCTCTCCTGATCAATGACTGGCTGGACTAGAGTCTTGTGACATGGATTTCAGGTAAGGATGACCTCAGGATCATCTTTTTTTTTTTTTTTTAATTTTTTTTACAAATAGTTTATTGTCAAGTTGGTCAAACATTTCCAATAAAGTTTAACTTGATAAACAAGCACTGTCTTACAATATGAGTAGTGCCTGACACCGAATGTCGCATGATCACTACTGAGTCAATGGTTCTTCTTTCTCTCTCTCTCTTTCTGCCACCCCTCTCACTGTGGGATTGTGGGTGATCATGTCCAATGCTTGGATGCTCGGTCTCAGGCAAGTGTTTGGCAGAAATCAGTAATTCTTCAGAACATTGGAAAGTGCCCACAACTGGCACTAGTGTACTTTTTGTCACTTCAAAGCACCTATGGACAGTCCTTTGCTTTTCCATACAAGACTAAGCTTAGGAATGCTTTATTTCATTCTAGGTCAGGATACTTGAAGATACAGACCCTTTCCTCTGCTGCCTTATTGCCAGTTACATTAAATACAGTATATGACAAGAGTTTATTAATACTGTACTGTAGTGGCACCTGGGTGGCTCAGTCGGTTAAGCCTCCAACTTCGGCTCAGGTCATGACCTCACAACTCGCAAGTTTGAGCCCCACACCAAGCTCTGTGTTGACAGCTCAGAGCCTGGAGCCTGTTGTGGATTCTGTGTCTTCCTCTCTCTCTGTCCCTCCCCTGCTCACACTCTGTCTCTCTCCTTCAAAAATAAATAAACATTAACATTTTTTAAAATACTGTACTGTAATCAACATCTGTTAGTGATAATGAAAGTCATCCTACACTATAACCCTCCTCTCCGTTGTCTCCTCATACCAGCCATGAAGGTTCTTAAAGGTAAATACAGATTAATTTATTTTTCTTTATTATATCACTGTATCATAATCATTTTTATATGAATATTTTTGGGTTGTGGAATGAATCATCTGAGTTTCCATTATTTCTTATGGGGAAATTCACTTTGATATACTACAAGTGTTTCAGAGTACAAGTCTGCTTCCAGAGCGAATTATGCTCGCAAACCAAGGTTTTACTGTACTTTCTTCTCTGTTGTATCCGTTCAGCTCACAACAGCTATGGCAGGAAAAACTGCCAGCATTTTTACAAACTGAAGGCACTGAAGTCTATACCAGTCTGGGCACCACAAGGCTCCACATTTGCCAAGTTCTCAGCCATGACTAGAAACCAGGTTTTCTCGTTCCCACATACAAACTGAGGACACAGCGAGCTACTAATGTTTGTTTTTTCAGAGAGAGACAGAGCACAAGCAAGGGAGGGGCAGAGAGAGAGAGGGAGACACAGAATCCGAGGCAGGCCCCAGGCTCTGAGCTCTCAGCACAGAGCCCAATGCAGGGCTCAAACTCACGAGCTGTGAGATCATGACCTGAGCCTAAGTTGGATGCTTAACTGACCCAGGTGCCCCCAAGCTACCGATGCTTTTACCTAACCCAGTGAAATTGTGCTTCTAAACATGGCAGACTGAGACAGAGTGCTTGTCAGAGGCAAAACAGCTGGTTGGAACCCCACCTCCACCTCCTCGGGGTCATTCTGGAGACCACAGATAGGTCCTGTGGACCACCCTGCTTTCTGCACAAGAGCAAGTTACCCTGTGAATCCATTTCAGGGGCTGATTTTTTTTTTAATGTTTCTTTTTATTTTTAACAGAGATGGAAGGGAGGGGCAGAGAGAGAGGGGGACAGAGGATCTGAAGCAGCCTCTGCGCTGACAGCAGCGAGCCCAATATGGGGCTCAAACTCATAAATCATGTGCTGATTTTGAGGGATGCAAGGGTAAACCCAAGTTCCTGTCCCCTAAGAACCAATCAGAAATGTAATACCTTTGCCCCGTTTCTTTGCACTTCTTTGAAAGTTTGAACTTTGTTTGAGCAATTGACATGGATGGCCAAGAAAACTTGACAACCAGCTTGAAATTTTTTCTCCACAATTATAAGTATTTACCCTGGGGGAAGAAAGGGGAAGGGGTGGTGAATGTTCTATAGTATTCCTTTAAATAATAATATACATAGCAAAAATATTTTCAATTGTAAAATATAATACAATATAATATAATAAATATGATGTAGCTACAGTACTGGACCCCAGGGAGAAGAACGCCTAAGGGACTGTGTGCTCAGGAAGCTGCAGGCAGATGCCCAAAGTGTGGGATGACCAGAGGTCTGGGGCTTGTGCGAAGCCTTTAGATCAGATAAGAAGCTTTGGAAGTTCCTCTTAAAAGACCTTGTTTATATTAATTATACCCACTCAATACCACAAAGCTTAGAATTTGAGAGCTTCCAGACCAATATTTTGCTTTAAGAAGCCCTTGAACCCAGGCATATGTTCTGGATTTTTACTATGCGCCTGGCTAATCTTTTCCCTCAAGGCCAGGCCACATGGAATAATTGGTCTGGTTTGTGGGAAGAACACTATGCCTTTCAGTTACCAGTATAAGTACATTCATTGATCTAGCTTTTTTTAAAATAAAACTCTGCAATATTAGAGACATTTTAAATATAATTTAAAGAATTTAAATAATTTTTAAAATAATTTAAGTAGCCTCCATGCCCAGCATGGAGTCCAATGCAGGGCTTGAACTCAGAACCCTGAGATTGAGACCTGAACTGAGATCAAGAGTTGGACACTCAACCGACTGAGCCACCCAGGAACCCCAAGAATTTAAATTTTAGAAAATTATTTAAAATCTACCATCACCAGAATTCATAATGCAAAATTGCTAATAACCTACATCGGAATTACAAGGCAGATAGTGTAGAAAACCTGTCATATCCTTCATTTTTATTGGATCAAATAGCTGCCTATCTGTGTCTAGAAAGGGAGGAGTAGAATAAAACCTCATTTAGTTTCACATTCTCTTCGATGCTTTGAGAGATTGAACCTACGTCTGTTTTCACTCATCTGAGCACACTGATGGATCTGAGCAGAAGAAGCCTAACTACTTCTTCATCAGCCAGAAAACAGCATTCATCTCAAATGTGGCTAAAGGAAATGTACAACCAGGAATGAGCTTCATAAATAACAGCAGGTATCCCTAAATGGCTAGGAAACAAGCTTGGCAGGTTTGAAGAACAGCAGGGGTCAGTGGGGTCAGTGTGGAGTTCACAAGGGGAAAGAGGCAGCAGACTGGCTGGGAGGGGCTGGTGCACCTGAGGACCAATCAACAGGGCACTGCTCTCTTCCTTCTCTGTGTCACTCTGCAGATGGACCTGAGATCTTTACCTGCGGCAGAGTCTCACCTGTCTGCACAGACCTTGCTTTGGCAAATCTGAGTCCGTTCACCATTTTCCTCAAGAGGCACCTCTATCGGCTCCATCTCTAATGAACAAAGGTTAGAGACAGATTTATCATCACACAAAAAGAACAATATAAGTGAAAGTACATTATCATGAAGTATACGAAAATTGTAATGACCTTGGAAATTGATTGCATCAAATAATTAGCCAGGTCTTGGAAATCTCTTTATAACACAGAGATTCTCTTTAGCATGGTCATTACCAATAATAGTAGGTACCCCAAACAGCCTTCTTATGGAAGACCCTGCACGTAGGCAGTTACATCCATGGTAGCTGAAACACTATAAATCCCTTAGAAGATTTCTCTATGTCTGGATGACTCCACATCCTAAAGTCATTGTTCTCTAAGCTCTCTCACATCCTGTAGAAATAGGCAGGCATGAAGGCTCATTCTGTAAAGCTATCAGCATGAAGTGGTAATTCTCAACAGCCCCTGGGAGTTAGCATCAAATTCGACTCCTATACCAATCATTGTTATCATGACGGATAGATAGACAGAAATAAAACTGTTACTATGTTAGTGGGGTTGGAAAGCTTTTTTAAAAAATTAGTTACAAGTATCATATGTATGAAGACTATAGAGCATATGCATGTAACAGTTTAAAGAATAATGGTTAACACATACCCATTACCCAGCTAAAGTGGTATCCATTCTTTAATAAAATCAGAGTGAAGTACGTGGATGAAATGAGAGGAAACTGGTCCAATGCCATTAAGGAGTGAAAGGCCTTTGGTAAAGGCTGAAACTGCCAGGCCCTCTGTCACTCTGCACCCCTTGTCCTCCATGAGTCAGTAAGAGTATAGGGAGAGGCATGGAGCCAAGACACCTGAGCGGAATGTGTGGCAGTCCCTACTCTGTGGACACTGAAAGAAGGAGCTCCTCCTGTGTGACCCACCTGTGCCCTCCAGCCCTCTCAGTATGGCTGCCAGTCGCACTGCTCACAGTGGCCCAACCTGTCCCTCGGGCAAGCACATGTCATGCACACCTGCGTCCCTGCCCATCCTGGTCCTTCTTCATCACACAGAGCACAACACAGAACAGCCAACTGGCACATCACGAGCTTCAGCTCAGGCCTGCCCCTCACAACAGGGCTTTCACCACGACAAAGGCAGAGATGCAATGATCTGAGTACCTAGTATTCTACAGGGAACTGTGTCCCCTGCTTGTCTGTACCCTACACATGCACAGCCAGTTCCACACTCCTGGCCTTGTGTGGGGAAAACCAGAAGAAGAGCTAATCCAGATTGCTCATAAAGTTCAGAGAAGGAGTGCACTGTGCTCAGTAAGTATAGATGCTGCCCTGTCCAAAGAGCGTGGATGGAAGGATATAGTGCCAGGTATGCACCCACAGGGGAGAGCAGTACGGCGAGCTCGGAACATTGGTTATGCGGAAGTAACTGCAGCAGGGGCCACAGCATGTAGACAAGTGCACACCCAAGTGGCAGGCCTGTGCTCAGCCTCTTTCTATCCTTACCCAAGGCTCTAAATAAATCACACAAGGTCTTTGGCCTTCAGCTGCCTTCTGAAGGTCATTGCAGACCTCTGGTTAAGGCAACAGAGTCTGGGAGCCATCCATGAAGTGAACTCAAGGGCCCCTAACAAAGTTCATAGGAAGTGAGTTCCTTATGTACGTATGTGCTCAGCTCAGAGATACAGAGAAATAAAACAGCCTGACATCTGGATGCCTAAAATCTTTGGGAGTGACAAATCACACACATGAAACCATTCTAATGTCTTGTTTTACTATTTATTATCTAGTTTGGCCTGCCATGCATTGCCAAAGGATGCCGTTACACCACCCACGATGCAGGGGTCCCCTGCAAGTGAGCAGAGTACCTGAAACATGTTGGGAGTGGGGACCATACCACCTCAAAACGTGCTGCTGATTTGGAGTGGAAGGTATTGGGCATTTGCTTTCTTTCTCTCTCCCATTGTTTACATGTTGGGATAAACTCTACTTAGTCATAATATGTATTTTTATGCTACAGAGAATAGAAAGAAAGCAATCTACTCAATTATTTTTGTATGTTAATATCCTGGGTACCTAAACTTAAATAAGAAAACCACAGTAAGAGAAGATGATGTATCAATATCACTAAGAAATAGGAACAAAAATACTAAACAAAATATTAGCAAACCAAATCCATTAGTGTATCCTAAAATCATTGTCAACTAGTGTTTTCGCCCACAAGAGTCCAAGGGTAATTTACTACTAGACAATCTACTAATGTAAATTATCACACTAATAGGCTATAGGAAAAAAAATATGATGACCAACAGGTACAGAAAAAGTGTTCAATAAGATTGACTACTAGTCATCACTTGGCTAAATAAGAA
Source organism: Hyaena hyaena (assembly GCF_003009895.1). Classification (NCBI taxonomy): domain Eukaryota; kingdom Metazoa; phylum Chordata; class Mammalia; order Carnivora; family Hyaenidae; genus Hyaena; species Hyaena hyaena. Next base: position 1,501,459 of record NW_024080782.1, read on the forward strand.
AAGAACTACATTAGCCCGGCAAAGCAAATCTATCAAAAATCTACAGCAAGTATCATTCTTATTTTTGAGACATTCTATTTAAATCAGTAATAAAGAAGGATATCTTCCGTCACTGCTCTGCCATTATATGAGAAGGCCTAGCCAATGCAATAAAGAAAAAGAAGATAAATAAAATTAGAAAGAAATATATGATATTATCATTATTAGAAGATGATATGCCTATTTATACAAAATATGTGAGAAAATCTTCAGGCCAACTAATAAAACAAACAAGAATTCATAAAAAGTCCTGGGTAAAACATTAATATACAAAACGCAATAGTGTTTCTATATGCGTTAATAACCAATTAAAATATTTAATAGAAAAAAACAGTATTAAAAATATTCTAATAAACTATTACATAGCAAAAAAAAGTATAAATGTGTCTGGGAAATATTATTAAATTTTGGAGTAATTAAAGAAAGAAGTCTTAAATGGAGAGACACACTTTGTAAATAAAAGACTTGATATTAAATGATGTAAGTTGTTTTGAAATTAATATGTGATATTACAATAAAAATATGATTACAGATATATGACTGCAAAATATGTGATTTTTACAATCAAAATCCCAACAGGACACACCAATAAAAATACACAGATTGTCAAAGTAGATGAAAAAGCATGAGCCAATTCTATGCTAGATACAGGAAACTCAATAGTGATATAGGCAGATTAAAAGCAAAGAGCCATCAAGAAGGTATAAAGACAACCTGCAGAATGGGAGGAAATATTTGAAAATCATAGATCTGAAAAGGGACTTCTTTACAGAATATATAAAGGACTCTTATAACTCAATAACTCAAAAATAAACAGGCAAAGAATCTGAATAGGTATTTTTCTGAAGAAGATATATAAATGACCCATAAACACATGAAAAGATAATCATTAAGGAAATGCAAATCAAAGCCACAAACATACCACTACACACCACTCTGATGGTTATTAATAAACAAAAACAACAGAAAACAATAAGTGCTGGGGACATGGAAAAATTAGAACCATCATACATTGCTGGTGGGCAATGTAAAATGGTGATGTAGCAACTTTGGAAATGCTGAACATAGATTTCCCACATGATCCAGCAATTCTACCCCAAGGGACAGACCCAATAGAATTGAAAACATATGTCCACACAAAAACTTATACACAAATGTTCAGAGAAGCATGACTTCAAATAGCCAAAAAGTGGAAACAATCTAAATATCCACCAACTAATAAATGGATTTTTTAATGGTATATCCATACAATGGAATATTATTCAACAATATAGATGACCCTCAAAAACATGATGCTAACTCATGTGAGGACTTGAAGATACAAAACAGATGAACATGAGGGAAGGGAAGCAAAAATAATATAAAAACAAGGAGAGGGACAAAAACATAAGAGACTCAAATATGGGGAACAAACAGAGTTGCTGGAGAGGTTGTGGGAGGGGGTGCTACCTGGGTAAGGGGCATTAAGGAATCTACTGAAATCATTGTTGCACTATATGTTAATTAACTTGAATGTAAATTTTAAAAAATAAATTAAATAGAATAATAACTAAAAATAAAAGATGATGCTAAGTGAAAGAACCCAGTCATATACTGCACAATTCCTTTTATATGAAATATCCAGAAGAGGCTATTGTAAATGCACCAAAAAACTCCCAAACTGTACACTTTCCACTAGCCACATTTCATGTCCTCAATAGCCACATATTGAGCTATAGTAACTAATGGCTATCAATTTGGACTAGATAGATACTGGACATTTCCATCATCAAATAAAATTCCATTGCACAGAGCCGATCTATACTTTTTAGATAGTTCATAACAAAACATCAACAAGGAAGAATGAAAGTTTGAGTACATATCATGACAGGTGATGGAAGTAAAGAGAATGTAAGTAAAAAGACATATAATTTCAAATTTTATTCTTTGATTGATTCATTAGATCTTTGCCTCTCTCCAGAAATTTCTCAAAACACGAGATGTCTTACAGACATCATTTCACTTCCTTCAGGATTATTTTAATATTTGGCAGAGGAAAACCTATTATTTTGCTTTCATATGAGGATAAAAACTACTCTTGTTATTTTTAATTTGTGAAAATGAACTCAGTTTTCACACCTTTGGCTTTGATGACCATGATCTTTTGCTGCAGGTCAATGAAGGGCTGGATCAGGCAGAGCCGGGGCTCCTGCTTCTGACTCAGGCAAACACCATTGCGATTCACAACCATCCAGCTGCGGTCATACAGCAGCCCTTGATTTCCTATAGGCCACTTGGTCACCTAAACAAAAAGGTAAGTGTTTTTTAGGGCAGGGCTCCTCAAAATGGTCTTCACACTATTGTACAGTGGCTGCACAAGTACGGATGATCTTCATGAATTCAGTACATACTCTTGGAGGAGGAAATGAAGGAAAAAAAGAAAGTAAAGCATAGAAGACACTACAAAAGAGACGGTGAGAGACCTAGATACCTTCAATTCACCCTCCAGATCCACATCCTACTCTTCTCCTCTTCGACCTGTCTTTTACATGGGTAATGTGTGCACATGGAGCAATTTTCAAAGAGAACAAAAATGTGCACGGAAAGTAAGTCTCCGCCCCACCCAGTACCCCAGCTCCCCTCCCCATAAGCCTCCATCACTCCTGCTCTCTATATACGCTTCCACATGGTAAATGCCTGTACAGGCATACCCTGATCCTGCAGACATATTCCTTGCACAAATTGTGGCTACACCGGAATGGTCACTGAGTTGGTCCACTTGAAGTGTATAAGTTTTCCTGAATTCTTCATATTTCTACAAAATTAAAATATAAACTATACCCACTGACCATATAGATCTTGCAATCTAATACCATGCTCCAATATAAAAGAACTGGGATTCCTTGGAGAAATGATTGATTCTAGGACTGGATCAGGAGCATCTGGCGGTGGTAGAAAAGTAAGGAAGTACTCAAAAAAGAGAATGATAGGAGTATGGCAAAGGGATGCAGGAGTCAACTGAAAGCATGACTCTGGCCAAGACTGCTCAAAACAATTTGAGCAAAAAAAAATTTTTTTAATGTATTCGATTATAGCCCAACGTATAAAATAAATATGCATGAGTCAATACCAAATAAATAAATGCTTGAATAAATAATAAATACACAAATATGTAAATAAGAAAAGTTAAATCTCCTATACAGAAGAACCTCAAAGAATTGATGTAGATGCTTCCCACTCAAGAAGCATAACTCCCCACTCCTTACATGTGGGCTATCCTTCTTGACTGGCTTCCAAAGAGTTCAGTGTGGAAAAGGGGTGGAGGAGAAACTTTACAGTGAACAAACTTGGCAAACATCATCTCAACCTGGATGATCAGGGTTCACATCAATAGCAATAAATCATGTTGGTAGTATATACTAATAATATGTTTTGCTATATGATATGATACAGATATACATGATATGATGAGAGTAACACGTTACCTCTGTGGTCTTCCTCCCCCCAAAAAGCTCATAACCCCTGTCTAATCATGATAAAGACATCAGACAAACCCAAATTGAGGGACATGCTAAAAAATATGACCAGTACTCCTCAAAATTGTCAAGGTCATCAAGAACAAGGAAAGTCTGAGAAATTGGTATAGCCTATATAAGTGTACGGAGACATGACCGCTAAATATACTATGACATCCTGGATGAAATCCTGTAACAGAAAAAGGCCATTAGGAAAAAAATCACGACATTTCAATGAAGTATGACCAGGTCTTCACAGGAGTTTTGTCCACAGCTTACTTGCTAGCAGCGCCCATGTGACAGCACATGCGCAGTAGCCTCATCCGTGAGGGCGCTTCTGGAGCCAGCTCTCCACCGAAGAGAAGCACAGGCAAGGTGGAAAAAAACGCTTTTGAAATACTTAAGAGATAATAATTCTTGAACCAATTGTGAAACAATTTCATGCAATTGTTTTCCTTTGAGCACTAGATTCAGCTTCTCGAAAGAACCTGAAGAACTTCAATTGTGGGTAATGAAGAAAGGGAAGCATTTTTTAACGAAGGAGCATTTTGGGGGGTGGGTCTTCCAGTGAAGGACATCAGGGAAGACGGAGGCACCACAGAAAGTGAAGGAGAGGAGCTGCACGGCACAGGGGGAGGGCACAGAACTCAAGGAGGAAGAATGTCAAGTAAACTTCACCTCAAGCAGGGTGAGCCCTGTACTCAGGAAACGGAAATGTCATGTTAATGATGTTAATGAGGGGTGGGAGTACCCTGGGGACTGACAGACCTGGGTTTAAATCCCACCTCAACCACTATCACTTTTTTTTTAATTTTTTTAATGTTTTTATTTCTAGGAGAGAGAGAGAGAGAGACAGCGGGAGCAGGGGAGGGTCAGAGAGACAGGGAGTCACAGACTGAAACAGGCTCCAGGCTCTGAGCTGGCAGTCAGCACAGAGCCCGACGCGGGGCTCGAACCCACGAACCGCGAGATCATGACCTAAGTGAAAGTCGGACGCATAACCGACTAAGCCACCCAGGCGCCCCTAACCACTATTACTTTTGAACAACTTCCTAAACTTCCTGAGTCTTGGCTTTGTCATAGGTAAGATGAACATTATTCTCATTTCTCATAGTATTGGCTAAAAACTAAAATGAAATATAAAATGTAAAGCAACTAAAATATATCAGATAATTGATAGATGTACATCACTTTACCTCTCCCATCAATTTTTTTGTGTATCAAATACTCTCCCCATTGACTGTAGCTGCCTCTGTTAGTAGAACACTCCAGCTCAGCAATATTATGGTCTATATAAGCCTTTATGGGTAAGCCCAGAACCACCATAAATCATTATTTCTATAGGAAAACATGTTTTGAATTACAAATAGCTTTTTAGAAGACAATGTATTACTGGACACAATTCTCCATGGTCTCTCATTTCTGCTGTATGTCTGCTATAACAAGCAGAAGCACTAACTGCCCTTTTGTTCCAAACTATCTTTTTGGAGATGTTTATATAACCTCTGGGGAGAACAGGTTTGCTCACAGTCCAGTATTACAATGTCTTCCTCCAAAGCAGCAGCCAGGCAGTTTGCTCACATCCCATTATGAAAGAGTCAGTTTCCCTGAGTGAGGGATATGCACAGCATCCACCTGGGTCCCTCTATTACCGCCTGTTACGACTTGGGGAGCACAGAGAAGCAACACAAACATGAAGCTCATGCTGCCTGCTGCTCTGTGAGTAATAAAACCCTTTATCTCTGAACCGGGAGTCTCATGTCTTTTGTCAGCATTGAGGACACTGTGGCAGGCTGGCTTGTTAGCTTACAAAGAGGGAAAAGTCAGACTCTTCACAGTTCTTCACAACTATTTGTTCAAATAGGTCTATATTTTCTATCCTTTAACTTGTGACCTTAAAATTTAATGTGTTGGCTTCTCCCTTCCTCCTTTCTTCTTCCTCTTCATCTGAGTCAAGCTTTCAGCCAATGTGCATGTACTAAAGTGGGGGGGTACCCCACTAAGGTGGGGTTTGGTTACATACGGTGGAGTTGAGCAAATAAACATCTGTTGAAGATATGGAAGCAAAGTTTCTCACAGGGGTTTCAAGTATGGAAAGGGGGATAAATAGAATAAACTATGTGGTGTTGGAGTAAAAGTGGAGGTGTTAGTGGGAAATCAGGAGCATGGCTAACTAACACAGATGACTGATAGATGATAGATAGATAGATAGATAGATAGATAGATAGATAGATAGATAGATATAGATGTGTGTGTACAAACAAGTATGCAGAGTATCCCAAAAGTCTTAACACCTACATATGTGTGGTGGACAGAATAATGGTGCCCCAAACATGTCCATATCCTAATCCCTGGAATTAGGCAAAAAGGACTTGGAGGTGTGATTAAAGCTGAAGACCCTGAAATGGGGAGATCTTCCTGGATTTTCCTGGTGGGCTCAATCTCATCAGATGAGTCCTGTTAAAAGTTTATGATAATTTGTCACAGCAGCAAATATTTCTAAGCTCTGTACACTGAGAGGGCTTGGGAACAATAACATCACAGAAGCAAGAATCAGTCCTAACAACCAAATATATGTTTCTCAGCATCATTCATTCTCTAATATAAGAAGTGAAGTGCCTTGATGAAATGGTCAACTCCATTTCTCAGGCAGGGGAAATACAGAGTGAGTCTAGAACATATTATTGCACCAGAAAGTACGGGAATGCTCAAAGAATGATGGAGACATATCAAAAGGACACAGGAGCTGATTTGAAGGAGCTCCCAGTGGCCAACTCTGTGGCAATTTAAGCATCACAATAAACATTGATGGGCACCTGGGTGGCTTAGTCATCCAACATTTGATTTCAGCTCAGGTCATATCTCAGGGGACACAACTGAGTCCCATGTTTGGCTCTGTGCTGAATGTGGAGCCTGCTTGGGATTCTCTCTCTGCCTCTCCCCTGCTCATGTGCCTGTGCTCTCTCTCTCTCTCTCTCTCTCTCTCTCTCTCTCTCTCAAAATAAATAAATAAACATTTTTAAAAGTTTTTTAAATGTTTACATATTTTTGAGAGAGAGACAGAGAGAGACAGACTTTGAGCATTGGAGAGGCAGAGAGATAGGGAGATACAGAATCCAAAGCAGGCTCCAGGCTCTAAGCTGTCAGCACAGAGCCCAACGTAGGGCTCGAACTCACAGACTGCGAGATCATGACCTGAGCTGAGGTTGGACACTTAGCAGACTGTGCTGCCCAGGTGCCCCAATATTTGAAAAAATAAATTAAAATATAAGTACTGACTATAATGGGTTGTAATATTCTGAGCAAAATAAGAATACATGAGTCCATGCAGATACAAAAAGAAAGAGAGAGAGAAGAGTTAATGATGAAATAAACATGGAAGAAAGATAGCTCTATCCTATAATAGGATACCTACTGATAAATCTAGAAGGAGTGATAGAAGTTCTTAAATTACCATTTTGCAGCCATCATACCAATCACTAACTTAGGCACTGATGTAGGCTGCCCACCAACAGATGCTAAATCTAGTGAATAAAAGTTGACAAGGAAGAGGTATTTACATGTTCTCAAACTATCCTTCCACAAATATTGATTAATTATTCATTAATGAACTTAATGGTAGAGAAACCTGGCAGACCCCATCTTAAGCAAGTGATAAAAGTTAATGTCACCAGCACTGGAACAAATTAACAGTGTGTGTCTCCTTCTGGGATGCACCGAGAAAGCATAGTATCACTCTTACAGAATTTCTGCCAAAAATACAGAAATTGCAAGGAAATCTCAGTTAATACCATCACATTGATGGTTAGGAGGACTTGGGAGGTGACCAGGTCATAAGGGTGGGGCTGTCATAAATGTGATTAAAGGTCTTATAAAAGAGGCCCCAGAGAGCTCCCCCACCCCTCTGCCATGTGAGGACACAGTGAGAAGACTCTATAAACCAGAAGTGAGCCCTCACTGGACATCGAAACTGCCAGCACCATGATCGTAGATTTTCAGTCTCCAGAATCATGAGAAATAAATATTTGTTTATAAGCCATACAGTTGAATGGACTAAAACATCCATCCACCAGAACTCTATCTGGTACATCCCATTTCTTGCCTTCTTGGCCTGTATCACCAGCGTGATTCTATTCATAGGTGGTGTTTGGTCTTCTGTCTGTTTCCCTTCTGAGATGTTGCACTGTCTGAGGGAAGGAACAATTTCCATTTTGCTCATCAAAATGGTGCTGGCCCAAGGCCTAGAAGGTAGTGGGTGCTTGGTAAGCAGTTTTTGAATGAGCAGATGGATAGAAGATCTTTAGCAAACCTTGTTGAGTATCAGTGTCCTTATCTGTAAAATGGGCACTAATGCCTGCCCAGAGTATTTCTGCTATGTGGCTATCCTATGAAACATGACCTATCTGTGAAAATAAGAGTCCCAACACACAGGGGAAACATGGACTCCTCACCCTCCTCCATTAGAGAGTGAAGATGAGGTTGCTTGTTTATGGTCTCAGCTTAGAGGACAGGCTCCCATGGGACCACCCTGAATGGCAGGCAACAAACAGCCATGACCATGAGATATACGACCAGGAACTAGCAAGCCTGTTACCCCAGAGCCTTGGGAATCTGGGACCTTTGCCTGGGACTTGGTACATACACAGATTATAGAAAGATAGCCTCAGTTTGGCCACAGAGGGACGTCAGGACTGGCTGGTCAGCCAAGGAGGACACTCTAGTCTCGTAGCTCAGCTAACCACCAGGCCAGCACATTTCAAGACATATGTAGCTCATATCCGCAGGGGGGGTTGAGCAGAACAAGTCACATGAAAGCATTGACCCAAGGAGTCAGCAGACCTGGGCTCAAATCTTTACTCTATCATTGATTACTGGGCAAAGTACCTAACCTCAATAGCCCTCATGCTCCATAGCTATAAAATGGGGATGATATTATCACTCCCACATATTGTTGTTTTATTTTTAAAATTTTTTAATGTTTTATTTATTTGTTTTCAGAGAGAGAGAGAGAGAGAGAGAAAGAGAGCATGAACAGAGGAGGGACAGAGAGAGACACACACATACAGAATCCAAGAAAGGCTCCAGGCTCTGAGCCATCAGCACAGAGCCCAATGCGGGGCTCGAACCCAGGAACCGTGAGATCATGACCTGAGCCAAAGTCCGATGCTCCACCGACTGAGCCACTCAGGCACCCCACATATTGTTGTTTAAAAATTGGAACCTAGGTAAAATACTTCAGCAGGGAACCAGCACACACACACTCAGTGAAACCTATGTCCATAATTATTAAGAGTAACTAGGTATCCATCACTCAGAAACAGGGGCCTCTCAGGAGTCTGTCTAAGCAGAGCCATATTCAATAGTCAGCCCCAACCAAGAGAGGCAGGAGGACAGCTCATCATGTCTCTGTGCTGTCATTAAAACCCTTACCTCAAATGCAGCACAGGATTTAATTGGGTAGAGGTAAAGGTTGGTGATGACGTGTGGCCCAAGGCCCCCATCCAGGACTCCTGCTGCTTTCTCTGAAGGGGTCTGCTGGGTTCTGCTGGCCGTCAGCAGAGGTGGGTGCAAGCCCACTGCAGCCACATTGGGAGGCAAGTCGTTGGAAAGCCCAGCGTCTGTGGGAGCATCTTCCTGAGGTGAGGAACTACATCTGTCCACGGTGGCAGGCACAGCGTCCTGAGCCTCACTCTCTGGCGGGGCTCCAGCCTCCCCAGGGATAGTCTGAGGAAGAGGCTGGCCATCACACTGGTGCAGCTGCATTGCCATGATGAACCTGAGAAAGGCCTGGGCATCCTCAAGTGTAGACATATATCCAAAAGAAATCCTCACAGATCCTGTAGGATGCCCATCTATGAGGTCCACATCATCTCCACAGACATGACCGGCCTAGAATACAAGGGAAATAAGCCATTTGGAGTGACTCATTCCTCATGGATAAGTCGGAAATAGTTTTGTAGAAGAAAATTCACCCAGGAACACAAAATCGCAACACTAATACATGCTGTTTGCCAGAGGCAAGGACTCCCTTTCTGGAGTCTCACTTTGCTCAAGTATAAATTGGGGCCAATACCAATCTCAACGGATCATTAAAAAGTTTAAAAGAAATACTTCAGAGCCGCACACAATGCCAACCCACAGACCCCTCCAAAGACAGACCAAAGTTTCAGAAGCACTACGGGTCAGCTTCTTGTCTACCCAGGGCTGTGGCAGGAGAAACGCCTTTTGGCTGCTCCCTTGAGCCTCCCTCAGAACCAAAGGGAGGGCTGGGTCCCTGACAGCTGCCGTTTGACAAGAAGGCAAGACAGACGTGCTCCCTCTGGGAGTGACCAGACAAGGCCTACCCAAAGCCAAAGTCAGGCTGGGTGCTCCTGCTGGGAGGTGGAGAGAGAAAGACAAGAAGTCCCCAAGCCTCTCCAAGCTGGGCTGCCCGGTGTTGGTCGCTTCTCTGGCCACCCACCTCTCCCAGTGCTGAACCCAGGTCGGTCCCAAAGAGCTGGGGCCACAACGCTCCGCAGGATCAAATACTACATCTGGAACTGCATTTGTTTGTATTCTGGGACTTCCTCTCTCTTTTGAAATAAAATCCAGTTCATGGTTGGTTGGGATCTAGTATATACAATATTTAGTGACACCCAACAGAAACTCAAGTTAGAAACTATTCTTATTAAATGGTTCAAAATAGTAGCTGTACCCTGAAGTGAAAACCCTCAGCCCAGGGGAGAAGGAGGGACGAGAGGATTCTGGGAGATGCAGAATGGCCCCTGGAAGAGTTTCTCTCCTCACCCAGCAATGAACTAACTCTAGTGTGGAGATATTCTGGTAGGACTGAACTAGTTAAGGGCCCTCTGCACACAGAAGCACATGCTTGCCCCCTACTAACACCCATCCTCTGCCTTAAAATTTTGCCCTCAAAGTAAAAGATGAATGCTACAACGATGCTGTTTTCTTTTTTTGTTGACCCCTTTTTCCTTTGCTCATCCCCAGGGTGGGCTCGGAGAAATGAGTCCAGTGCACAGAACCGGCCCTCACCCCAGACGTAAGACCAGCCTCCAGGGTGGCTGGAGATGCCACCATTGGGTCTTGCTGACCAATAGTAATGACCAGCATTACCAACCTGAAGATGCTTCTTGACCATCTCGTCGCTTATCCCCAGGTGCCTCTGGCAGGCCCCAGTGTTACAGAAGCAGCCGGTTCGCACGTGAATGTTGTGAAGACTGGCCATTTTATCCACCTGCAGGGTCAACATAACATGAGACCAGTGTTAAGGATGTCCAGTTTTATTCTGATCATCTGAAAGAGAGTTTCAGATCAATATTTGGACCTCTTTTTCCTAACAATAAAATGAAAATATGTGCTTGGAATTTTGCTCTCAAGTGCCATGTTCTATCATGGGTTTACTAAAATGTCACTGATAATTACAGTTTATCCAAATGGATTATAACGTATGCCTGAGAAAACCGAAAATACCAAATTCAGGCCAAACTCCCACGTTAGGAGCTTATGTTTCAACAAATAGTGCTATTAAAAATGGACAGAAGATTTGAATAGACATCTTTCCAAAGAGGACATACAAAGGGCCAAGCAGTACGTGAAAAGATGTTGAATATCACTAGTCATCGGGGAAATGTAAGGCAAAGCAACAATGAGATATTATGGCACACCTATTACAAAGAAAACAGAAATAACAAGTGTTGGAAACAATGTAGAGAAAAGAAACCCTCATGTTCTGTTGGTGAGAATGTAAGTTGCCACAGCCTCTCTGGAAAACAGCATAAAGGCTCCTCAAAAAATTGAAAAAAGAGCTACCCTGTGATCTCGCAATCCCCCTTCTGAATATCTACCTGAAGAAAATGAAAATACTATCTTGAAAAGATATGTACACCCCATGTTCATTGCAGCATTATTTACAATACCTAAGACATGGAAACAACTTAGGTATCCATCAAAGGATGAAAGAATAAAGAAAATTTGGGGGGGGGTGTATACACAATGGAATATTTTTCAGTCATAAAAAAAGAAAACAAGGAAATCTATCATTTGTGACAATATGGATGGACCTCGAGGACATGCTGTGGGGAAGATGGGCTAAATGGGTGACGGGCATTAAGGAAGGTATTTGTTGTGATGAGCACCAGGTATTATATGTAAGTGATGAATCACTAAATTCTACTTCGGAAACCATTATTATAATATATGTTAAGTAACTTGGCTTTAAATTTTTAAAAAATCAGATAACACTAAAAATGTCAAATACAAATACTATATATCACTTATAGGTGGAACAAAAGAAAAAATCAGACTCATAGATATGGATTACAGATTGATGGCTGTCAGAGGTTGGAGGCGGAGTGAGCAAAGTGGGTAAAGGTGGCCAAAAGATACAAACTCCTAGTCATAAGATAAATAAGTTCTAGGGATATAATGTACAGCATAGTGATGATAGTGGATGATACTGTGTTATATGTGTTTGAAAGTTGCTAAGAGAGTAAATCTTAAAAGTTGTCATCACAAGAAAAAAATCTGTAACTATGTATGGTGATAGATGTTAACTAGACTTGCTGTAGTAATCATTTTACATTATATACACATATCAAATAATTATGTTGTACACCTAAAAGTAATACAATATTCTATGTCAATTTTATCTCGATTTTGTTTTAATTTGATGGAGGGAGTGCATGTGCACATGCAAGCAGGGGAGGGGCAGAGGGAGAAAGACAGAGAGAATCCCAGGCAGGCTCCCTGCTCAGCACAGACTCCAATGTGAGGCTCGATCCCATGACGCTGGGATCATGACCTGAGCCAAAGTCAAGAGTCAGACGCTCAACTAACTGAGCCACATGGGTGCCCCAACTTTTTAAAATAATGAAATACTTTTCTTAAAAAGAGCCCACATGCTCCAATGAGATTTGCACCTGGACGTGGGGCAGCTCCTTGGCATCCTGTGCCACAGGGGTGATCACAGAGCAGTTCCCAGCTGAGCTACCACTCGGAGCAGCCTTGTCTGGGTGCACAGCCTGGGCTACACACATTACCGTGTCGACACTGGATATTATCAATGTGCTTTCCATAATGTCCCTTACTCTAGGTTGAATCACAGAATTGCTACTCAATCTATAAGCTCCAAGGCTCTTTCCTGATTCCTGAAGACTCTGACAGGTGATCTGCTTTCATCCAAGGCTCACAGGCAGGGCTAGCATGGGGGATATTTGCCGGGTTCCATTCTCCCAAGGGTCTAGGAGTCCGATGGGAGTCCTCAGCCTGGGTGGCTTAGGCTAAACTCAGGGGAATCACTGAACTGCATTTGGGAAAACAAACACATCTTGCCCAGCTGGGCAAATCTTTGAAAGTTTTCTCCCCAGGAATTCACAGCGTGGGGTAGCCAGAGGCAGCCAGGAGCAGTACAGCACCCTCCACAGACCACAGGTCACCACACAGCCAGCACCCGCTCCCAGCCAGGCTGAGCATACCAGTGGTGCTTCCCACGCTGTTGAGACCATGGCTGTCATTTTAGCTGCCTCCCCTGGACTGTCAGAGAAGAAGCCATTGTCTGGGTTGAACTGAGGGAGCCTCAGGAAAACAACTCTGCTCCTTTGCTCTGGGCAAACAGCTCAGTGACGTTGAGGCCTGCTAATGAAATCCAGATGTTCCCTAGCTCTCTGAGCCAAGACCTGGCAGCACCACTGGGTCTGGCCAACTCCATCTCCAGGGTCAGGTGGCCTCTATTCAATGGGCAGCTGCTAGGGAAGTTCCCTCACTGTCCACCCCAACTCCTACCAAGTGGAATTAGAAGTCTCCTGTACCCACCCCACCCCCACCCCACATTCACTATTCCGGTTACCATTGCTGCGAAACAAGCCACCAAATGTTGGGGGGCGGGGGGATAAAATAATAGCCATCTTATTGTGCTCACAGCTACAGTAGGTCAGGAATTCAGAAAGAGCACAGAGGAGATGCTTGACTCTGCTCCATGATTTCTCAAGTCCCAGCTGGGAAGTCTCTGAGGCTGGCAGTGACATGGTGTCTGGGAGTTGGAATCATCTAGAGACTTATTTATGCATATGTGTGTCTGGTCCCCTAGCCAGGAAGGCTCAAAACAGGATCGCCACCATCATGGCTGTGCTTGGCCTCTCCACATGGCTTGGCTTCCTCACAGCATGGCAGCCTCAGGGTAGAATTTCTTACATGGTAACTTGGGGCCCAAAAGTGGATGTGCCAAGGAATAATGCTGATGTGGCATTGCCTTTTCTGCCACACAGCATCACTTCTGTGGCATTTTACTGGTTATGAGAGAGTCACAAACCCACTGAGATTCAAGAAGAGAGAAGGCCTCCATAAAGAAGAGGATGTGGGTACAAGAGGCTGTTTAGGCCACACCTCCCCTTGCTCCTAATTTCCCATCATGAGGCAGTCCTCTCCAGCCTCAAGCCCTATGGGATCCCGGCCTGTGCCCAGCCAGGTGAAGGAGTTGGTTTCTGCGGCAAGATAAGCACTCCATCCGGGGAAGGCAGGGAACCAGCCTGCACACAGTGAACACTGGAGCCTCCTTGCTTCATATCAGGGCCCCTTGCTCAGGCCGTGTAAACTGTGTATCTCATTTAGTCCTCATTAGCAACACTATCAGCAGGGCACTTTGTTATCCCCATTTCATGGAGACTTGGAGAGCTTACATTAACTTGCCCAAGCTCAGAGAGCCAAGCAAAAGGCAGCCAGAATCTGGACCCACATTTTTAACCACTGTGTAGAGAATGAAATTAGGAGGACTGGATATCAAAACCGAGAACTCAAAAGCTTCTTACAGAAAGCTCAATTCTTGAGGCACCTGGGTGGCTCAGTCGGGTGAGCCTCTGACTTTGGCTCAGGTCATGATCTCACAGTTCGTAGAGTTTGAGCTCTGCATCAGGCTCTGTGCTGACAGCTCGGAGCTTGGAGCTTGCTTCGGATTCTGTCTCCCTCTCTCTCTGGCCCTCCCCTGATTGTTCTCTCTCTCTCTAAAATAAACATTAAATTTTTTTTTTTTAAAAAAAGAAGAAAGCTCAATTCTTTTACAGATCCCTGAAAAGAGAGCCAAACCCCACCATGACACATCTAATCTTTCCGAAGGCCACCAAAGTTCCTATGGAATTCCCACACAGTGAGGTGGCCCAGGAAAACCATGCTGGACTTTCCTGAGTCGCACAGCTGGCCACGCCTCAGCCATGGAATCCACTCATTATATGAGCCTCCTCTAGAAATGCACAGAGGGAGAAACTCATCCCATGTCTGGCCTCGGGGAACCAGAGTCCTGATAAAGGTGGCGGGGCACCCAGACCCCCACCACGCCCCCAGGCTCTTCCTCCTCTTTGAAGCATCTCAAGGCCAGTGAGGAATTCTCTCCCTGCTCTGCCTGCCACCCTACATGTCATGGTCACCTGCCTGCCCTCCTCTATACCTCGAGGGAAATACAACTTATTTAGATCCAAGATTGAAACTTACTTTAACCAATCACCCAGAATAACATATTTAAGAAGGCAAAACTTTTACTCATCATGCATTTTCCATTTTCCACCACCCCTTCCCCCGCTACCACCAAAAGCATTCAAAATTGCCTGGTTCTTAGTGGCGTCAGGCTGCCAGTGTATAACTAAGGGGCGTCTACACAGTGAACCCACCCAAGAGACAACCTGTGGTTGTAGAGGGTCCACTCCCGGATACCATTAAGAATGGACAAGTCCCCAGAAGAATAGTTCTCAACTGCGTTCCTCAGAGAAGGAGTGGAGGAATGATCCCTTGAGAAAAGGACTTTGAGAAATTCTGCATTTAACAAAGGTGAATGCGGATTATGGCTCTCAAGGGAAAGTGAACATTGTCTTCTGAACTTTTCTGACCCTTGAAACTGCTCCTCACAGAGCTGCTTTAGGAACTCATGATCTGGGAAGGACCTTGGGCTCCCATCCTTGTCGGTCTGTCACAATGCATTTGGAGGCCATCTGTCACCATGTCTGAGTCCTTGGTATGCCTCCGGACATTTTGATGGACTGAGCAGTGACCAGCTGCCTCAGCTAAGGCAAGGACTCAAGAGTTCCCAGCATGCAAACCACTATTTGCACTGTTTTCATGGGAAAATAAATACAAAGGATATATCTGCACAAACTAGGTTATAACCAAACTACTAAATCCTTCGAACTCATAATATGCACGAACTATGGCAGAAATAAGGGCTTTTGTGATACTAAGGACATCATTTATTTCTGCTTATCACAAAGAAGGAGTTCTGATCCAAGCCACAGGCAAATACATGGTGGGAACAGGCCCATATTTTGTGTGATGCTGTGATGCTGTCTGATGTATCATGGGGCTACCATGCTGAATACACATGAAATGACCTCAGACATGGTATTCTGTCTACACTGATTTTCTGTCTACACTGTTTTAGGATGTCTTCCCTTGCTGGCAAGCTGTCATCTGTCACCTTCCACTGCTATCAAGGACTTGGACCCTTTCTCTCCACACCTGAAAATGACAATTTCTGGCTGAAAAAAAGGAGGGCTGGTAAACTAAATAGCCATGCCTGTTAGACCTGAGTGCAAATCAGAGAATAGAGCCTCTAAGGAAGGGCCAGGCCTCTCCAACCACACACAGGTTGCTCTTTTCACAGCTACTGCAAGGACTCAGAGACCTGGACTGCGAAGTTTAGGGGTCCAAAAGGCTATAGAGTTCAGGGGAGAGCAATTCTGCTGTGAACAGGTGCCCAAGGTGACAAGAAAACCCACCTGGATATATACACAATGGAATGCTACTCAGCTATGAAAAGGAACAAAATCTTGCCATTTGCAACAATGTGATGGGAACTGGAGGGTATTATGCTGAGTGAAATAAGTCAGTCAGAAAAATACAGATATCATATGTTTTCACTCATATGTGGAATTTGAGAAACTTAACAGAACACCATAGGGGAAAGGAAGGAAAAATAAGTTTCAAACAGAGAAGGAAGCAAACCATAAAAGACTTTTAAATACAGAGAACAAACTGATGGTTGATGGGGTGGGGGGTTGGGGGAACAGGGAAAATGGGAGATAGACATTGAGGAGGACACTTGGGATGAGCACTGGGTGTTGTATGTAAGATGAATCATGGAAATCTATTCCCGAAGCCAACTACATTGTATACATTGTATGTTAACTGACTTGTCAATAAATTATGAAGGGAGGGAGGGAGGGAGGGAGGGAGGGAGGGAGGGAGGGAGGGAAGGAAGGAAGGAAGGAAGGAAGGAAGGAAGGAAGGAAGGAAGGAAGGAAGGAAAGAGAAAACCCACCTGAGAATAACCAATGATGTTCCCACTGTGGTCGAGAACATTAAAATTGATGACAGGCCCCTGCACCTCTGGGCTGCTGAATTCAGAGTCGCTGTAAATCCGCACCACAGGGGCTCCGTTGGGATACCGGAGAGCACACAGGGCAGTGTAGGTGTACTGAGCCAAGGTAAATGTGTGCTGCTGTATATTCTCCATTCCACCTCAAAAACAATTGTGAAATGTCAGGCAGAATCATGAACTTCACATGTAATTCACTCAGTCATTTTTAAGAACACAAGTGCATTCTAACCGGCAAAGCCGGACCTCAGATTAACAATTGTAAATCTGGTAAATATGGTGTGCTACTGTCCACGTGGTTAATGTGTAGTCCTGGGAGACTGAGCAACACCTTACTGTTGCTGTTTCCATGGAATCTTCCATAGGAATTCCTGTCATGCTCTTTTTTATCTTCTTTTTTTAATAATGTCACTTAAGCATTCAGATAATTTAGACCCTTGGGTTACAAATGGCAAAAAAGCACCATTTTATCTTTAAAAGTATCTCTTTTTTTGCTGTTTCTTTTAATGTTTAAATCATTTTTTTTTGAGAGAGAGAGAGGGCAAACAGGGGAGAGGGGCAGAGGGAAAGAGAATCTGAAGCAGGCTCCACCCTCAACACAGAGGCCAGCACGTGTTTCAAACCCATGACCCTGAGATCATGACCTGAGCCAAAATTAAGAGTCAGATGCCCAACCAACTGAGCCACCCAGGAGCCCTTAATGTTTAAATCATTTTAATAGTATCCAAATCAATTAAGGATACATGTTAAATCATGGATGAACCTTGAAAACATTATGTAAAATAAGCCAAATATTGTATTAGACCTCTTATATAAGTGCCTAGAAGAGGCAAATTCAAAGAGACAGAAAGAATAGAGATTACTTGGGGCTGGAGGGGAGGGGGAATGGGGAGTTACTGTTGAATGGGCTTCAGTCTCAGATGATGTAAACGTCCCAGGGATGGTCAGTGGTAGATGGCTGCATAACAATGTAAACGTGCTTAATGCCTCAGAAATGTACACTAAATTGGCTACAGTGGCACATTTTATGTTATATGTACTTCACTACAGGTTTTTTCACAGGACCACTGAAGTAGGAACAATCAGAGGTTTGCCTTATTACGGAACAGGTACTGCCAACCCACTTTCTGAGGCGCCCCTGGCACTGTTTGACCTATATTGCTGCTCGGGTATCTATTAATATCTTTCCTTGGGAAAGTGCTCCTTTCTCAGTGCTCGTCTTATTATCTCCTCTTTGTCCTAGATACTGTCGTGTCCATCACCTCCCTGCATTACCATCAGTGTCACCTCACCTCACGTGAATCCTGTCTGTCCCCCACCTCCCCTTCCTGGACTCAGGCTGAGAACCTGAAAGGTCCCATTACTGTGATGAGAGAGAGACAGAGAGAGACAGAGAGAGAGGAAGGGCCACCTAATCATTAAGCCACATCCCTGGTTCACCACAACCCCATCTCCTTTTGGACGGTACAAGCAGCGCCACCCAGCTCCAGAAGCTCAGCCATTGGGCGAGTGCTTAGGAGCACAACGGAGGGTGGATGCCTGGCTCGCGAGGCAGAGGCTCTTCTAGTCCCATACATTTGTGTCAAGCCCCACACGATGGGAAGCGGCATCTGTGTGTGTGTCAGCCTACAGTGAGTGTCCCCCACCTGCCCAACACCGGGACAGAAAATGTGCATCCTTGCAAAGCCCAGCAGCAGAGACGGGGGTGCAAAGTTAGGCATTATTATGGCCGAGGTTGAAACCCTAGCCCACCCAGTTACTAGGTCCGTGGCGCCGGGGAAGGCATTTAACTTCTCTGAGTATTAGCTCCTCATCACACAGCTACCCCCTGAGACAGGAGGGAGGACCCAGCCAGGTCACAGCGGAATAAGGTCTCAGGATCTGTCACCATTCCCAGGCCAGTGACCAAGGCTGGCTCTTCTGCCTCTGTGAAGCCACCAATCTCCTGGTTTGGAACGTCTCTTACTTGTTAAAATGTTCTTTTAACTGACAAAAATGTCTTTAAGAGGGTGGCGCAGTCTCTTGCTCTTGTCTCAGAAGTCATTCTGAAATTCTTTAGAATTAGCTTCAACTGCATCGGGCATACACCTGCCAGGTGCCAGCCACTCGCAGAGCCCCCCATGCCCTTATCTAAATCACACCTGTGCCAGGACGCCCTCGAGGCCACAGACAATGGGAGCACATTCTGCTGGAGAGAAGGGTCCACTGACCTGTGAGGCGCTCCAGGGCATCAAATCCATGTTTTAGTGCTATCACGTCAAGGAACGAGATGGTGCCGTCTTCAAACCTATAACAGTGTTGAGGGGAACAAGGTCAAGCTGTGGCCGACAGCTCCCTGTGCATCTTGCAGTGTGTAACAAGGTTCTGATTCTAGGTTTCTCCATCATCTATGAATACGTTCTCTCTGCTGCCTTATAAATAGCTCCTCTCCCAGTTAGGACAGAGGGCTTTGCGGGCTGAGACCCTGCCCCGCAGGCTGACGAAGACACACACCAGCAAGCCCGGGCAGAGGCCTCTGCCCTCCGCAGGCGAGTAGCTCCCTGCCCCCAAACTTCCTTTGTCATGCACAGGGCTCGCTACTGTTAACAGCACCTCGCATGTCTGGTGGCTTCTGGATGAACTAATACTTCTGGCCAGCCTGCTACCAAGCTGAGCAGATTCCAGCTGCTGAGGACCAGCTGCGCCGCCGACATGCATGCACACTTGCTCCAGACGATGCCACCTTTTTAAACAACTGCTTTGATAAACTGCTGCACCTCTTGCCTGTGCTCTGGGGAAAGGCCTGGTGGCCGAGCCTCCTTACCCTCCTGAGAGCCCTTCAGGTCCTCTGCTTGCAGCCCTTCTCCTCTCACAGCTGCAAAGAAGCCTGCACATGCGGGCCCAGTTCACCGAGCTGCCTGGGGCACCCTCCCGCCGACCTCTGCCTTCCAGAGCCCTGACACCAGCCTCCGTCCCTGCCTGCAAGCCTTCTATCCCCGGTGGCTCAGCCTAGTCCCTTACACAGTCCTACAGGGGACACAGGCCATACCCCTTCCTGGCTGAACTCCAGCCAGCTGCTCCCATGGCGAAGTTACCTTTCTGCCACCGACTGTCTTGGGATATAGAAGTCTTGTCCCGCAAGGTACGCTGCGGCCGTGCCTCCTCCAAAGTAGGTTTTCCTCAGCAGAGGTGCCACGCGGTTATTCACCAGCAGAGCGCCCAGGCCAGTGGGGAACCCAAAGATCTTATAGAAGGAGAGGGGGACAAAGTCGGCCTGGTGAACTGACAGGTCCAAAGGCGAGGTGCTCACGTAGGAGGCCGCGTCAAGCAACACGAACCACTTCCCAGGCACGCTCACAGGGCACATCCGCCCAGCCTTGATCTCTCCTATCCAGGACAGGGGGTATCTGGTTCCAGAAAAGTTACTCTGAGCAGGGTAACAGAAGAGATGTGGAAGCTGGCAGTCAGGGTCACCGGCAGCAGTGCCCCGTGTCTCCGCCACACACATGTCCTCTGGCCTTACTGGGATGGAAGTGACATTCATGGCCGTGGTGACCTTCCTCATGCCCACCACGGACGTGTGGCTGTCGGTGAGGTAACAGAACCGACTCCCGCTGCTCTCCGGGCCTGGGGACGCCCACGGGAAGGCCTCTGCCACCAGTTTAAGAGCAGCCGTGCTTCCTGCCGTGAAAATCACACTGTAGTCCTCTGCGGAGGTGCAGAAGTGCTCCAAAATCCTGGAAGAAGCACAGCATCATGCCCACTCCTTGGTCTCACTGGTGTTAAATGTCCAGAGGTAGCTGTGTTTCTACTAAAGATGACATCTCTCTACCTCCACATCTAGGAAAAGACCCAGACGGGCTTGGCCACACTTGTGAAGTTAGGACAGGGGCCAAGAAAGTTGCAGGAAGAGGTGACAAGCAGGTTCAAACTGGCCAAAGAACTTCCTGCCTCCCAAGTCCACACCCTCATTGGATAAGATAAAAATCCAAGATCTTAATCCTAGGACACACTCTCTCCTTGGTCAGCTCTCTGTCTCCATCACGGCAAGTTGTAAGCCACCAACTTGTTTCATGGTGATTTTCCTATTTGGCAGCCCAGAACCACTCTCTAATTGGAAATAACTTGAAATTATAATGATTCAAGGAATTTTAGGCACCATGTGGAAATTACTTACCAAAAACTAATCATTCACACGCAGAAATATATAAAGAGCTGCTTAAAGTGTGCATATTCGTAAAAAGGTTGGGTGGGCTGGGGATGAATAAAACAAGATGCCTAATGAAATGTGAAAAGAAAGCTCAGACTGAATGCTTTTCTTCTCTCTGAAAATGAGACTTAGGAAATGGTCACTCCTTGTCACTCTGGCCCCCAGGCACTCTGGCACCAACCCGAAG
Source organism: Hyaena hyaena (assembly GCF_003009895.1). Lineage (NCBI taxonomy): Eukaryota > Metazoa > Chordata > Mammalia > Carnivora > Hyaenidae > Hyaena > Hyaena hyaena. The sequence continues at coordinate 1,522,722 of NW_024080782.1, forward strand.
CCACATGAAACAGCCGCGGGCACCTCAGGGCCAGCCACCTATGCTTCAGGTCAGCCTCATTCTCACCTTCCAGTCCTCTGCCCCCGATGTTTACCATTGTGCACGTGACCATTTAGCTGAATGTGATCTTCCCAAAACCAGCTCAGAACCGCTGTGGGATGTGGTAAGTGGTTGGAAAGAAGTCCATCACCTGGGGGCTCCCACTCGGCGCACACTCACCTGTAGCGCACGCGCTCCACGGTATCATGGGTGAGCTTGCTGCTGATGTTCTGGCTGTGAGGATTACCTGGCAGGTCACAGAGACAAAGCCATCATGTCACTACTTGGGTTTCTCTTCTTGTATTCCTCCAAAATCCTCTCCCTCGGTTTCTCAAAAAGTTAAGCATATGACTACTTATGATGCAGTGAAGCCACTCCATATACTCAAGAGAAATGAAAACATACATCTACTCAAAGATTCACGCACAGAAATGTTCACAGGCAGGTTTGTTGGCAAAGCCACATCCTGGGAACACCATAAATGTCCATCAACTAATGACCAGATAGACATAATGTGGTCTATCCACACAATGGGGAAGTATTCACAATAAAAAGGACCCCACTGACTAGGTCATGAATGAACCACAAAAACATGCTAACTGAGAGATACCAGACACAAGCAGTCACATATTATATGAAATGTCCAGCAAAGGTAACTATATAGAGAGATTCAGAAAGTGGTGGGTTAGTGGTTGTTGGGACTGACAGGGCAACAGGGATTAACTATAAATGGACATTAGAGATCTTATTGGGGAAATGAAAATGTAGGTGATTTATGATAGTTGCACCGCTTGGTAAAGTTACTGAAAATCAATAAATTGTACATTTGAAATAGATGAATTTTATGATACATAAAATATAATTCAATTTTTAAAAATGAACCAACCACCCCCTGCCCCCAACTAGTAAAGCAAGATGGGATCAGGGAAGAACATTCTGGAGCTGGGAGTAAGCTCTTAGGCAGCCAGAACAATGCAAGAATCGTTTCTGCAAGTCCCCTGACAGATGGTTCTCATAATTAAGCCCAGGGAACCAAGTACACAACCTCAGGAGGCTGTACTTCTCCCCACCCCCCCGCCAGCCATGAGGCAGAGCCATGAATGCCACTTAATCTAAGTCCCCAACTATTGCCCTGCATTCACACCAGTGCTAATGGCATCATCCCTGCAGAAACACACCTGTCTTCTCCAAATATGTGAAGGGGACCATCACATCACATCTCCCCTTAGCTAATTCTCAAGGCTAGAACCTCTCCTAATTTCTCTTTTTTAAAGATTGGTTTAAGTGTTTATTTATTTTGAGAGAGAGAGAGAGAGAGAGCAGGGAAGGGACAGAAAGAGAGAGAGAGAGAGAGAGAGAGAGAGAGAGAATCCCAAGCAGGTGTCACGCTAACAGCGCAGAATCCCACACAGGACTTGATCTCATGAACCATGAGATCATGGCCTGAGCTGAAATCAAGAGTTGGATGCTTAAACAACTGAGCCCTCCAGGTGCCCCCTGTCTCTCCTAATTTCACTTGTCAATTTCTAGTTCTCCTCCCCTACTTGGATCCCCCATGAGTGTGACCCATAGTATTATTACCTCCCTCAAAACGTGGCCCCCAGGTGAGGACACAGACCTCTCAAGGGGCCAGACATGCAGGGGTGAGGCACAAGCATTTCTTAGGAGCAGGACCACATGTGCACATTAACGCAGTCTTGACCTTTTTTGTTTTAGGATTTGTTTGCTTGTTTTCTCTTACATACTGCCTAGTCACACTGGATTTCTGGCCATTGAAGCTACCAACACTCCTTTTCCATAAGCACTAGTAACCTGGGGGTTTGGTACTGACCCTCACTGCCTCTCACCACCCTGGTTTTTAGCTCGCCACCATCAGCACTACCAACAGTCTACAAATTGTGTCACCTCTCGGCGTCTTTCCCAGTTAGGACTCTTGCAAAAGTTAAAGAAGACTTGCAGATCTCTTTGCAAATCATGGAGTAAAATTAAGATAAGGTCCCTCACTGACATCTCCTCTGCAAACTACCCCCCAGATAGTTTAAATATCTGCTGGTTACCCCGGACGTTAGTGTGGCATGACAGGATGTCATGAACCGAGGGAGTCGGCCGAGGGATGAGGGCTTGTGCTCTGGAGCCCAATGGCCTGGAGACCCTGCTCTCCAGCTTCAGCGCTTTCTGACTGTGTGGCCTCGAGTTAGCTACCTACCTTCCCTGGGGCTCACTTTCCTCACCTGTAAAATAGCAGTGATGATGGAACCTGTACCTTAGCTTGTTTGATAAAAGAACCTGTACCCTCATTTGCCTGGAGAATGGAGGGAGAGAGAAGAGATGAAGCATTTGGAACAGTCCCTGAAGTGTATAGTGAGTGTTCAGGACACGATATTCACTGCTAGTACTATTACCACTGCTACAGCTGTTACTGCTGCCTTTAGTTCAAGCTCCCTGCCCATGTTTTATCCTCATCACACTGTGCTGCTGATCACTGTCCTCTGTGACTGCCCATTGTTTCTAGAATAAACATCAGGGGCGCCTGGATGGCTTAGTCAGTTAAGTGTCCGACTTTTGCTTAGGTCATGATCTCGCGGTTCGTGGGTTCGAGCCCCACATCGGGCTATGTGCTGACTGCCAGCTCAGAGCCTGGAGCCTGTTTCAGAGTCTGTGACTCCCTCTCTCTCTGACCCTCCCCTGCTCACGTTGTCTCTCTCTCTCTCTCTCTCCTAGAAATAAATAAAAAAACATTTTAAAAATTTAGAATAAACATCAAACTCTGTAGAGCACCTACAATGCCCCGACCTACCTCTCCATTCATACCTCCTCCACTCTTCTCCCCTCCTCTGTCCTCCGGGGCTAAATCCTGAAACCATTAACGGGTCTTGGTTCCTGCTATCACCTCTGCCTGGAATACCCTTTTCCTCATTCCCAAGGGAATTCCTGCTCACCCTCCAGTATTCACCTCACTCCTAAGGCAGCTTTCTCCGCCATCACACTGCCACCCCCATCACTCTGCAGCCACAGACCCCATGGTATCATGGACCTTTTGTTCATAGCCCTTCAGAGAGTTAGTAATTTCCATTTATTGGGAGCTCACTTGATTAGGGTCCTGTTTTGACTAGATCATAGTCCACGAAGGCAGAGCCTGTGCTTTATCTGTTTTATTATAGCACCGCACCCTCCACAGCAGAGTGGCTCAACACACATTTATGGAGTGAAGGAATAAATGAATGTCCTTCTCACCACCCCACCCTCTGCCCAGGATCATCCCACCAAACACAGTAGCTTTGTATTTCTCTGCTCTTCTGACACTGACCCCTTCTTCTGGCAGTAAACTTTGTGTCCGTGAGTCAATCCTTCCCATCCTGGCTGTGCACGTATTATAGGGACCGATCTGAGTGCTTGCTTGACACCCGTCTCCCATGGGGTCTATTCAGCACTGTCCTAGTCTATTAATCTGATATTTTTTAAGCAGAGATAGATCAGCTAAATGTAGTTGGCTAATATTCATGCAAAAGACAGTTTTGGTGTGTTTTTCTTTACCATAAACATTTTCCATGAGATCATTAGTGAAGCTGGTGAGTTGACTCTGGGGAAACATTGTGGCTCCTGCGTGGTCAAGGTAGACAGTTCCTAAAAGAAAACACAGAATCAAGCTGTAGTTGTTTTTCAGAGGTATTCCACTCATTTTGCTTAGATCTGATTTGTGTGAGTGTGAGCAGTGGGCACCACCAGGGCACTGATTTCTCCAAGCCTCTTGATATGAGCTTCTTAATCTAAGGCATGGGCAATGCAAGATTGTGCTTTCAATATTGAATGACCTTTAGAGCCCCGAGCAAGCCTTCCTGATTAACCAGCTCTTTTATGAACCTGGAACAGCATCCCACACAGAGGAGGAGCCCAACAGACATCTGTGATTAATGACAACAAAGCGATTTCACATTATGACTCACTTCCTATCTGGGGTTTCCTTGCCTTTTCCCTGGTGGGTGAGCCCTGACTGTGCTTTCCCACAGTGAATTCTATAGCCCTCCACCCTAGCACAGCTTGGAGAGCTTTGAGAATACTAGGAATGCAAATGAGCTTTCTACCTTCTCTCATAAACAGAGACAGGCAAATTTGGAGGAAAGTGAGATAGGAAGATGTTCCCATTAGATGGGGGAGACCAGATGGTTGGATAACTCACTGTGTGGGCAAGGGTTCTGGAACATGAGCCCACTGGTACATGGCTGCGGAGAGGAGGCCCCATTGGTACAACTTCTTTATGGACGGCAATTTGGCAGTATCTGTCACACTTTAAACTGCAAACCCTCTTTGACCTAGCAACTCCTTTACTAGGAAAGTTATTTTTAAATATCTGTGGTTTGTGAACTGGCCTCCACATAAGGACATTTAGTGCAGCACTGTCTACAATAGCAGGAGATTGGAAATGACTGAAATGTCCATGGACATGTGTTTAAAATAAAGAATTCTTGTCCCTTCACCTAGGACTTTATAAGTATGGACATGGAGCAAACTCTGAGATACATTTGTCAAGAATATACAACGTGAATAGATTCATTCCTTCTTTCATTCCCTTAAGTGGGTTTTGTTGTTGTTTTATGCAGAATAGATTTTTTTTGGCTTCTGCTTTTTAATGTTTATTTTTGAAAGAGAGTGAGGGGGAAAGGCAGAGAGAGAGGAAGACAGAAGATCTGAAGAAAGCTCCATACTGTCAATACAGAGCCCATAGAGTGGGGCTCAACTCATGAACTATGAGATCATGACCTGAGCTGAAGTCAGACACTTAACAGACTAACCCACCCAGGTGCCCCTCTTTGGTTTCTTTTATAATATCTTTATTGAGATATAATTCCCACACCATAAAATTCACCCTTTTAATGATACCTTTAGCAGATTCATAAACCATCACCACTATCTAATTTTAGAACATTTTCATTCATCCCAAAAAGAGAGTCCATACCACTTACCAATCACTCCCTAATCCATTCAGCCCTAGCCCCTGGGAACCATTCATCTACCTTCTGTCTCTACAGATTTGCCTATTCTGGGCATTTCATATAAATGAAAACATGCAATATGTGGCCTTTTGTGTCTGGCTTCTTTCATTTAATATTTTTAAGGTGCATCTGTATTTTCAAGGTGCACAATATTTTTGTTTCATTCCTTTTTTAGGACTGAATAGTAGTCCATTGTATGGATGTACCACATTTGTTTATCCACTCATCCAATGATAAACATATGGGCTGCTTCCATTTTTTGTCTATTATAAACGATGCTACCATGACTATGTGCAAGATTTGTGGGGACACTGTTTTCTCCCATTCAGTGGGTTATCCTTTCTTGGTGGTATTCACAGAAGCATAAAAGTTTTTAAATTTGATGAAGTCCAATTTGTCTATTTTTGTTGCCATTGTTGTTTGTAATTTGAGTGTCATAAGAAACCATTGCCTAATCCAAGGTCTTGATGATTTTTGCTTATGGTTTCTTCTAAGAGTTTTATATTTTTAGCTCTTATATTTAGGCCTTTTGTCCATTTTTAGTTCATTTTTAATACAGTATGAAGTAGGGGTCCACCTTCATTCTTTTGCATGCCAGCTACCCCAACACTATTTGTTAAAGAGACTACTCTTTCCTCTATTGAATAGTCCTGGCCTTCTGTTAAAAAGCAACTGACCATAGACATGCGGGTTTATTTCTGGACTTACAATTCTACTTCATCAGTCCAAGCATCTTTCCTTGTACCAGTACCACATGGTCTTGATAACTGTAACTTTATTTACATTTTACTTATTTTAATTTTATGGGAAGTATGAGTCTTTCAACTTTGTTCTCTTTCAAGGTTGGTTTGGCTATTCTCGGTCCCTTGCATTTCTGTATGAATTTTAGAATCAATTTATCATTTGCTGGGGTGCCTGGGTGGCTCAGTCGGTTAAGTGTCTGACTTCGGCTCAGGTCATGATCTCTTGGTTTGTGAGTTTGAGCCCCGCATCCAGCTCTGTACTGATAGCTCAGAGCCTGGAGCCTCCTTCAGGTTCTGTGTCTCCCACTCTCTCTGCCCCTCTGTCCCTCCCATGCTCATACTCTGTCTCACTCTGTTTCTCAATAATAAATAAAAACATTAAAAACTTTTAAAAAAATTATCAATTGCTGCAAAAAGGTACCTAGGACTTCGATCAGATTGTCAATCAATCTATAGGTCAGTTTGGGGAGTACTGTCATCTTAACAATATTTAGTCTTCAAATTCATGAATATAGGGTGTCTTTCCATTTATTTAGGTCTTCTATCATTTCCTTTGATGACATTTTATAGTTTTCAGTTTATAAATCTTCCACTTCTTTTTTGTTTCATTTTCACAGCTTTTCTTGCTAGTGTAGAGAAATCAGGTTGATGTTTGTGTATTGAGCTTGTATCATATAACTTTCTGAACTTGTTTTTTAGTTCTAACAGTTTTATACATGGATTCTTTAGGGTTTTCTATATACAAGATTGTGTTACCAGCCAATAGAGATGTTTCACTTCTTCCTTTCCAATCCGGATGCCTTTCATTTCATTTTCTTGCCTAACTGTCCTGGTTAGAACCTCTATGACAATGTTGAGTAGAAGTGGTGAGTCCAGACATCCTTGTCTTATTCTCGCTGTCATTGTTTTACTATTAAGTATGACATTAGCTGTGGGTTTTCTGTAGACAGCCTTTATGAAGTCATTTTATTTCCTGGTTTATTGTATTTTTAGATTCAATAAATCTTTATTGAGTACTTACTATGGGTCAGGCGCTGTTCTAAGTGGCAGAGACACAACAATAGACAAAAGAGAGAAGCTGGTATTACAGTGACAGAGCAAGACAAATAAATGTAAACTATGTCAGACAATGAATGTTATGTCTCAGTTGTATAGTAAAAAAAACACTGTACAGACTTATATAAATAAAGACAACAAATCAAAAGGCACACCAGACACAAGTGTCAGGAACTGAGCCTGAGGCAGCCACCATGGCTGTGGCCTGGAGTGAGAGGGGCTCCCTGGCCATTCTTTACCCTCCTGTGGCACCTTCTGAGTGCTATGTAAATGTACTACCTAGTCCAAAAAATTGGTTTTAGAATAATGTTCTCTTTAACTGAAAATTGAGACATACAAATGCACCACACCAAAAGAAAGGCCTCTGTCCACCCAGCCATCAGGGAGATGCTCATGTGAAGCCACGGTGCACTTGTGAAACCTGAGGGGCTCCCAGGGACACCACATGCTTTGCCCACAACCTTCTGCAGGGCCACGAAGCCGTCTGGGGGAAGGCTGCTTTGGCCTTTGGTCCAGTAGTTAATTTTGCAAAACAAGGCAGCCATGTGAGATGATCTAGAGATCTGATTTTAGATGAAGTCAGCCAGCATGGTGGAGAGCAGTGCAGAATCCAAGTCAACCAACCTGATTGAATCCTGCTCCACCACTCGCCATTCTGGATCCCTGTCCCTTCATTTGCAAATGGGATGAGGGTTAAATGAGCTGTTATAACAGAGCCCAGTTTAGTGCTTGGTACACAGTAACACTCCAAGATTTAGCAGTTAGTAGAAGCAGGAGGCAAATGACCCCAAAACCCATTGGTATTGGGTCTTCAAGAAAGGAAATTCCAGGGTCTCTTCTAGATCATGCTCTTTAAGTTCTGTATAGGGTAAGTGGCCATGCATCAGCACCCTGAGGCTTCAAGAACCACTTGAATCACATCTGAAAATCCAACACTCCCCCTTCACCAAGACAAGGGAATCCCCATCCAATTGGTTAGGCAAAGTATTTCAGCACTTAAAGATTAAGCATGTAATTATCTAGAGCTACCACTTAACCAGATAAACTCTCAAACCTGCACAAAATCTCTGAGGGGAAGGAGGAGGGGGAAAGAAAGAAGAGGTGACGGTTACATTGTTTTGTTTTGTTTTCCCTGCACTATGAGAGGGAAAAAGTGGGTATGTTCTAAGACTTCCAACCATGGGAAGGATGGGTTTAATCCACAAAAGTCTACTTCAACTGTATAGTGTAGAGGAAATGCTAGGAACTTATAGATGATAGCGAAAGAAAGAATATGATACAATAGATGTTAAAGGGGCTCTGAGGGTCATGCTGGGATCTGGCTAGAACATTTAAATTTTATATTTAAATTTTACACTTAAATAAATGTTCTCTGAAGGACACAAGTAAAACAAGTAGGGGCCCAGAACATACCTCTGCTTTCCCAGGGTAGCATTGAGAGGAAAGGTTAGTCAGTGATGGGTGTGAGGGATCAGAGATGGAAGGATTAGGGGATTAAGCAGGTGTGGGCTGAAATAATTACAGACTGCATGAAGACAGCCTCTGAGATTTGCTTCAAAAGAATGGGGAGCCTCCTTCCCTCCCTCCACACCTGTTGGTGTTCACTGTATCAATCTATTTCTCTGGGTAGAAATTTCCACAGTAAAAAATTTCAGAGACAGCATGTGGAAGCAGAGGGGTGAGGTACTGTCTCCTCCAGGTGAATGTGTTGCTGAGAAGAATGGAGAGGTAGAAGAGAGGCCACCAGAAGCTCCCTCCCCCATTTCCCTCTTGAGCTTCCCTACTGAACTACAGAGGGGACACATTAGGAGAAGGCCACAGCCCTCAAAGCTCCCAAAAGGAAAAAAAAAATTGTAACCAACCCAAACATGAGCAAGTGACTCAAAAGAGCTGAAATCAACCACCTGATTACTGAAACGTTAAGTCACAGAGGCCGCTGTTTTGCCATGAGCAAGGGAGCAGTCACCAGTTGCTCATCGCGACAGAATAAACACACCTCAAATCCCGGGGCCTGGCACCGCGACCATGCCATGCCCACTTAACCTGCGGCCCCTCCCTGCTCAACCGGCACGCGGTTCTCAGGCCAGGAAGACCTCGCACACGGTTCCTGGCAGGAGGGAAAGTCCCGCCCGGGTGCGGGAGCCCTCCCGCCCTGCTGCAACGTCTGGGCAAGGCCACAGGGCCCGATCGAGCTCGATTTAAAATTTAACCGGCCCGTTCCGCCTTGCGCATATCAAAAGGACTATATGATCCTGATACTCGTGTCCAATTTACAGGCTCGCCCTGTACTTAAAGCTCCAACTGCACGGTTTGCTAATTCAAGTCCCCCAGCGAGCAAGAATTCGAAGGCATTATTCAGATGGCACGAATGAGAAAAAGGAGCCTCGAACATAAAGCTGCTTATGAGCTTCGTGTCCAGAGGCCTCCGGGTCCCAACTGCACACGCCCCCAGGCGCGGGGTCCCGACCTGGCGCCCTGGCCGCCCACGCACTGCACCTGTCCGCACCTGAACGCCAGGGCCGCTGCTCACGCCTGCGTTCTGCGACCCTGGCTCCCGTTGGCTCTTTAGAGGCGGGAGTCTCGCGGCGGGCAAGGGCAAAAGAACTCCTAAGCGTGATCCGCCAAGAGCGAGCACAGGCGAGAAAGAAGTAGGCTAGTCCTACACCACGGGAGAGGCTAAGGAGCTAGGGTAGCAGAAGTTTTGGGCTCCAGGTGGGACCTCAGGGACGCGCGGACAGGTCCCTCCCGGTCTTTCGATCCAAAATGTATCCCAAATGAGGTGACGCTGCTCCCACCTAAAGCAAAAGCCCCTTCCACGTCAGTTCCAGAAAACTCGTGCGCGCCAGCTCCTCCCTGCCCGCCCCGCGCAGGTGCCCGGGCTGGCCTCACCTGCCAGGCGGCCGAATTCGCGCTCGCGCATATCCCGCAGGCTGCGCGGGCCGTAGCCGTAGGCTAGCAGCTGAGTGCTCGAGTCCCGGAACCCCGTGAAGGCCAGCAGCTCGGCCCCCCGCGGCGCCGCCCCGCCGGCCATGACCCAGGCCCGCCAGCCGCTCGGTCGCGGCCGCGGGGCCCGGGAAACGCCGAGGCCGGCGCGCCCGACTCCGCCCCCGCCGCGCCCGGGCCGCGCCTCCCAGCCAGCCGGCGGCACCGGGTCCGCTGCCGAGGGTGACGCCTCTCCGGGCGGTCCGGCTTCCCAGGGGAGCTGACTCACAGCGTTCCAGTTCTTTCCTGCCCTTTTCCCATCTGGGGGCGGGGCGAGGAAGTGTCCGCTTTCGTCGTCTCTCTAAACAGCTTCCCAGTGGAGCCCACAGAGATACCCCCAAAGACCCTGGAAACTCGAAGCTCTCGTTTACGGTCCCACGAAAAGGCTCGTGGCAGAAGGAACGCATTGCTCTTTCCTGCTCGGCACCCTGACACCTGGGGAGCCCCCGACTCCCCCGATCTCGAGCCCTTCACACTACCCGGGACCCTCACTGTCCTGTGTTTGCAAGGAGACTTCTCCTTGCTGCCCCCAGGGGTGTGTGTGCTCTGCGTGTCTAAGATTGCGGCTGAGCGAAGGGTGGAAGAGGAAAACGATTGGGGATCCAGGAAGTTGGTTGGCTAATACGGTCTCGGTGGCTGCGCGCGGTCGAAAACATAACTCGGCTGCGACGACTGCGCCCTGAGCGCAGGAGGCGCTCCGCCCTTGGGCCTGCACCCGGGGTGCCGGCGTCAGAGCGGCTCTGTCTCGGGGCTCCAGTGCCTCTGTACTGAGCGGCTGCCAAACCCAGGCGTCGGAAGGAAGTGCAGAGCCGGTGCAGGGGCGAGTGGACGGGTGCACAACATGGGACCCAGGTGCGTGGCAGGGAGAGCTCAAGTGCGATCCCAGCCAGGGTCGGGGCCCGCTTCGGAGGATGGAGTGAATGAAAGGCGAGGTGCTTGGTGTGGAACCGAGTTGGGCTTAGTGCAGGACCTTCTGCGGAGGGGGGCGGACACCGTGCTGGGAGCCCAGGTGGAGGAAAGCAGGTGCGGGCCCAGTGGGGCCACCGACCCAAGGTGATGTGGACCACTGGCTTTCCAAGCATACCATGGTGGGAGGAGGTGGAAAGGGCGTCCATTCCACAAGTTCACCGCCTGTGCCGCAGAGCCAGGCCCACTGTCGCCCAGTGCGTGCGTCTCCGGAGCCTTGGGACTCCTGATGATGCGCGCTGCCGACTCCAGGCCCAGCCTCTGCCTGTATAAAAAACATCCGAGGGCTGTGGGTTGGCCCAGCTTGAGAGAGCCGCCTGAGGGCCGTGCACCGTACTGCCCCTCCTGGCCCACCCCCAGAATGCCAGGTGGCACTGGGTGGATGGAGGTTCTGTATGGCCCGGTCCTGGGGCTGGATCCATAAGAGCCAGTCCACGGGTTACCCCTACTTAGGTAGCCTCTGCCCCCACACAGCCACTGCTCATCCTCCTCACTGCCAGATCCCCAGGTCCTTACTGGAGAAGCATTCATACTTCTGAATACTGAACATATTCATGAACAATACAGGAATTTGCTCATTGGCATCACTGACCCCTCCCCCCATCCTCTTCTGCATACCTTCTGACCACACTGGGAGCTGGAACTTTGGGCTCTGGTGCCATCTTGAGCCCTCTCCACAGCACCCCCTTTTGCAGTGTGACTTCTGGGAACAATGACAAGAGCAGGTACTGCACTGGGCACCTGTACACTTTGACCTGTACTAATTAGTCCACAATTAATGAGGTGACTTTTAACCGGTGGAGAAGCTAAATCACAGAGACATAGAGTAACTTGCATAAGAGCACACAGCTAGAGGAAGACGGACAAGCCAGCACCTGCGAAGTAAGTCTCCAGAGCCCAACCAGGTAAATGTGTTCAGCAGCCTCTCTGGTGCAAGCCTCTGTGGTCCTCAAGGCCTCAGTCTCCCCATGTCTAAGTCGGGAGAGTGATGGGAGTTGGTGGTCCCAGACGCTGGATGCTGTGTGTGCCACTCACCCCTCCTTTAATGCCCTACTTCCCAGTGAGGATCACCCCTAGGCCAGGCTTTTCAGGCATTGACTTACACAAATGGCCTGGAAGCCTATTAAAATGCAAATTCCGATTCTTTAAGTTTTAATTGGGGTGATGTTCGTTGGGTCCATGAACTGCACTCTGAGGAGTGAGTGACTTCCTTATTTCCCCCGGGAATGTAAAGAGTATCTACCTCTCCTCAAGGTGTTCTGTGGGCAAGTCGCAAATCCACCAGCATGCTGCTTACGGGCAAACTTGCCTAGTGAATAATCTGAATGGGCCAACTCAATGCAGAACTTTTTTTTTTTTTTAATTTTTAATTGTAGTAAAATATACATAACCAAAATTTACAGACCTTGCCATTTTAAGTGTACTGTTCAGTAGTGTTAAGTGCATTCACATTGTGTGCAATCTCCAGACCTTTTTCCATCTTGCAAAAACTGAAAGTCTGTATCCATTAAACAACTCCCCATTTCCCCCTTCCCCAGCTCCTGGCAATCACCATTATCTTCTGTCTCTCTGAATTTGGCTATTCTAAGTACATCACATTAGTGGGATCATACAGTATCTGTCTTTTTGTGACGGGATTATTTCAATTAGCATAATGTCCTTAAGATTCATCCATGTTGTAGCGTGTTTCAGAATTTCCTTTCTAAGACGGAAGAATATGCCACTGTGTATATAGATTACATTTTGTTTATCCATGCATCCATTGATGGACACTTGGATCACTTCCACTTCTTGGCTATTGTGAATAATGTTGCTATTAACATGGATATACAAATACTTCTTTTGAAACTCTACTTTCAGTTCTTTTGGATATCTAACCAGAAGTAGAATTGCTGGATAATGTGTCACTCGATTTTTAATTTTCAAGGAAAATATAGTTTTCCATTAGCAGCTGCACCATTTTACATTTCTACAGTGCATGAGGATTCCCATTTCTCCTCATTCTCACCAACATTTGTTTTCTGTTGTTGATGTTATAGTAGGCATTCTACTGGGTGTCAGGTAGCATCTCATTGCAGTTTTAATGTACATTTCCCTAACGATTAATGATGTTGAACATCTTTTCCTGTGCATTTTGGCCACTTTATGTATTCTTTGGAGAAATCTTTATTCAAGTCTTTTGCTCATTTTGTCGACTGAGCTTTTTTAAAAATTGCTAAGTTGTAGGAGTTCTTTATATTTTCTGAATATTAACCCCTTGTCAAGTACATAATTTGCAATATTTTCTCCCATTCTGTAGATGGTCTTTTCACTTTGTTAATTGTATCCTTTTATGTACAGTGCAGAACTCTTGAAGATCATCAAAAATCACTGAACTACCATTCAGTAAAGTAATATCTTTAAGGGGTTGAGTGCCTGACTCGATTTCAGCTCAGATCATGATCTCATGGTCATGAGATTGAGCCCTGGGTGGGGCTCTGTGCTGAGTGTAGAGCCTGCTTGGGATTCTCTTTCCCTCTCTCTCTGCCTTCCCTGCTCAAGCTCTCTCTGTCTCTCTCTCTCTCTCTCAAAAAAAGAAAGAAAGAAAGAAAGAAAGAAAGAAAGAAAGAAAGAAAGAAAGAAAGAAAGAAAGAAAGAAAAAAAAGAAGGAAGGAAGGAAGGAAGGAAGGAAGGAAGGAAGGAAGGAAGGAAGGAAGAAAGAAAGAAAGAAAGAAAGAAAGAAAGAAAGAAAGAAAGAAAGAAAGAAAGAAAGAAAGAAAGAAAGAAAGAAAGAAAGAAAGAAAGAAAGAAAGAAAGATCTTTAAGCTCCTGGCTCCTGGCTCTTCCCAGAGCACTGCATGCTCAGGAGGACAGGAAGGACTTGCACCTACAGGCATGCAGGGAAATGAACTACTGAACGTCCAGCTACAAGGCCATGTGGCCTGAGTCCCCTACCACTGCTCTAGGATGCAGGTGTAGAATTACAAGGAAGAGGAAAGGGACTACTTCCCACCAGGGAGTTCAGGGAAAGCACCCAAAGGAGGAAGCCTTTGACCTGGGCCATAGCAATGAGCCTGTGAAGAAGGGAAGGAGAATAGTGGGGTCTGAGGATGCTGGGAGGCTCAGCCTCTAACTGGCACCCTAAAATTTATTTCACCAAGATTCCCCAGGCCTCTCCTGCCAGAAAGAGGCAGTCAGAAATCAGATTGCTCCTTCGTACCCTCCCCCCACTGGTGAATGTCTTACATGCGTTCCTGTGCTGTATGCCTGTCACTGCCTCATCTGACCTGGTCCAGCTACTGGCCGAGGGGCCTTGGACGAGCCTAAGCCAGTCTATGCAGAGGTCCCAAGAAACTAGCTTCTGCGCCCAAAGTTTAGAGCTTTGTAGGGAAACAGCTCTTCAGCACCTACTTACAGCCCTCTCTCACCTGGGAGCCATGAAAAATATGTGCCTGAAGGCCAGATCAGGCAGACTGAGAGCATTGATTTTGTACTTAAAATCTTTCCCCCTGGGCAAGGCTTTGTCCCTGATCCAGTTCACTGAGCTTAGTTTTCTACTTAGGATGATACCTGCCAAAACCACTTGCTCCCACATTAACAGACTTCTATGGGACCCCAGCCCCAGGGTCTCCTGGCAATAGATTCCATTTCTAGAAATCACCACTATACTCAAGGTACTTATTCATATGTTCTTCATTCATTCACTCACTTGGCAAACGTTCAACGAGTACTTCTCAGAGTTAAAGTCTACAGTGGTTGAAGTAAAAGGCAATGTAGGCTTGAGGCCAGATTTTGGAAGGCTGTAAGTCACCCAAAAGGACTGGAATTTCATTCTGAAAATATTTGAGCAAGAAAGTGCTTGCAAGAGGTGATTTAGACAGATCGCCTAATGGCCATGACCAGGCTGGATGGGGTGGTAAGAACTGGGGGTAGGGAGACCAGCTACAACCTCCTGCAACCTCCAGGCTTGAGTCACTGGAGATGAAAGTGGGCTTTGGCAGGGGCGTCACCCAGTGTTCACTGGGGAGCCATTAGTCAATAAGGCAGCCTGAGTGCCTGGGAGGCCCCAGGACAGGGAAGGAGATGGGGCCACAGCTAGATCACCCTTCCACACTGCGCAGTGCCAGAGAAGGGGCTTCCCAAAGAGGTCAAGTCTGTGGGGGAGAGAGCCCCCCAACCTAGGACTCCAGAAGTCCTGGAAGAGAAGGTGAGAGAGAGAAGGCAGCATTCCAGGTGCAAATGCTGGAGACAGGAAAAGGCTCCAAAAATTACAAAGACCGGACCTTCAGTGAGGCTGGAGCACAGGATGTGGTTGTGCAGGGATAAGGGGGTGGGGATAGGGAGTGAAGAAAGGGAGCGGGGCAAACTCTGCAGACAGTAGGGATGGGAAGATACCAAGAAGTGCCCACAGGACAGTGGCTGTGTCAAAGGTCTGTCTGACACCCTGGCAGCACTTAGGGTCATGTAGGGAGGCTGGGCAGGAGTCCTGGAGAGGAGCAATGAGGGTCCAGAAGGTGCAGAGGTGATGAAATTCAGGGAAAATGGGGACTGAGGGAGGATGGGCTCAGCAGTGTTGGACTGGATGCCTTAGGTGGATGCGGGGGGGGGGGGGCTCAGGCACAGGGACACAAGATGGTTCAGGACATCTAAGTGGGGATTGGAGATTGGGGCCCAGGCTCAGGAAGGACAGTGCCAGGAGTTGGAGACACGACTCATAGGGGAGGCCTGTGCAGAGGTCACCCCAGGGGCTCTGGAGTGTTCAGGGAGAGACAGAGCCTTGGGGACAGCCACATTTAAGTGATGTCCGCCTCCATGCCACTACTTGGTGAGAAGGCATAGTCAGGGAGGTAGAGTGAGAGCCACCCCTAAGACTGACAGGCCAGTGAGGACAAGGGCCAATCAGATTATTGAATGTGCTGGCCAGGAGGTGTGCAGTGACCTAAGTGAGACACTTTTATCTTGGTCGGGAAGGGAGCTCCATTTACAAGCTCCATTCAAGTGTTAAATGCTGATGGGGGTAGAGGTTTTCCTACTGGCTAAGCATCAAGGACTCTTGATCCTGGAGGTATTGGGGGCTGCTATTACGGTGTATCCAATTTCCCGCCATGTAGTTAGGATGGAGAGTGGGTGTTTAGGGGCAAAATCTGGTTAGGAGAGTGAATTTATTATTTCCTGCTGACTGAGATCTTCAGACATCGACAAGCAGGAATGAGAGAGACAATAATGGAGCCGCTTTCTCTCCAAAGCCTGGCAGAGGAGAAGTTCTGGGAGAAAGAACTCGGAAGCAATGGAAAGAATGATCAGAAACCCCAGGAAGCTCCCTCCCCTAGAGGGAAAGGAGACCTTTTCTGTGAATAGAAGCTAAAAGGGCAGCTTGGAATCATGAACAAAGCTCCATTCTATCTAAGTCCATAATATTCAAAACAACAAAACCCCACCAGTACTAGGGAGACTGTAGTAGACACAGGGTGGGTGGACCCCGAGGGGGGGATTTTCTTGAGGCTGTTTTCCAGGGGGCTCAGCTTCTCCCTATGTTCATTCAGGGGCAGGTGTAGACAAGCCCTTCTCCTTCTTGGTCCCTTCTGCAATGACACCTTCCTCTCGCTCTTTGTCCCCTACCCCTCTATGCCACCAAGACAGGGAAAGGCTCTGATACCAATCATTCTATTCACTGACTAGTGGATTACACTGGAGAATCCTTCCTCCACCAGCCAGCCATCTGTGTTGTCAAATTTACTCATAAGTTTAGAAAATATTTGACAATACATTGCTAGATGCACTGTTAAATGCCGTGGAGAACGAGAAAACAAATGTGATACCCAGATACTTAGGTTTTAGTAGGCTTGTATAGGGAGATTTCATTGGTTGCCTACCCACCAACCACTGCCCTTGATTTTGATTTGGAAAAACCACCCCACATAGATCAGCAATGTGGTCCTAATGGGACCAACCTTGCCTTCCTTCAGTTCTAGAGTAATCTCATGGCTCTTGCCGTGTCAGATGGGCAGGCCCATGCCACTCAATGTGCGGTTTCCCCCTGCCCACTGTTAGTAGTTCAGGATATTCCACTTAGTAAAGCTTGGGACTTAATGTTTAAAAATGTATCCCCTTTGCCATATGAGCAAGGAAATCTGTAACTTCAATGGCTGCTTTCATCCACGGGGGAGGGCAGCCTTGGAAGCTGGCTGACCCATGGAGAGGTCCTCTGAAAGAAGTAGACAAAGGGGCAGTGTCCTCATGAAACTCTACCTGAACTTTGTCCTACCACTGAATTTGTTTTCAAGTATGTGATCTAATTATTTCCCCATATCATTTTGAGACAAACTTTCTTCCCATAGAAAGAATCTGATACAATATAAGACATATGTAAAACAAAAGATAGGAAATGAGAAATGCCATAAAGGAAAATGAGAATAAAATACGGTGGCATTCAGAAAAAGAATACTTGAGACGGGGGAGTTAATAAAGGTTCTAGAGAGGTGAGTGAGCTGAGAATTACTTAAATCTAACAGTTGGTGTCTTATTTTATATATATGTATATATATAATATACATATTATATATATGTGTATATGTTATACAAAATATATATATACACATACCAGTGCTACCCCAGCTAGTGTTTTTCATGCACTGGCTCATTTAATCTTCAAAACCACCCTACAAAGTGGTTGTCTTTTTGCAAAATGAGACTAACATTTGTTCATTCTTTCAGAATAAAACACTTCAGTTCCCAGCTGACCACAAGGCCTTTGGAATGAAAATTTCATTTCCTAGTTTCTCTTGAGGTGTGGCCACAAGACTAAATTCTGGCCAAGGAGATTAGGCAGAACTGTGTGGACTTCCAAGAAGTTTTCTTAAAGCTAGGGATGAGCCTTTCCTTTCTGTTGGCTGGAATGCAAAGATTATGGCAGGAGGCCAAGCAGCCATCCTCGGTGGTGAGGAAGCCACTCACTGAGGATGGCGACACCAAAGAAAAAGAGCCTGGGTCCTTGATCACGTTGAGAAGTCTCCCTGCCTGTCATAGTCTGCCTATCTTGATTCCTTTTCAGAGAAAACTTCTACCTTGCAAAAACCAGAAAGAACATTGGCATTTCCTTTCACACAAGTTGAACTGAAGTCAGACTGATCCACTGGTATTATCTGCATTTAGAGATGAGGGAAAACACTTACCCACAATCACTGACAGTATGAGCTAGGATCAAAGCGCTTCCTTACATCCGGTCTCCAACCCCCACCCAGAGTGCCTTGAGAAACACACAGGCTTGTACGTAGTGATTCACAGGCGTGGCATATTCCTTCGACAACCCAGGCTTTTCCGTGGTGGCCAGAATTTCTCATTTAAAAGAGATTGATTCTGTTCTTCCATTTTACTCCTGAATTTGCAGTCTCTTCATTTCCCACATTCCCCCTTTGGAATCAGTAACTGACTCTGCTTCCTCTGAGGCTACTGGGAAGGGATTTGGCTCAGAAATCCAAATGTCCTCAGAACAACTCAACTTCCTGTCTAGGAAGCTGTACAGGTCAGAAGGCAGCTACTGCTTAGGTTGGCGCTCAGCATAGATCTGAGCTCTGATACTGTGAATGAGGCAGAGAAGTGAGATGGGGGAAGGGCAGGTCAGGGACTCTGAAATACCCCATCTACTCCCCTGGAGCAAAGTTCCCACGGTACCTTTTCACTTTAGATGTGATGAACAATATGGTTTGTAATATAGTATGGCTCAAACAGTGCTCTTTCAGCAGATTAAGATGCACATCAAATTACAACGTATGTGTATGAATTACAGTGCCAACTGCCCATGTGTACAGCGCATCCTCTGAACGCTTACTGAACTGACTTACCCAGGGTGTTCCTGAGGAAGATGCTTCAGGACAACTTGGGGGAAAGTGTCTAACACAAACCCAACTGACAAAATAGTACCTATGAATTCAGTCTTCCCAAGACTAGGCCTGTTTTCAGGGAACATTAGGAGGTTGAGTTCTGTGCTTAATGTTCTACAACACCAGGTTAATTCACTGATTGTGCTCTGGAATCCTAGATGCATGGGATCCCAACAAACCCCGGCATGCTGGTGGGGGGGTAAAGACTCAGATCCTTCAGTTGATAGCAAGGAAACTACCGTAGGGTGTCCCAGTTTCTGAGGTTGGGAACTCAGACTCTCCCTGCCTTGGGGCATACATGTACACACGTGCCTGAGGGAGGAAAAAAAGTTCATATGGACTCAACTGTCTAGAACTGCACTGTCCAAATATGGATGGCTGCTACTGGCATGTGGCTAGCGGGCACTTGAAATGTGGCTAGTCCAAACTGAGATGGGCTCTGAGTATACAACACTCTATATCATACAAGGATTTTATACAAAAAAAAGTGTAAAATACCTCTACAATCTTTGATGTTGTATATGTTGAAATACATAGCTTATGTTGGACATACTAGGTTGAAACAGGTCACTAAAATAAATTTCATCTATTTCTTTTTACTTTTATTACATAGCTACCAGAAAATTAATTACTTATATAGCTTCCATTATATTTCTGTTGGGCTAGAAATACTGGATAATGCTGGTGTAGAAATCTCCATTTAAACAAAATATCACCACTCCTTTGGAAGGAAAATGTCATGTTAGATAACAGCAAACTCCACCCAGGAAAATCCCCATGTCCCAATCCTCAGCATATTTATTACGCAAAGCCTTCATGTCACTGCCAATCTGCCAGAGGATACTGGGTCAGGGCAAACCTCCGCTCTCATGGCAGTCTTCCCAGGACTGCTCTCCCAGGCTTAACCTCCTCCACCCACCTCCCAAGCTCCCAAATGACCTGGCCCACCTCCCAAACTTCAGCTGCCACCCTCGACACTCTGTTTCTAGCATCTTCTTCTTCCCTCTGCTTCCACTACTCATTCACCCTCGGGGACGCTTTTTGTCTCATGACTCATATATGTGACTTCACATCAATTCAGGTGACTGTGACAGAACTCCACTCTTCAGCCCCTACGTCTATCAGTGTAAATGTCAGGATATTCTGCTTCAAGTCAAACCATAAAAGAAGAATCTATGTACTTCTGAAGAAGTCATCACTGCAGTTCAAACTCACAACCGCCTGCCAAATTCCTAGAATGGTTGGGGTGTACCGGAAGGGAGGGTCAAGTTATTTACAAAAACAGTTAAAAACTGTTAACATTACAAAAAATGTTAAAAAAGGAATCTGGGTTTTATCTCTTTTTATTTTCTATGTCCTCCCTTTGAAGGGGGTAATAAACAATGAAATGTCCCAAAGACGGGCATATGAAAAGAAAAGGCCCCAAATAACACAAAATTAGGCAAACTCAGTCACAAAGAACACGGTTCTTAATCTGAACACAGGGATGCAGATCTGGATGCCCGACGGTGTGGGCCAGGTTCCAAGGGTGTGTGCATATGCACATCTGTGACGAGAGTCTGCAGCTGCCACCACATTTCAAAGGGTCTGTGACCCAGTACTACTGCAGTAGGACTTAAAAATGAAAACCAATGAGATTATGAGGTAAAGAAAGTCCTCTATTTACATGATAAATATCTTAAGACATCAGTGTCTACATGACTGTAGTTGTTAGGTCTGTTACAGCGCACATCTGTTAACTCTGTGCATCTTCACAGTATGATCTTCCCCACAACTTGCAAAGTGTAACCACTCAGCGCCTTCTGTTCCGTTCTGTTCAGTTTTCC
The DNA here is from genome assembly GCF_003009895.1 of Hyaena hyaena. Taxonomy (NCBI): domain Eukaryota; kingdom Metazoa; phylum Chordata; class Mammalia; order Carnivora; family Hyaenidae; genus Hyaena; species Hyaena hyaena. Next base: position 1,543,184 of record NW_024080782.1, read on the forward strand.
CATTACAATTCTTCCAGCATAATTTTTTGATAGCAAGTGTATGACTTTGGCTAAAACAAAGATAGAGAGATCATGAAATAAATGTATGCATGCTGTGACTACAAAATATTTTACCTACATATTACTATCTCCTTGCTATCAATGGTAACATGAATGGAAATCAAAACCTGAACATCAAAATGTACAGGTTTTACAAAAAGCAGAGTCCGACCTATAAACACAGAGAACAAACTGATGGTTGTCAGATGGGTGTGGGGTGGAGGGTTGGCCAGAATGGATGAAGGGGACAGGGAGATATGGGATTCCAGGGATTAAATGAATAAGTCACAGGAATAAAAGGCACAGTGTAAGGAATACAGCCAACAGTACAGTAACAGTGACGTAAAAGGGCAGATGGGATCTACACTTGTGGTGAACACAGCATGATGTATAAACTAAGTTTACAACTGAAACTAATGTAACACGTGCATGTCAACTACACACAAATGAAAAAAAATGGTGAAAAAAATTTTTTTAATTACGGGTTTTAAAATACCATCACTAATACTTTTGCAATTTTATTCTAACCTTGCAAACATCTTACTCTATTTACTTAAAACTATCATACTAAATATCTTACTGACAAAGGACACCACCAGTGAGATACAGACAACAAATTTCTGTCAAATTTTGTTTCAATGATCAGTGGAATTCATGAGATGGCTATTAAAATCAGTCTTCCAGGTAACAATACTAAACGAGTTTCTTTTTTTAAAGAATTCTAACTTTTCAACACAGTCTAGATTATTTTATTCACTTGACATCCCTGTGACACAGATGAAACTCTTACTCACTTGTTTACTGCTGGGTAGGGAAAGATAATGAAAGATTTAATAAACTGCCCAATGAAACAACCTTGGACTTCAATGTGACCTCTAACTGCATGACCTTGGACAAGACACTCCTATTAATGTCCCCTCAACCCCATGACAGGCCTAGAATGCTACAATAGGTTATTAACAAATCCCTAGGATTATTTAACACCCTCTACAAATTTAACCTGCAAATTAGATCTCTGAACCAAGGAAGAATAAAGTAAAAACTTAAATAGGATTACGGCAGTAAACCCTGAAACCACCAGAGCATACAAATTATACTTTCAGGTGTTGAGAGCCCACATGTCACCAGATCCACTCTCAGCACTAAAGGTAGGAATGAAATATAACCTTGAGGTAATGAAACACATTTAAAAATCAGCACATCAGAGCCTACACAACCACATGACTGTGAGAACCTGCAAGGGGCCACCCTGGATGTTACACACATCTCAACAACCCTGTCGTACAGTAGTAATGCCTTCCTCACAGTCTTCGCAAGGTGATGCTTCCATCCTATGCAGGCTAGGACCTGAGCTATCTCAATGCTACTGACCCTTCCGTGAGCTTGAATCTCATTACTGAAGGCAGTCAAGAGTCATCTGGAGATGAGCTTTACAAATAAAATCAGCTGAACTTAAGAAAAAAAGTGATCAAGGGGCGCCTGGGTGGCTTAGTCGGTTAAGCGTCCGACTTTCGCTTAGGTCATGATTTCACGGTTCGTGGGTTCGAGCCCCGCGTCGGGCTCTGTGCTGACTGCCAGCTCAGAGCCTGGAGCCTGTTTCAGTCTGTGACTCCCTCTCTCTCTGACCCTCCCCTGCTCACGCTGTCTCTCTCTCTCTCTCCTAGAAATAAATAAAAATATTAAAAAAAAAAAAAAAAGAAAAGAAAAAAGTGATCAAATAAGTACAGCTATAAAAGGTATTACAATTAGAATCACTGTAAGTTGGTTCTGAACACAATTACTAAAGATAAGTTCCAAAAATATTTTTTTTATTTAAAAAAAAATTTTTTTTAATGTTTTATTTCTAGGAGAGAGAGAGAGAGAGAGAGAGAGAGAAAGACAGTGTGAGCAGGGGAGGGTCAGAGAGAGAGGGAGTGACAGACTCTGAAACAGGCTCCAGACTCTGAGCTGGCAGTCAGCACAGAGCCCGACACGGGGCCCAAACCCACGAACCACGAGATCATGACCTAAGTGAAAGTTGGACGCTTAACCGACTAAGCCACCCAGGCGCCCCAAGATCCAAAAATATTTGAAGTGACACAAACATCACCAGAATCTCATGTTACTGATAATATTAAAGATCTCTCATTTCATTAGAGGAATGCTTTGAAGTAGCGACATATTACTGAAACAAGTATATATAATACAGGTGACCCTTAAACAACACAGGTTTGAACTGCGCGGGTCCCCTTATACACAGATTTGTTTCAAGTCACACAGCACAGTTTTGTAAATGTATTTTTTCTTATGTTTTCTTAGTAACATTTTCTTTTCCCTAGCTTACTTTATTGTAATAACACAGTACCTAATACATCATACAAAATAAGGGTAAATCCACTATTCATCACTAAGGCTTCCAGTCAATAGTAGGCTATTCGTAATTAAGCTTTTGTGGAGTCGAATGGTACACACGTTTGTTCAAGGACCGCTTGTATACTGCTTCCCAGGGGAGCTACTTTGAGGAACAGTACTTATTTAGCTATATAAGCTTTAAGACGGTGAGTTTCTTCTTCTTCTTCTTTTTTTTTTTTTTTTTGGTAATACTCTTTAAATCTAGCATACTAATAGGAGCGAGCACCATAGGCAGGGCAGGGTGAAAGGAAAGAAAAGAGAAGGGAGGGGGACCATGAAGAGAGAAAATTTCAAATGCCTGGAAAATGGAATTTCACTGAAGTATCCCCTTCTTTAGTAAGCAACAGCATGACTATTTCAACTGCTAAACTCAGCATCAGAGAGGCGGGAGAGAAACAGAAGGGCAGCAGGAGTAAAGAGAGATCACATTTTAACAAATGTAATTACTATGAGCTCTGACATACTTTGCTAGGAGACACACTCCCCTGGATGAAATATCGTGTAAAAGACACGTGTCTCACTGGCCTTTCTCCATCAAGCCCATCACTTTCATCATATTTGGAACTGTATTTGAAATTCTATTTTGAACAGTTTGCATATATGAAGGTTGAAGGATACTTTAAAAATCTGACAGAATGAGGTTACTGACTTTGTGATAATTTAGACATGGTTAAAGTGTAAGATGGATTAAAATTAGATTAGAAAACGATCCTGCTGTCTAGGTGGGTGAGGGTGGGGAGAAGGTTGTAAATGACAGGTGCTCTAAACCAGCAGGAGGCAACGGCCTATGCCCAGGGCAGGAGGCTCAGGGAGCACTTCCTGGGCTTGAAAACAGTCATGTAGCTTTGAGGGACACTAGATAGTCTGCTCCCTCAGGGTATCAGAGCTGATATGTTCAAACAAGATGAGGCGAGCAAAACACAGTCTACAACATCTCAAAATATCACCAAGACATTTAACCCAATTTTATTAAAAATCTACCAAAGTCACATTCTAGACTACTTCATCATGAAAATCATTCATCTCAAATGTGTTGTGTATAAAGACAGTATTACACAACAAGCAATCTGTTGAAGTAAACTTTTAAAAACCAAGTGTAATACAGTAGCAAGCCTCAATCTCAAGAGACTGCCGCAGAGCACAGAAGTACCACTTAGTGTAAGCACCGTAAACAGATTTGTGTTCCTCTCCATGTAAGTGTGGCATCAATTTGCCACTGAAGACAAACATTATATGATCTCACTTACATATGGAATCTTTTTTAAAAAATAAAAACAAACTCATGGAAAAAGAGATCAGATTTATGGTTACCAGATGCAGAGGGTGGGGAGAAGGAAAATCAGAGACAGGTGGTCAAAAGGTACAAACTCCCGACTGTAAGACAGTACGTTCTAGGGACGGAATGTACGACATGATGACTACAGAGGGAACACTACTGGATGATGTACATCCTAAGAGCTCTCATCACAAGGAGAGATTTTTTTTCCCTTTATTCTTCTTTCTCTTCTTTTGACATACATATCTACACCAACAGACGGATTAAGTTGAACTTATAGTGGTAACCATTTCACAGCGTATGTAAATCTGGCTGTACCCCTTAAACATACACAGTGACGTATGTCATTACTTCTCAATACAACTGGGAAAAAAATCATTAAAAACTCAGTGCTTCACAACAAATATAATTATAATTTGTAGAATTATAACAATATCTAATCTGATGGAAGCAAAAATAGTAAGAAAATACCTTTGACTTGTTTCTACACAGTGGGTCCAGTCATTTATTTCTGGAACTTGATCAGTTTTTTTCCAAGTGTATAAACAAATCTTTCCACATTCTAATCCTACTGCAACAACGTATCTGTTTTTAAGGGAGGAGAGGACAGTGATTAATTAGCATGAATTTCTGTTATTTCCATCATCACATCAACATTCCAAAGTATTTTTAAAAATTTTTTAATGTTTATTTATTTTTGAGAGAGAGAGAGAGCACACAAGGGAGGAAGGGCAGAGAGAGAGGGTGACGCAGAATCTGAAGCAGGCTCCAGGCTCTAAGCTGTCCTCACAGAGCCCGATGCGGGGCTCAAACCCACAAACCGCGAGATCATGACCTGAGCCAAAGTTGGACGCTTAACTGACTGAGTCACCCAGGCGCCCCATAAAGTATTTCTTTACAGTGTTCCCAACCATCTGTGGGGACGACTGAGTGGCTCAGTCGGTTGACTGTCTGACTTTTGGTTTTGGCTGAGGTCATGATCTCACAGTTTGTTAGTTCAAGACCCCCATTGGGCTCTGTGCTGACAGTGCAGAGCCTGCTTAGAATTTCCTCTCCCTCTCTCTCTATACCTACCCTGTCTGCTTTCTCTGTGTGTGTGTGTAAAATAAACAAACTTCAAATATAAAAAGGATGTTAGTTAATATTTACTTATTTTGAGACAAAGAGAGAAAGCGTGTGTGCACATGCATGCACGAAGGAGGAGCAGAGGGAGAGGGAGAATCCCAAGCAGGTTCCATGCTGTCAGCACAAAGTCCGACACGGGGCTCCACGCGAGGCTTGGTTTCAAGAACCATGAAATCATGACCTAAGCTGAAATCAAGGGTCAGATGCTTAACCGACTAAGCCACCCAGGTGCGCTCAAAAGGCTCTATTTAAAAGTGCCAGCCCACGAGACCGAGCACTGCTCTAGAGCCTCCTCCCTACCAAGGGTGCCCCAAGTCCTCCCCCTGTGCCCTGCTGGCGGAGCCCACAAGCCAGTGCTGCCCCGGCTGGCTGCAGGCGTCCGTGTTCTATCTACTGCAGATGTTACTGAGAAAGCAGCACGGTTCTAAATTTGGTGACATATGAATCTCTGAGCCACACTCCCAATCCCCATTTTCCCACTCTGAGTATCATCAAGTACTGTCAAGTTAACAATTCTTATGAGAAACATAAGCATTATGAAAAAACAAATAGCAACTTGGAAGCTAAGAGAAACCATGAATTAAAGTATAAGAGGGCTACATATTAAGAAACCAAGTGGTCGTAACAAAAACTTACAACAAAGCCCCACCCAAAGACTGACCGTTGAGCAAGGTTAAGCATGGGGCAGACACTGACAGCTGTCACCGCTCCACCCACATCCAGGACAGAGGAACAGGGGCCAATGCTGTGCTCGACGGAGTCATCACTGGAGTCACACTCCCCCCAGGCAACCACCTAACACAGACAGACCAAACTCTGTGAAAATTTCCAGCAATGCACTAGAGTATCGATGGCATAGATAATACAAAATATTCGCTCTAGCATTAAAAAAAAACAAACAAAAAACGCCCCAGTTACATTTGTGGATTACATTCCAGGATTTTAGAGTATTTCAGAATATTTCAAGCATCACAGAGACACAGGTCTCTGAGTCCTCAACTACCTAACTGTGCTGGTCCAAAGATGGATGCTCCCTGCCCAGAGACCAGAGAAGGTCTAGCATGCTCTGTACGCTCAGGAAACCAGTTCTGATCCAGGGAGAGTCCACTGGTCACGTCCTCACCAAGAAGCTCATGCACATCTCCCAGAAGTTACCACACAATGTATGGGGACCAATCAAGCCCTGGGTTTTCCCCTACACATCGCCGGCACTCAGGGAACTCAGTGGTCAAGAGGACCTAATCTTGACGATAACTGTGTAAGAAATGAGGCTTCCCTGGAAGCTCTCACTTCCAGGGGGTGGGACTGGTCACACAGAAGAGAAAGGGAAGTGGACAACAGCTGCAAAATGCAGGACCAAAGCAAGATTCCAAGCAGAAGGCTCTGTCGAAGCATACAGAAGTGCAATACAGAAAGGCAATTATCATTATAGAAAAAAAGTTTAATTCCTAAGAATACAAAAAGAAAAGGAACTATTTTGCTCCATATGCCTGTCCATCCCCTCCTGCTCTCCTAGTTAGTCTTGGACCATTTAATTTACTACTTCTCTCTCACTGGGGCCATTTCATGTGTCTGAAAGACCTTCTTTTCATATTGGATATTTTGGAGACATGTATTTGTACAATTTAACGAGAAAAGCCTTTTTAATGCCTGCATATGAAACATACACAAGAGACAACATCTATCTTTAAAAACTGTACCAGAAAGTCAGGATTATGTGTCTTCTATCCAAGCATCCCTATAATATTATTTTACATTTGAAAAAATACAAAGTTAAAAAAAAATTACCTTTTTGTCCCGACTCCCAGTGAAGAAATACTTGCTATCGGGACTCCAATCACAAGACCAAATAATTCTACTGTGCACAGCAGTTATCTTATTGGTGAAGGCGAAAAGGCTGAAAATGGGGTCTGAAAGAATGAACATACACACCGCTCACAAGGCAGACAGAAATCCAAGTTTTTAATCGTTAGAAATCTATGTTTATGTGCCATATACGTCACCCCCTGTAGTAATCAATTACACACTGACTCTGGCAACAGCCCACGGCTCGCAGCTGACCCTCAACAGAAAGCTATGGGCGTATAGTTTTTCTGGTAGGGAACGATTTTATATTACTAGTCACTCTCAAGTGACAGATGGCAACCATCTTCCAGGCACTGAACTGAAGGTTCCACTTAGGTCCAAGAAAGAAGCCTGAGCAAATTGACTTTACTCAGGGTGTAGCCAGATTCACATATATGGCAAAAAGATTAATGTACTCTTAAAAAACAACAACAAATGAAAACCTTAAAAAGTCTTTTCCCTTATAAGATTTAAATGTAAGGTAACTTCTAGCCCTTATATGGACTAAACCTAAAACACATTAATTACTTATAAAGAGGGAAGAGGAATGCACCTATTAATTCATAATCCATAAAAATACAATAGTTTATGGATAAATTTTTGGTATCATGTTAACTTTTTAAAATTACTAGATGCAAAAGGAGTCAGTCTGTTCTAACATATAATGTTCAGTATGAGTCAGTCTCTAAAATACAAGGAACTAAGAGACTATGAATATCACAAGATAGAAGTGCACGCAAGTTCTATCAATGGAAAAATTAAAACAGAATTAAGTAACAAAGATATTTTAAATACTCTCTAGATTTTACCCAAAGAAACCGGGAGAATACAAACAGGCCATGCTCCAACAACACAGGGTTTTTTTTCCCTTTTGTTTTTATTTTATGCTAGGCTCAAGGTAGAATGCAGGTAGGTATTAACATCCTGTCCACGGGCCACAGTATTCACAGAAGGATACCTAAAATGCCGTTCCTTATCATCAAAGTGATAGGAGAAAGTATGAAAAGGGTAAAAATAATGTCCTTTTAAGTTTCATAATTTAATCGCATCTTCATTAATGCTGTCCCATAAAATCCTAGCTCAAAATATGCTATCCATTTGGTTTTATGCTGGCATTTTGTAACCATCCACAAAATCTGTATTTTTTAAATATTTTTGTGTTTTAACAGAGACGTCTGAACACATGCCACCCTGACTATATCATCACAGGGAAGTCAACTCAAGGATTATCTGCATTTAAATCTTACAAGGAAGGTCAAGTCTTCCTCAGTTATAACACAACTATGAAAGATTTCCTAACAGAGACTCTGCTCCTCACCTTGTTATCATTTCTATTCCTCTTCACCTAGCAGCTACTCAAGGGAGACAAGATGGACACAAGTGTTTCACTAGTAATCTCCAATCGGAAGCCACTTTACCTAACTCAGGGGAGACGGTGTCCTGCCTCTTCCACAGTGACCAAGTTCGATCTCTGGAAACAGCTAGTAAGAACTTGTCGTTAGGTGAGAAGGCCATCTGTGTGACAGTCAAACTGTGGAAAACTAAATTCTGCACCTGCTTCCAAGATGTAGTGTTCCAAAGAATGATAGCTGCATGCTCTTTCTTAGCAGCCTGTAGGATAGAGATGAAACAAACAATTCAAGTTGAAATGAACTGAAAAAAAAAGCACATTTTTAAAAATTATATATTTTTTCTATGGGCATATTTTATGTATATGTATAAACGGGAAAAAAATTCTGAGGAGATACACACTACAAACCTTGGGAAGAGGAAGACTGGGACTAAAAGGTGACTCATCAGAGACTGGCATTGTCATCACAGAGTCTCAACACTTTATAAGAAGAATATATTTGTGTATTAACTGTATAATTAGTAGTTTTGAGGCTTTCACTTCTGGTCAATATGATGGAATAACAGGGACTGACTGTGGTATGACAGAAATAAAAAAAAAAAAAAAAACTAGACACTATACCTGAAAATAACAGCATTCCAAAATATGAGATACCTGGTAACAGCACTGATCTCTCAGAGACAAAATGAAACTCAGAGTGGAAAAACAAAAAGAAAAAGAAAAGACCATCACTAAACTCTAGAACAACTTTAAGCAGCAACATATAAGTATACCTAAGAGTCTCCCAAGAAGATAAAAAGAAAAAAATGCTTAAAAAGATAATGGCTGAATTTTTCAAAATTTGATAGAAACAATGAACCTACAGATCCAAGAGGTTCCATAAAAACCCAGCACAGAAAACATGAAGAAAATTATTGTTTAAAAATCAGCCATAAAAAAAATGTAGTTGGAGGGGAAAAACCCCATCAAAAGACAAAAAAAAATATAGCAGACTCCCATTGGAGCAATGCAAGACCAAAAAAAAAAAAAAAGAGGAACTGAAAGGAAACATCTTTAACATACTGAAAGGAAAACCAACAATTTTTTATTCCCTATAAAAATCATTCCAAAATGAAGGAGAAATATGTTTTTCCAGACAGGCAGAAGCTCAAAAAAAATTCATGACCAGCAGAAGTGCATTATAAACAATGTTAAAGAATATCCTTTAGGCAGAAGAAAATGTTATCTGTTCAAAATTTTTGTATTATTTAAATCTTTTCAAAAGATAACAGAATACTCAAAGAAAAAATGACAACAATATATAGTGTTAATTCTATGGAGAAGTGAAACAATACCACAAAGTAGCATACTTCTGTATAGTTCTTAGAATCATACCTAAAATAATGGAACATTTCTTGAAGGCAGACTATGGCAAATTAAAAATGTATAGTATAGGGGCGCCTGGGTGGCTTAGTCGGTTAAGCGTCCGACTTTCGCTTAGGTCATGATCTCGCGGTTTGTGGGTTCGAGCCCCGCGTCAGGCTCTGTGCTGACTGCCAGCTCAGAACCTGGAGCCTGTTTCAGTCTGTGACACCCTCTCTCTCTGACCCTCCCCTGCTCACGCTGTCTCTCTCTCTCTCCTAGAAATAAATAAAAATAAATAAATAAATAAATAAAAATAAAAATGTATAGTATAGGGGCACCTGGATGGCTCAGTCGGTTAAGCGTCTGACTTCAGCTCAGGTCATGATCTCATAGTTCGTGGTTTTGAGCCCCACATCGGGCTCCATACTGATAGCTAGCTCAGAGCCTGGAGCCTGCTTCAGATTCTGTGTCTCCCTCTCTTTCTGACCCTCCCCTGTTCACACTGTCTCTCTTTCTCAGAAATAAATAAAACATTACAAAAAAAATTTTTTAATGCATAGTATAAAAGACAATGAATAAAATAACACAATGGTTATATGTACTAACCAAACTAAAGAAATAAAATGGACTCATAGAAAGTAATCAATTAAGCCAAAATAAGTAAAATGGAAGAAAGGACAGACCAAATAGAAAATAAATAGCAAGATGAAAGATTTAAATACATGCATATTGTTATGTTAAATGTAAAAGGTCTAATAAATACTATTAAAATGGAAGATTATCGGGCCCTGGATGGCTCAGTGGTTTAAGTGGCTGACTCTTGGTTTCAGCTCAGGTCATGATCCTGAGGTTGGTGAGTTAAGGCTCTGTATTGAGGGTGTGAAGCCTGCTTGGGATTCTCTCTCCCTCCCTCTCTGCCCCTACCCACTTGTGCGCACGCACTCTCTCGTTCAGTCTCTCTCTCTCTCAAAAATAAACAAACATTTAAAAAAAAGGAAAACTATCAAGATGAATAAAAAAGCAAGAGCTAACTGTAGGCTGCCTTTAAGAAACCCACTTGAAAATAAAAGGAAACAGGTAGCCTAAGAGCACAATGATGGAAAAAGATACAGAAGTCAAGCACTTCTCAAAAGAAAGCTGGAGTGCCTATTATAACAGTGGACAACCTAGATTTGAAAGCACAAAATACTACCAAAAATAAAGAGGATAATTCCATGATGATAAACTAACTAGTCAATTAATCAAGAAAATATAACAATCACAAATTTTTAAAATGAGAGCCTCAAAATATATAAAGCAAAAACTGAAATACAAGGATTAAAAAGATAAGCCCACAGTTATAGTCAGAGATTTCAAAATGCTACTCTCAATAAAACCGAAAGGATAAAGACTTGAACAATACTATCAACCAGTCTGACAGAATTCTTGTTTTCAGAACACCACACCCAAAAGAAACAGAATCTACATTCTTTCCAAGTGAGCATGGAAATTTACCAAGATTAAATTTCAAAGGATTCAAATCATATCATGTTCTCTGACCACAATGAAATTAAATTAGAAATCAACAGGAGAGATATTTGGAAAATACTCAGCATATGGAAATTAAATAATAAATTTCAAAATAACCTATAGTTTGACAAAATTAAAGGGAATTTTAAAAATATTTTTAGTTAAGTGAAAATGGAAACAACATATCAAGATTTATGGAATGTCTCGAAAATAATACTTAGAAATTTATAGCACTCAACATCCATATTAAAAAGAGAAACATAATCAGTAGCCTCAGTTTTAAACTTACTAAACTACAAACAAAAAAGGAAATCTAAGTAAAAGAAACAAACAGTAAAAATCAATGAAATAGAAACAAGAAAAACAGTAGAGGAAAGTTACCAAAACCAAAAGCTGAATTATTTGAAAATATCAAAAAAATCATTAGATTCCTGATCAATTCTCAGTATGCTTCCCCCACCAATAAATAAATAAATAAATAGAGGGAGAGCAAACACAAATTGCTAATAGCAGGAATAAGAATGGTAACATCACCAGAAATTCTTTAGATATTAAAAATATCTTAAGAGAATATTATGAATAACTTTATGCCAACAAATTTGACAATTCAGGTAAAAAGGACAAATTTTCTGAAGGATACAAACTACCAAAGTACCCTCAAGAAAAACTAGATAACCCAAATAGTCCTACATCTTTTGAAGACATTATATTTGTAGTTAAAACCTTCCCACAAAGAGAACTCCAGGATCAGGTGGCTTACTGAAGAATTCTCTCAAAACATTTGAAAAAGAAATAATCGGGGCTCAGTCGTTAGGCATCTAACTTTGGCTTAGGTTCTCATGGTTCGTGGGTTCAAACCCTGAGTTAAGCTCTGTGCTGACAGCTCGAAGCCTAAAGCATGCTTCAGATTCTGTGTCTCCCTCTGTCTGCCCTTCCCCTGCTCACACTCTCTCAAAAATAAATGTTAAAAAAAATTTTTTTAATAAAAAAGACTTAATACAAATTCTACACAAACTGTTCCAGAAAACTAGAGGAAGAACTATTTCAAAGAGGCTAGCATTACTTTGAAACCAAAACCAGATGAAGCCATTATAAGGAAAGAAAACTATACTGCAATATCCCTCATGTACCATACATAAAAGCTTTTGGGGCGCCTGGGTGGCTCAGTCCGTTAAGCGTCCGACTTCAGCTCAGGTCATGATCTCATGGTTCATGGGTTCGAGACCCAGGTGGGGGTCTGTGCTGACAGCTAGCTCAGAGCCTGGAGCCTGCTTCAGATTCTGTGTCTCCCTTTCTCTGATCTTCCCCTGCTCATGCTATCGCTCTCTCAGAAATAAATTTAAAAAAACATTAAAAAAATGTTTTTTAAGTTTTTAAACAAAATTTTAGTAAAGGTAAGTCCAACAGTATGTAAAAAGGTAACCTATGACAAACAGGTGGGCTTTGGTTTATTATTTGAAAACGTATGACAAACAGGAATGCAATTTTGGTTTATTATTTGAAAAACCAATTAATAAAATTCAGCATGTTAATAAATGAAAAAGGGAAAACTGTATGATGAAGAAAAAATATTTAACAGAATCTATCATCTATGATATAATGTAAATTGTAGGTAGCCTGATAAAGAAGAATCACAAAATCCATAATGGACAAAGAAGGGATGTTTTGTTCCTGAGGTGAGGAATAAGGCCAAGGATTTCTGCTATTACATTATCCAGCATTAAGACATCCTTATGGGAAAGGAAGAAATAAAACTCCTTATTCATAGATAACATAAGGGTCCATATGGGAAATGCTACAGTATCTACAATAAAGCTACAAGAATAAGTAAGTGTAGGAAGGATATTAAAATTGATAAACAAAAAGCAACATTTCCATATGTAAACAATGAATAAAATATATGAATTATGGGTAAATCTGACAAAATAGACGTAAGACCAGACACTGAAAACTACAAAACAGTCCTATTAAGATGTTAACACTGGGGAAAACTGGGTGAGAGGTAATCTATTATCTTTGCAATATTTTGTTAAATCTACAATCATTCTAAAATAAAAGGTTGACTAAAATAAAATACAATAAAATCTTTAAAAATAACATAAAATGAAGTAAAATAAAATAAAATAAAATAAAATGTTTATTTAAAAAAATCATTCCTGGGGCGCCTCAGTGGCTTAGTCAGTTAAGCATCCAACTTCGGCTCAGGTCATGATCTCATGGTTTGGGAGTTCAAGCCCCATGTCGGGCTCTGTGCTGACAGCTCAGAGCCTGGAGCCTGCTTTGGAATGTGTCTCCCTCTCTCTCATCCCTCCTCTGCTTGTGCTGTCTCTCTCTCTCTCTTGCAAAAATAAACATTTAAAAAAAAAATCAGACCTAAGAAATTAAACACTTAAATAAATGAAAGACACACTGTATTTGTGTGTCAAAAAAACCAATATCGGGGCGCCTGGGTGGCTCAGTCAGTTAAGTGTCCGACTTCGGTTCAGGTCATGATCTCACGATTCGTGGGTTCTAGCCCCACGTCGGGCTCTGTGCTGACAGCTGCTCAGAGCCTGGAACCTGCTTCAGATTCTGTGTCTCCCTCTCTCTCTGACCCTCCCCTGCTCATGCAGTCTCTCAGAAATGAATTTAAAAAAACATTTAAAAAATTTTAAAAAAAAAAACAAACCCAATATTGTTAAAACTCTCCTCAAACTGATCTATAGATTCAACGTAATCCCCAACAAAATTCCAGTAGGTATTTTTATAGAAACTGTTAAGCTGATTCTAAAATTTATGTAAAAAAGAACCTAAAATAGCCAAAATAAATTTGAAGAGAATTAGAAGATAATTACTTCCTGGTTTTGAGACATATTACAAAAAGCTATACCTATTAAAACGAATGGGAAAAAACAAAAGTCAAGAAACAGACCCACACATATATGGACAGCTGGTTTTTGACAAAGGTGCAAAAGGCAGGAAGTAAAGGGATAGTCTTTTCAACAAATAAAGATGGAACAATTGGATATCCACATGCAGAAAACCAGCTTTAACATATATTCCAGGCCAAATGCAAAAATTAATTCAAGACTTATCTTAGGTCTAAACATGAAACTTAAAATCTATGAAATTCAGAGAACCAGATGTGCAGATCCTTATAACCTAGAGTTAGGCAAGGATATCTTACTACACAAAAAGCACAACCCAATATAGGAAAAAAATTGATGTATATTAAGCTTTACCAAAACATACAACTTCTGCTCTTTGAAAAACAGGAAATGAAGATACGTCACTGGGAGTAATTACCCAAATAGCATATATCTGATACTTATATCCAGTGTATAAGAAAAATTTTCCAAACTGAGTAACAAGCAAATAATCCAATAAAGAAATGGGCAAAAAATCCAAACAGATACTTCATCAAAGAAGAAATATAGATGGGAAATTAGCACATGAAAAGATGCCCAACATCATTTGTTGTTAGGAAAATGCCAATTACCATCATAATGATATGTTACACACCTCACAGAATGGTTAAAAAGACTGACCATACTAAGTGCTGGTGAGCAGTGAGGTGTGGGTGTGGAGCAACTGGAACTTCAGCCGCTGGTAGGACTGTAAAATGGTATAACCACTTTGAAAAATAGTTCGGCAGTTTCTTAAAACTTTAAATGTACATCTACCATATAATCTAGCAATTCTACTCAGAGGCATTTATTCAACAGAAATGAAAGCATATACTCCTATGAAGACCTTATATATTCATAACTGTTTTATAGGTAAAAGCCAAACAGTGGAAACAACTCAAATGTCCATTAATAAGTGAAGAGATCTACAAATTGAAATACATCTGTAGAAGAAAAACTACCCAGAAATAAAAAAGAATCAACTTCTCATATGTGCAACAATATGGATCAATCCCAAATTCTTATACTGAATGAACAAGCTGGACCAAAAACAAAAACAGAATAGTCATACTGTATAATTCCATTTATACAAATTTTAGAAAATACCAAGTACTCTATCACAAGAAAAAGCTGATTAGTGGTTTCCTAGAGATGAGGCAGGAGAAAGTAAGAAGAGGCAGGAAAGGACTTATACCAAGGGGCAGTGGAAATTTCTCGGGTTGATGCCTATGTTCGTTATCTAATTGTGGTTATGATTTCATTGTAAAAACATATGTCAAAATTAATCAAATTGGTCACTTTCAAACACAACTTACAATATGCTAACAACATCTAAAAAAATTTTGTTTAATTTTTAAAATTTTTTTAATTTATTTCTGAGAGAGAGAGAGAGAGAGAGAGAGAGAGACGGTGTAAACTGGGGGGGGTCAGAGAGAAAGGCAGATACAGAATCTGAAGCAGGCTCCAGGCTCTGAGCTAACTGTCAGCAGAGAGCCCAAGGCAGGACTCGAACCCATGAACTGTGAGATCATGACCTGAGCTGAAGTTGGACGCTTTAATCGACTGAGCCACCCAGGCGCCCCTAAATTGTTAAAAATGTTAGTTTCAAAGAAAGATGAATCTAATCATTTGCTTTACCAGTCAAAACCAAAAGTGTGGCTGGCATCCTCCATTCAAGAAACCAAGCTACCTTTGGGTTGGTGCCGAAAAGAACTAAGTTTCCATGGGCTGTTTACCCTTCTATTGGGAAGGCGAGTTTAGACAAACCTTCAGATTTAAACTTCTCAAGCCACACTATCAACCACACCTCTTTTCTGTTTATTAAAATGCAAAATACTTAGAAAAAGTATACAAGTAACAAAAAGCAAGATGCACACATTTGCTACAAGCAAGCCAAGCTGAAAAGGAAATAATCAATTACATGACTGACAGCAACCAAAGCTAAAAATAAGTTGGCTGATAGGAACAAGTATTACGGCTATTCCTGCCACCAAGGTCCATTCCTCCCCAGGTCCCTGTTAACAGAAGGAAGTACTCTCAGTACCATTCTCACAGATGGGACAACAAGCACAGGAGGTGGGGCCGGAGGGGCACAGTGATATTTCTGATGATGCCTGTCAATACTGGCCAGCGGCAAGAAGCTGTGCAGCAAAAACTGGGACAGAGGGGCCCGTCAGATGGGCAATTCATGTCCTCATGCTTAAAAGAGTAAATGTATTTTAGAAAATGTAGATAAAATGGGTGGGTCTCAAGACCTTTCAGACAACCCTCCATACATATTAGTTTGCTGCACAGAACATGGATAAATACTGACTTATTAAGTATGAGATCAATCTCGCAAGCCAACAATGATGAGCACTACTTGGCAGTCGCCTGTGCTAGTGAGCTGGCCACCACCCTGTCCCACCCTGGCATGGGCTGAGGGACCCCATTCACTTCGCTAAGACCCAAAACTGTTCCTGGAGAAACCATCAGATGGAGTGCACTCTGGATTTCACTTCTCATTCCCCTATGTATAGCTCCAGGACTCCAATTATTTAAATCATTTATCACATTCATGGGGTGCCTGGGTGATTTAGTCAGTTAAGCGTCTGACTTTGGCTCAGGTCATGATCTCACAGTTTATGGGTTCGAGCCCTGCATCGGGCTCCACGCTGACAGCTCAGAGCCTGGAGCCTGCTTCAGATTCTGTGTCTTCTTCTCTCTCTGCCTCTCCCCCACTTGCTCGCTCTCTCTCTCTCTCTCTCAAAAATAAACATTAAAAAAGTTTTTTTAATTGTTTATCACATTTTTAGGTTAAAAATACTTTATTAAATAAATCAGGTATATATCAGTTTAAATCAAGTATTTAAGAGCAAAAGTACGTGGCTGAAACAGATTTAAAATGCAAGTACAAGCTTTTTATTTTTTTTAAATGTTTATTTATTTCTGAGACAGAACACAAGTGGGAGAGGGGCACAGAGAGAGGAAGACACAGAATCCGAAGCAGGTTCCAGGCTCAGAACTGACAGCTCAGAGCCTGACATGGGGCTCAAACTCACAAACCACGAGATCATGACCTGAGCCAAACTCAGACACTCAACTGACTGAGCCACACAGGTGGCCCAGCTTTTTATTTTAAGTAAGTTCTACACCCACCCTACATGGGGCCTGGACTCATAACCCTGAGGATCAAGAATGACACACTTGGTACCAAGTGAGCCAGCTAGGTGTCCCTCAACTGCAAGCTTTTTATTTTAAGTAAGCTCCACATCTTACTCAGGGCTTACATTCATGACCCCCAGGATCAAAAGTGACATGCTTTACCAAATGAGCCAGCCAGGCACCCTGCAACTGCAAGCTTTTGAAGGGACAGAAAGGAAAAGAGGTGGAGAAAGCAAGACTCAGAAAAAGCAGGCCCCAGTGGCCTTTCACGTGGTTCTGCCTCCGTGGCCACAAAACGCAGGAGCCTGAGGACTCACGTGACTCACGTAGCATGGACCAAGTGGAATAAAGAAGTACAATCCCCTACCTTACATGCTGAGGCAAGCAGAGTCTTTGAATTGCTACAAGCAACACAAAATATTTCATAACCGTGTCCATATCTAAAATTT
Source organism: Hyaena hyaena (assembly GCF_003009895.1). Lineage (NCBI taxonomy): Eukaryota > Metazoa > Chordata > Mammalia > Carnivora > Hyaenidae > Hyaena > Hyaena hyaena. Next base: position 1,560,542 of record NW_024080782.1, read on the forward strand.
AAAAAGAGAAAATGAATGACCCCATATTAGTAAAAGTACCTACTTTCATGCTACAAAGTTTTAAAACGTGAGAGCAACATCAATCTTTCTAGGTAACATGCAATTCTTTCAGGGGACATAACATTTCTGTCTAGGCAAACATCTGGGGAAAAAACACAGATACTGGGGAAAATGCCTGCTTCCTAGAAGTGATACAAGTTTTCAAGCAATTAGATTAAAATACAAGCTTTCACCCCTAGCCAGCCTACAATACACAATAAATCTGGGAAAGGTTTTGATGGAGAATCATCAACGGGGAAAAGATAAAAACAAACAACAGAATAATAAATCTTAGAAATCCTTTAAAGAAAGGAAAAGAAATATAATGTGTTATATATACAAATCTAGTAAATAGAATGTACAGTAATATACTAATCTATGTAGCTTGATTCTTCCTCTTGCCTCTTGGGAAGGCCACTAAAGATTTTTAGATAAGGGGGGATAATGTCGGTAAGAGGAAAGCAAAGGAAAAAAATCAAGTTGTGTGGATTTAAAAAAAAAAAAATCACAAGTTATGACAAAACCAGATCAAAGAGCTTAGCAGTTTCACTTACAGTTTTTGAACTTCAGGCCATAAAGTATTCTGCAGAAGATGATCCTCAGTGGGCGGTTCTACAATCAACGTATAGCACTGCGATTATTATTTCTGTTTTCACACGAGTGAGTGAGGTCCACAGCACTTTTTTAGGTCAATAGTGACAGGTACATACTTTGTGTACGAATAACTATTAAACCACCTTTTAACCACTTCTTACCAGTAAGTATGGAAGGCTGAAAGGCCACTGGTTGATACTCAAAACCATTACTTGTTAACAGCTCCTCTTCATTTGAAGGCTGAGAAGCTAGGTCTCCTAGTTTAAAAGAAACACGTCAACATCATGAACACAGTCACTATATTTTTATGTCCTACATACGTCCTAATATTAAGGCATCGGTTAGGAAGCAGTGGTACCTCAAAGTACTGATTGTTCTTCAAGATGTATCAATGTGATTCCAAACCCAAGGGTACTTCCACTATTCCAGTATTTTCCAAATGTGTTCTGTGAAGCATGAGTAAATCCCTTAAAGATTTCCTCCTTTCTCTTTGACCTAACATTTCCCAAATGTTTAGAACAACTGGACAGATTCTTCAGGCTACCCATAGTAGCGTGTGTGGTGGTAGAGCTCCATGAAACACACTTTGTGAAAACTGTACCTATTTCAGGGTCTGTACATGTACAGAGTACTTACCGTGAGTACCTGGTAGAGAAAGCAAATGTATATGTTTTGATTTATGTATTGTGATTTTAAAAAAAAAAAAGGTCAATAATGAACAAGAGGTACATGTTACACAAGTGTGTAACTAGGTTTTAAATACAATGGGTTCAAAAACGTTGGATACTAAAGCCTTACCTTGAAAGACAGCTTTATTTGATAACCCCAATGCAGGGACAGTAGCTCCTTCAGGAAGATCACCATCCTGCTGGAATAAAAGGTACAAAACGTGTTTTAAACACTGAAAGTTACTATTAGGCACACAAAAATGTCATGCTCATAAATGCAGAGGAACCATTTAAAGACCACCCTGTGTGGATATCTGCACACACTTCCATTTCCTAAACCAACAGATGCAATGCTAAACAATCACTCTCCACAGACAGGCTGTAGTTAACCCCCAAGCTTCTCTACCCGATCCAAAGTCAGGCATCCTCATCCATGAGCTCATCGAACCCTAACAGCTCAGTGAGTTTCAGAGCCTGACAGGGCATGCACCCAGCTCGTTTCTAACGGAAGAGTGGGATAAAATGTGCACGCCCAGGGCTCTACTTCCAAGAGTCTCCCAAGCACATCCCTAATGATACACATGCAGACACCACTGTTTCCTAAAAGCACGTAGGGGCGGGCACCTGGATGGCTCAGTCAGTTAAGTGTCCCGCTTAGGTCAGGATCTCGTGGTCTGTGGGTTCGAGCCCCGCACTGGGCTCTGTGCTGACAGCTCAGAGCCTGGAGCCTGCTTCAGATTCTATGTCTCCCTCTCTCTCTGCCCCTCCCCCACTTGCACTCTGTCTGTCTCTCAATAATAAACATTAAAAAAAATTTTTTTTTTAAAAGGCACAAAGTATTTTCATTAAAATACTTAAATGACTCACTATTTTTAAAAACTTTTAGAGTGCCACTTATAGTGCCAATATCTGTTATACTCTGCAATGTATACCAAATTATCTCATAAGAAACTATAGGCTAACCATCATAACTGGCACATGTCCACAGGCTAAGAACATTCCTCACAATTTGGACTTTAATACAGGAGCTGGAACTCAACATAAACATGAGCAGTGAGAATTTAAACCATCAAGAGCAGCTACCCAGACATAAGAGACCACACGCTTTATCTCAGAAACCAAGAAAGATAAAACGGCATGGAAAAGAGCAATAAGAAGACTGCTACAAACCTATCCTCACATTCGGCAGGGGAACAAAACCCAAAATAGAGCAAGAGGCTTTCTAGTCCATGAAACTGCTGTATCTTAGGACACAGACCTGAGTGTCTACTGGGTCTAAGGCTCTTATGGAATCCTAAAACCACATTTCAATCACTAGAACCTGATACTAACTGCCCTTCCACCCCAGTGGCTCTACATAATAATCCCAATCAAGACTTCCCTTTTGATCTGATTCCCATTGTTTATTCTGATTAGAAACAAGCAGAACAGAATCTTAAATCCTCTTCACAGAACAAGAATGCCTGTGTCATGGGTGCTCAGTATACACTCTACAGAATTTAGTTGGAAATTTTATTTCGAATGACTTTCTTCTCCAGTCTTACCTGGACTGGTGCTCATTGCCCTGACCTCAGAGTCTCCAGGCCCAAATGTATCCTGCTCTCTTCACCCCCAAGTACTTTTTCTCACTGTCTTTGTTTAGGGACCTGCAACAGCACCCCTGTGGTCTAAACTGTGCCTGCCTCCCAAGGTCCTCTGGCACTGGGCCTTCGCCCATTCCCTCCATTTCCCTGGATACAGTACTCTTCATTCGAACAGCCAGAGCCACCCTACTGCATGTACATGCGTGCTCTCCCTCTCTCCCCTCCCTTCTCCCTAGCAAGTGTACTTAACTTACCCTTTACAATCTCAGAAGTAAAATCTGTAACCCAACTCTAAGTAAAGAACCATATGATGTGCACACTTCTGCGTAACACAACTAATTTCCCTTCCTTCAAAACTACTTTGTAATTTTTATAATTTATGTATGTATTTATTAATTTTTAAGTGAGAGAGAGAGAGAGAGAGAGAGACAGGGCATGTACATGTGACAGAGGGAGAGAGGGGCAGAAGGAGAGAGAGAATCCCAAGCAAGCCCCACGCTCAGCTCAGAGCCTGACTCAGGGCTCCGTCTCTGTAGGACCCTGGGATCATGACCTGAACCAAAAGCAGGAGTCGGGTCACCCAATCAACTGAGTGCCCAGGTGTCCCATCACGTATGTATTTTTAGAAGTAGCTCAAATCTTCTGTACAGAGTATTAAAAAAATTTTTTTTAAACTTACCTTTTCAAAAACCCAAATGAAGCCCATTAAACATTTTCTCAAGTACAGTAACCTCTTCCTTCTATGAATAATTTACTTTAGCCATCAAAAAATCCTTGGTCTCATCTAATAATTGCATGTACTTCAGTTCTACTGTTCCCTACCCCTAACCAGAGTTACGTGGAAATCTCCTTGAAAATATGACCCATCTAACATATATTGTTTTACCGTAGGTACCAATCACAGTGATGATACATGGTATTCCTGCTTTAACACTTTAATTCTTCAGTGTGTTTTTTTTAAAGAAATTTCTGGTTTAAACATTTAAATTACTGCATACCACAGTACACACAAAAGTTTGTCAAGCCAATAATAAACACAATTTGACTTTCTACCCATAATCTCCATTTACAGGCTTAAGCAACATTTTTTTAAATGAAGTGAATGGATTTAGTTCCACATAACTAAATTTAGAGGAATACTCACATTACAAAGCACAAGATTCACTGACTGGCCTGTAATGGCACAAAAATTTTCCACAAAATTCCGAGGTGCAGAAAATACTCGAAGAACTTTCTCATCTGCTCCAGATACAAACTGAAACCGACTAACCATCGCCAAACATTTCAGGTCATACCCATGTATCTGTGGCCTGGCAATTTCATGCCAAGTAACCTGTGTATTAAAAAAGGGATAAATAAAAATGACTATACATTTCAAAAACCAAGTTCTTTTCAACAAGCAAAACATCAGATGCAAATCATTTATCATGCCACGGAAATATGACAACAAAGCAGATTCATCCATGTTGTTTATCAATAATTCAATCTTTATTACTGAGTAGTAATCTTTCATATGGAGATACACACACACACACACAAGCCTACTGATCCATTCACATACTGATATATATTTAGGTTGTTTCCAGCTTGTCTTTTATTGAAAAAGCAGTTGTGAACATTTCTGTACAGGTCTTTGCATGGACATGGGCTGCTGTTTTTCTTGGGTTAATACTCTCTAGAAGTAGAATGGCTGGATGGTATAAGAGATGCATATTTACATTTTTAAGAAACTGCCAAACTATTTTCCAAAGAGGTTATGTGTTCTACAATTCCACCTGCAATATACAAGAGTGCCAGCTGCCTGCCTCCTCACCAACACTAGGTGAGGTGACAGGTGTTGAAGGTATCTCACTTCAGCTTTAATTTGCATTTCCCTAATGACTAATGGTGTTGAGAATCTTGTCCTGTCCTTATTTCCTTGTATCTTCTTTGGAGAAATATCTGTTCAAATCTTTTGCCCATTTTCATTTTTACTAGATTGGTTGTTATCCTAGCACTGAGTTCTGAGATGTTCTTTATACATTCCGGATATAAATCCTTGCCAGAGATGTGCTTGGTAAATACTTTATCCCAGTTTGTGACTTGTCTTTTCATTTTCCTGGCAGTATCTTTCAAGGAGCAGAAATCTTACATTTTAGTGAAGTCTAATTTATCCATTTTTTCATTTTTAGTTTTTTCTAAGTTTATTTTGGGGCGGGGGGGCAGATATAGAGGGGAGAGAGAGAGAGAATCCAAAGTAGGCTCTGTGCTGCTAGCGCACAGACCAATGCGGGGCTTGTACTCAGAAACCATGAGATCATGACCTGAGCCCAAGTCAGCCACTTAACCTACTGAGCTACCCAGGTGCCCCTATCTATTTTTTAAATAGATGATTAATAAACAACAGCTGAGCTATATGGGTAACAAATCACAAAAAGCCACAGAAAACCACTGCAAACCATTTGCCTTGTTTTTTAATTGACTCAACTCTATTAATTTGAACCTACCACTGCTACTGAAGTAGTAATGTCACTGGCAAATTTCACTCGATTTTATGGACTGACCCATAGGCAGATCCATGATTTGTCAGGAATTGAAGCGGAGTACACAGACTTCCTTTACCACATAGTACAGGCTTATACTCAATGGCTTGTCAGTGGTAAAGTTTTGTTGCAATTTTCTGAGCTCAGGGCCAAGATCGAAAAGTTATTGAATAAGAACTGCCCTCAAGCACTAGTATCTAATACTATATGACTTTAAAAATTAGCTTTTACTGCAGACCTGATGGTGTTTCCTAATGAATTAAACCTAAAATTATAAGGGATAGCTGAACTCCTACGTAGAACTGAAGTAAACACATTTTGAAAACAACTAACACTTAAATTGTCTCAATTTGTAAGGAGTATATACGTATGTTTAAGTTTTTAAGAAAATACCACACGGCCCTCTTGACTGGCTGTTGCCATTCTGCACCCCTACCAGCAACACGGGAACACTGGGGTTGCCCTGCATCCTTACCACTGCTCCTCACTGTCAGTACTTTCTGCTTCAGCCAATCTCAGGGTATATTGTGGCATTGAGGCATGGTTTTAACTTGCATTTCCACAGGGGCTAGCAATGTTGCCCCACTTTTCATGTGCTCATGGATGTTTCTTAAAGTAAATCAGTCGAGTTGAAAGTCACTGTACCTGTGATTGGCCTTTTCTCTTCCATGGAGCAAAAAGACGAGTTGTTTGGTCAGTACCAACAGTGATGATAAACTCTCCTTCTGGATCCCACATCAGGTCTTGGACACCATCAAAGTGCCCTGAGATAACAATCTCTGGAGTCCACTCTCTCTGCAATGAGAGTACTCTGTGATGCATCAAAATAATCAAAGATCAGCGCTGCTCACAATCAGTCCAATGATACCCTCAGGGCTAATAATGAAAAATATCTAAAAATAATAGGATCCTAAAATAAAAGGATGGGTTTTCCAATCAAGCATATGAGAACTTAAACATTCAAATCTGTGCTGTAGTCCTTTAAAGCAGTAACCCTGGAAAATTTCCCTCCATTCATCATGTATTGAATGCCTCCTAGAAGTAAGACATTACCTAACTTTTCTCTGCCTCAAAGAACTCTTCTGTAAGAGTGTGACCAAGCTTGTATGGCTGTTATGAGAATAAAATGAATTTATATCTGTAAAGCACTCATAACAATGCTAGGACATACTAAGTATTATGCAAGTATTAACCTACATAATAAAGAGTATTATGTAAAATGAGTCGGTAGATTCTGATGGCTTTCTTTATTGAACAAAAGAAGTTGCAGGTGTAGAGAACAGAGGCCAAATCAAACCTAGCTGGCCACCTGCTGAGAGAGCCTGTACCAGCAACCATGTGAACAGTGACAATGAAATACAGAAAATGTCACATCTGGTCCACACAGAATCACAAGTAGTAGTAAAACGTGATCTTCAGAGGAAAAATTAAATTTGTATCAATAAAAGTCAGTCAAAGCTAAGAAAGCTGAATACGGTGATTAAGCTAAGCTATATTATTTTCCGGTGAAAAAAATAAAAAGGGGGGGCACCTGGGTGGCTCAGTCGGTTGGGCATCTGACTTCAGCTCAGGTCATGATCTCACAGTTTGTGGGTTCAAGCACCGTGTCTGGCTCTGTGCTGACAGCTGAGAGCCTGGAGCCTGCTTCGGATTCTGTGTGTGTCTCTCTCTCTGACCCTCCCTGGTTCACACACACACACTCTTTCTCTCTCAAAAATAAATTAACATTAAAAAAAATGTTTTTAATAAATAAATAAAAACGCTGTGACTAAGAAATGCTATTAATTTCTTCTGTGACGTAAAAACTGATTCTAAAGTAAGCACTAATGGCAGTTTCCAAAAACTTTTGAACCAAAGGCAGCATTTTTGGACTATCAGTACAGTTTTCCACTGTAACAGTCCGGAAGGACAGTGTTTCTTCTTAAAATCAGTCTGATTGTTACAAATATGCCACTCTGGTATGGGAGGCTGTGTAGGTGTGGGGACAGAGGGTACATGGGAACTCTCTGTACTTTCTGTTCAGTTTTTCTATGAACGTACAACTTCTTTAAAAAAAATTACAAAGCCCTTCAAATAAAGTTTATGAAAATCCATGAATTTTTACTTTATAAAGGAAGCCATCAGGTAACATTCAGACTCTACTGACTCACATTTCACCCAGTGCTCTTATTTCTTTCATTTCTTTACTTAATGTATTTATACAGTAACCTCCATGTGCCAGACCCGGTTTTACATACAGTACAAATATTAACTCATTGAAGCATCACAGAAACCCCATGAGTCGGTGATATTTCTATTCACACTCCATAGAGGAGGAACCTGAGACAAAGGTTCGGCAAAGACATCGAGGGCACACAGCCAGTAAGTGCTGGGGTCAGGGCCTGAAGCCAGACAGTCTAGCTCCAAGGTCTATGCTCTTAGCCACTATTCCTGCAATTTCATTTCCCCAAACCCAAAGAAGGAGATCAGAAGCAAATTAGAAAGTAAGAGATGGAATAATACAGAGAGGCAGCTAGATGACTAGAGGAAAATTACCTTTTTGAGAAGAGACTAACAATTATTAAGAAGATGTAAAATAGCCCAGTATTTAAAGGACCATTTAAAATTACACTCATCAACAACTTGAGAGCATTAACACATTCCTTCCCAAAGTAACAGGTGGTTCTACCGCCCTGGTGTCAGTCATTCATCCACTGATGGTCTATGGAGTACCTAACTGTCCAAGAAAAGGCCAAATTATGTTTTCTTCTTTAAGAAGACAGACATGGGGCATCTAGGTGGCTCAGTCGGTTAAGCGTCCAACTTCAGCTCAGTTCATAGTCTCATGGTCTGGGAGTTCGAGCCCTATGTCCGGCTCTGTGCTGACAGCTCAGAGACTGGAATCTGCTTTGGATTCTGTCTGTCTCTCTCTGTCTGTCCCTCAAAAATGAATGTTAAAAAAAATTTTTTTTATATTATAGGAAACATCTCATCAAAAAATATATAGAGCTTAAAGGCAGAGCTTAAAATATATCCAGCTTAAAGTTCACTTACATAGAAAACTGACCTGTGTGCAAATTTCAAAACCTCAACAATGTTGAACAAATGAATACTTTTTGTCTTAGGAAAGTGTAAGTTTTTTAGTTAGTATAACTACAGTATAATGTCTACAAGAAGTGAATAAGCAACAAGTCATTTGAACTTAAACACCGTGTTTCTGGCAGAGTGCTGTAAGTATGCATCACTGTTTGCCTGGGTTGCATTTCACTCTATGTGATCAAAAATGCTTTATTTAAAAACACTTTTCTTACTAGGTTAGCCATATTCTGTTTCCAAAGGTGCAATGCTCCGTGGAAAGCATGAGCGATGATCATGGAGCCATCTTCATTGAACTGGCAATCATAAAATCCCAGAGTATTTCCACCTACTTCACCTACTCGAACCTATGCAATAATAGAAAAGAATTTGTAATCAAGAGTCCATACTTCTCACAGTAGAAATTATAGATTCCAGAGACTGTTATGTTCTCTCTCACTTAACACATACAAAGTGAACACTTTTACAGCTCTAGAATACAGACTTGGGGGGCTAATTATCATTTATTAAACCCAATTATCTATTCCTTAAATATGCACATTTTTACCTGTTCTAGCCAAACTCCAGACTCTTCATCCGGAGCCCAGAGAATCATGGTTTTATCCATGGAGGCGGACAACAATCTCATTGGCTGCTGCAGAAGACCATCTAAAGAATAAAAACCACTGCTTTTAGGTGACCGACAAGCATTGTGTTAGATAACCACAAAAACACGACACAGGTACTGCAAGAACATTCATTTGCAGCAACAGTAACATTTTGGAAACACCACAGAAGTTTATCATTAGAAGAACAGATAAATGAATTGTGTTATATTTACACAATGGAATATTCTACTTCAATAAAAATAAATCAGCACTACATGAATCACGATGGACACAACTCTAAAACATGTTAAGCTAAAAAGCCAAGTTGTAAGAGGAGAATACATATTGATAATCAAGTTTTAACAATGGTAAGGCAATACTGTTTGTGGCTACAGAAATGTACAGTAGAAATATAAAAACACTCATGGGATGATACGCAGTAAATTCAGGGGCCCCTGGGTGGCTCAGTTGGTTAAGCGTCTGACTTCGGCTCAGGTCATGATCTCATGGTTTGTTGGTTCGAGCCCCACGTCGGGCTCTGTGCTGACAGCTCAGAGCCTGGAGCCTGTTTCGGATTCTGTGTCTCCCTCTCTCTCTGCCCCTCCCCTGCTCATGCTGTCTCTCTCTCAGAAATAAATAAAATATTTTTAAAAAGAAAAGATATGCAGTAAATTCAGCCTTGCAGTTGTCCTAAGGGAGGAATGGAAGGGAAAGGGCTCAGGAAAGAATATACAAGGGTCCCTCAATACCAATAATATCTACACTTAACTGCAACAAATATACCCTAACAATAATAACAGTTGAACAGGGGTTAGTGGAGTATTCATTGTTGATATTCTCTCTTCTTGCCTCAGGGAAGGGGCACGGGGAGAATCTGCAGCCTGGGCCTCATTCAACCGTACGCCGCAGCACGGGCTTCGGCAAGCAACCAACACTCCACGCAGGGAGGTTAAGGGCAAAAGAAAGAGGGAGAAAGAGTCTTGTTTTTTCATAAATGATGTAGCTCAGTATTAACAACTTCCTATTTCCAGGGGAAAAGGTTCCAGAGAAGTTGCCTTTAAAAGTCAATTTCTCTTAAATCCCATGAAGACTCGATGAAAACTTTTAAGGAGCAAGTTAGGAGGGACATGGTGGCTGCAGCATCACAGCAGGAATCATACTCTTCCCACTTAGGAGTGTATGTTTCAATGGGATTGAATGTCCAGGAGAACAGAACGATAGCATTATACCAGGCCAACTAAAAAATGTCTCATATTTAAGATTTTTAGGTGGTTTTTCTTCCCCCCAAGATTTTAAGTAAACTCAACACTCAATGTGGGGCCCAAGCTTACCACCTCGAGATGAAGAGTTACATGCTCACGGACTGAGCCAGCCAGTTAGTGGAGCACTTGGTCACACTAAAAATATTTCCTCCACTGCATTTGATCAGCTTAAAATTCCACATATGAGACTCAAGTGAAATGATGAATGTGTATTTTTTTTTCCTACCTTTGTAGAATGAAGGCTGCCAATGAACTGCATTTACCCAGTTTTCATGACCAGCCAGCACAGTCTCCAGAGTAACTGCAAATGCTACTGTAATACCTACGACAATAAGAATGACATGTTCTTTCCTGAAACCTCTTCTAAAAAGAATTTCCATTACCAACTAAGTTGTATCATCATTTACTCCCTTTCCAAATATTAGAACAGAATTTCTATGATATAGATAGATGCAAAAAGAGCATTCAACAAAGAGATAAATTTCATTACCTTCACCCACTGTTCAACATTATAAGAGAAAAAGTTCTACAAATACATACATTTTTCTCTATCTAGTCAGAAGTACATATTAAGGAATATGTTCAATTTGAAAAGTTTTCTGGGATAGCTACTGTTAAACTGCAGTGAGAAACTGAAAAAAGACATGTCGGCCTTCTTGCTAAACTGTCATTATCAGCATATAGTAGCCTAAAATACCACTTCAAAAAAAGAAAAATGCAGAAATGAAGGAGGTCAAATCAGTACTGTGACCTTTCAAACAAACTAATTAATAAAAATGTAACAAAAATGTCATATTTGGGAATAGCCAGCTACTCATAAAATGCTGCTTAAGGATTTCTTGGTTCTCCCCATAAAACTATGTTACCAAAATCTTAACTCTAAACAGCTTCCAAACCAAGAAGGGGAAGAACCAAGAAGCGTATTCCTAGGTGAACAACACTCACTGTGGACTAACTTTACAATTCAGTTGAACACTTAAAAATATTTCCTTCAAATACAAGCAAGGATCTGCTGGCAGGGCTACTGCTCTCATTCCACACAGTATGAAATCAGAATTACACATCCCACTCGAGTGTAGAGCTCTGACTCATCTTCTCTCATCCAGGAAAAGCACGAGTAACTTACTTTATTCCTTGAGATCTTCCAATGCTCAAACTACAAATTTGGCATCTTATAATTTGAGAAAACAGTAGACATTTTCAGCAATTTCTAAAAATCTTACTAATATGGTTTAGAAGAAAAGTTTCATATATGAAAAATAACTTATCCGCAAAAAGATTTTTGTTTAATGCATAGTATCAGTTTCACAGAGGTATCTGATACTTTTGAAAAACTAACCTTCACCTAGGTGTACTGATAAATGAATTCAGTTAGGAAACTGTTACATCAAATATTTTCTTTACTCACCTTCAGTTTCTATCGTAAAAGTATTTTCCTTCAGTTTTATATTATCATCATCTTGAGTTCCTAAAGATGTTGATTTTACATATAGCTTCCATATTCGTATCAGGCAATCTTGTGAGCAGCTCGCTAGGAAAAGATCTCTACCTAACAAAACAACAAATTTTATTATTTTTTAAACACTATAGTCTTAAATTTATGTAAAAGACTTTCTCCTCCACAAGATGCAGATCTGTAATCTTCCTGAAAAAATGAGACTTTGCTTCCCTAACCTTTACTCACTTGACCTATATTCTTTTTCAGTAACATTGGCAAATATACATACAATACTAATAAATGGTTATGACGAGTGTTCTTATACAGTCTACACAATTCTACAAAGAACTCAAGAATGTCTACATGGGTAATAGCTAGTGACCTCTTTAAAACATCAACTACTTTCATCCTCTACCACCCTAGTTAACAGTTAACAAAAGGGGTAAATAACCTCTTTTCTAAAAGGGACAACGGAAAAATGTTACATACAAAGAAAACTTTAAATGAAAACATAAGAGGCTGCTTTCCAGGAAGCTCCACGCACTTCATATGCCCCATCATATGAACTTCAGCAAGATTTCATACTGACCAAAGGTTGCCCATTCCACGCCTCTTATCCAATCCTCATGTCCACAGAGAAAAAGCACTTTCTGAAACTAGTAAGATAACAAAAATCATCAGCTTCGATGTAAGAATTTAATATTTTCATGTATTATCACTGATTTCATTTGGGGTCACAGTCCTGATGCACTGTTTTTTGTTTTTTTAAATTGGGAACACTATCTGATCAGACATAAGACAGAGCTCTCATTTCAGAATGAAAAATCTCATAATCCTCTAACTCATCTAACTGAGCAATGCTGAGCAGGTAATATAATATCTATAAATAAATAAATACTCTAAATGTTTACAGGATAAAATGACATGTATTATTCTGTAGAAAAAGTTGGGTGGTCAGACATTCACAACCATTTTAAACTTTACTATACAATGCAAAGAAAAAAGTATCTCTACCATTAAATAAGTTTTAAGTGAACCAAACCTCCCTCCTCTAATGTCTCGATATCTAAGTAAGCTCAGAAAGACAAACACTACCAGCTGTATTTCACCATAGATATGTTACAATTTATTTAGAATTTACAAAGGAAGTGGGGCGCCTGGGTGGCTCAGTTGGTTGAGCGTCCGACTTCGGCACAGGTCATGATCTCACAGTTCGTGGGTTTAAGCCCCGCGTCAGGCTCTGTGCTGACAGCTAGCTCAGAGCCTGGAGCTTGCTTCAGATTCTGTGTCTCCCTCTCTCTCTCTGACCCTCCCCTGCTCACGCTGTCTGTCTCTCTCTCTCTCTCAGAAATAGATAAAAACATTTTAAAAAATTTAGAATTTACAAAGACAGTAAAACAAAACAAAAACAAAACCACTACCACAGCATCTTCCTCTCGTCCTTCCACTGTCTAATGATCCATTCCCACCTAACGACCCTGGACCAGGTGGCCAAGGCAGCACTTACTGGGTGTTCAAATAGAGTGGAAAACTGTCTAAAAAAGAGGGCTGTCAAAAAAGATTCTCCTGCTGGATTATTTTGGTTTAGAGTAGAACATCCCTAAAAATCTATAAGCTAGAAAGAGGCTGTAATAAAATATGTAATTAAGCAGAACATATAATTCCAGTATCTTAATAAAACCATTAATTACCTGGTCATTTTGTTGAACGAATAAGTGAATTTTGCAGTCATCATCGCCACATGCTAATATTGGTACTGGGAGGATAAAAAGAGGCTTTACTGTAAATACTCCATCACATGTAATGATTATCACCTATGGTGGATTCTAAGAACTTGGTAAAGAATCTAGGCTTCTATTTCCCACACTCTGAACAAATGAATTCAAAGTGCTCAGTGTCTGTGGAATAAAATAAATACTCTCAAATGTTCTACTAAACAGTTACTTGGCTTGGCACCTGGGTGGCTCAGGTGGTTGAGCAACAGACTCTTGATTTCAATTCAGGTCATCATCTCACAGTTTGTGAGATCGAGCCCCACATTGGACTCTGTGCTGACAGTGCAGAGCCTGTTTGGAATTCTCTCTCCCTCTCTCTGCCCCTCCTCCACTCTGTCTCTCAAAATAAACTTAAAAAAAAAATAAACAGTTGCTTGGCAAAGAATCACTGCTAATTAGCTGCATGTCCTTTCCTCCGTCCTGGATCATTTATGATAGAGGAAGCAGTGAAAAGAGAAACACAATAAGCAAGCTGGAAGCATTTCACTATGTCAGCCGGAAGATTAATATGAAAAGCTGCTGGCCCAACTGAGCCAGAAAATGTAAGAACTATGTATGAGTTCAGCATCATGGCTATTGCACAAAGATTTAAGGGTTTGTTACTTAAAGGGCCTTACACTTTGAGAATTCAACAGGAAAACAAAATTCATGAAGCACGTAGAGAATAAAACAAAAGGACATGTAATTACTGCATAATTCAAAGTTGCTAAGAGAACAGCTCTTAAAAGTTCTTATTACAAGGAAAAAAATTCTGTACCTACGGACGGTAAGGAATGTTCACCAGACTTAGTGTGATTTCACAATACATACAAATATCAAATCGTTACGCTGTAAACTTAAAACTAATACATGTCATTTATACTTCAATTTTTAAAATAAGAGCAGGTAATTAAATACATGGTTAAAATGTTATGAAAGGTGTGACTATAAAAAAATTCACATTACCAAAGGACAGCAGATAAAATAAGGACTTTTTCTAAGTGAATATAAACTAAGTGTGTTTTTCAAAGATTTTCTCACTTTAAATCAGATTTAAAAAAAAAAACAAAAACCCAAGGGTGCCTGGGTGGCTCAGCAGGTTGAGCATCCAACTTTGGCTCAGGTCATGATCTCACCGTTTGTGAGTTTGAGCCCCGTATGGGGCTCGCTGCTGTCAGCACTTCAGATTCTCTATCCCCCTCTCTCATTGCCCCTCCCCACTGGCTGGCATCTCTCTCAAAAATTAATAAGTAAACATTAAAAAAAAAAATCCACAAACAAAAACTCCAGTCACTTGGCCTCACTGCGGATGGCAAGAAACTAAATTCTCTAATATGAAGCCAGTATGTGTGAGTCACTCCCCCCGGGGAGCCCCTGCACAAAGTTCATCACATGAAAACACGGAGGTGCAGTTCCTGCTGCAGAGGGCAAAGGAGGCTGGTGCCCTCTCCACCAGGTATGTCCTCCAGGCAACTGAGGTGGCAGAGGTGGACTGAACCTCATTGGCCATCAACTCTGTGGAGGATAATCAAAGGTATGCACAGATGGGTTTCATAGAAAAAGGGAAATTTTTCTGGTCCTGGGCAAGTGGTCATTATACAGGATGTGAAGAGAAATGTTCACAGGGTTCGTCTTCAGTAGTTTTTCATCTTATCCCAGACTTTCGCCTTCAAAGAGTTTATTTTCCCAAATTAGATTTATAGATGTTGATAATGTACATGATAAAGGGCATCAATCCCAACTACACATGAGGTCACTTAACTCTTCAACAGCTATCAAAATTCTTAACAGCTTCTTTTAATTTTATGTTCTATACACGGATCAATTGAGTGCTGAAAACAAAAGTACACTTCGGGGAACACAGCATAAGGAATAGAGTAGTGGAGTCATTGTGTTGTACACCTGAAGCTAATGTAACATTGTGTGAGCTATACTTCCATATTTTTTTTTAAAGGTACGTATTATCCATGTTTCAACTTGTTTCATGAAAACATGTAGATAAAATATTAGGACCTAATGTTTCTGGTTGTAGGAAGACATAAAAATACATTGCTGTTTTTTGTGGGTTTTGGGGTTTTTTAGGTAGGCCCTATACCCAACATGGGCCTCAAACTCACAACTTGGAGATCAAGAGTCACATGCTCTACTGAGCCAGTCTGGCACCCTATAATGCCGTTTTAATGTATATACTTAGCAGAATACTCACCATCAGTATCAGGCAAACAAGACAAGCAGAGAGCCAGAGTGAATCCATTTTCAAAGTTCAAAGTCTGAAGGCATGTTACTAAGAAATAATAAAAAACACCATGAACAACTAACACTGAGCTTATCCACCTAAAAAGGTTGGTCAGCATCATCACAGCCCTGGGTGCAGCAGGGGATGAGAGAAGTCAATCCTGAGCTCCAATGACCATGTAATTGTAAATGGTCAATTTTTAACGTTACAGATTAAAAAAGGACTTACAAGCCTGAAAAAAAGTGACATGTGTGTTCTTCCATCACCTGACAATTACTATTTCATTCATATCATAATTTCTCTAAACCTACCTTCTGAACCATTTTTAGACCAAACTCGAACAGTAGAATCGGAAGCTGCAGACACAATCAGTGTATGTAATGCAACACCTGGTGCCCTCTTCTGGTAAAGAGCATGCACTGCATAAACAGGTCCTTCGTGGCCTTGGAGATGGACTGCTTTTAAAAGCTACATCAGAAAGAAATGACAAAAACACAGTGATAAAAAAGGAATTAACAGTTTTACCTTTACTAAATGAAAATCACAGAATTTAAAGTACTGTTAAAATGCCTGACCTGGAAATACATCGTCTCAAGCTGAAGAGAAAGTAAACTCGAGAGAAGTTGGTCTGACTACAGTAAGGACACTTGGGTGTGCATACCCTTTGACACAGCAATTTCACATCTAAGAATCTACTCTGAGATGCTAACCACATTAGTAACAATAACAAATGCATAAAGACATTCATCACACACACTTTATATCAGTGAAAAACTGCAATCAATCTAAAATTTCTAAGAGGAACTGACTGAATTATTGTAGATCTACACTATAGTCAAGAAAAAGGATAACATGGAAGGAAAACCACAACACTGGTATTTTTGAAGACTACTGCCAGCTTTGTGGAATATTCCTCCTTTTGGATCAGTCTGATATTTCCTCATGAATAAATTCAGGATACACATTTCAATATTACTCTCCACGTGCATCTCATCAGGAAGCACATGATATCACTCTGCCACAACATTAGTGAAGTTAAGTTGGTAACCTAGTAAAGGTAGTTTCTCTGCCAGGATTTTTCACTGTAAAGGTAAAAATGTTTTTGGTGATGTTATGGAAGATTATACTTTGGAACTGGGTAAATATTTCTCCAAACTTTAACCAAATACTTTTAGCATACACTCGTGATACTTGCTTGACTCAAGTACAGCTGGACAATGAAAAAAAAAATGGCAAACAGAACTAGGAAATTCCATTTGTTTATCGTCTACCTGCTTCCATGTAAGATTATTCCCTGTGATACCACTGCCGCTATTTTAGGTGTACTTTTTAAGAGTTCAAAATATATGAGATTCCATCACATCCTTTGGGAAGTACCTTATATAATTTGCTACCTACCAAAATAGAGGGGTCTCTTAAACGTCTCCTCAACTGTTTTCCCAATTAAGCAGAACTCTGTCATTCAAGAAGATAATAATTACATATAAAGTTCTGTACACTAAATTCCGGAAATAATTAACTTCTGGTTTCTTTGAAAAATCATTTAAAATAAACTCAAGCACAGAATATTCTCTTTTATGTATAATTATACACACCAAATAGAGAACTAGAACAATGTTCATTAGAATATTAACTCTGTTGAGGTTCTGTACTTAGTTTTCCTTCTCCACGCTTTCCGGTGAACTTTCTTCACGAGTCTATATCATCACTCCCTAAAAATTTAAATCTATTGAAAATACTCACTTTACATTGTTAAGCAGGGGTATATGTCAACCATCAGAGAATTTTAAAAACTCAAACAAAAGAAACCTCTCATGTTCGTCACCTTGTTAAACAACGCTCATTCTTCAAAGACTCAAACCTCTCATTATACCAGCTTAGAATTATTTCCTTTTATCAGAAGTCAAGGTGTGTTGAACACCTGTGTGCATGGAAATGCATATGGAAAGGAGCCTAAGGCTCTAAGGTTTCCCCGTGTGGCCCCTTGCTCTAAATCCTCTTACTCCCTTTATCCCCCTTTTATGCTTTTCACCCTCCTGCCGTCCTCCCTGTCTGGCCTCACATTCTCTCCTCCAGCCCCTCCCTGAGTTTGCGGTCACCAGATACCTGCTCTGTCCGACCCTCTAATGACAAAATCGTGGGGCAGCACTGAGGAAAGAGTTTTAAGTCTCACCTCAAGATCTCAAAAACGAGTGTTCAAATCACTCACGTTCTCTGGATTCCTCTACCAAGATCAGTCCAAACAGAAGTGAAGTTTGCTACACCTCCCTTTGCTGTCATTCAAGTCTAAGTGCTTCCAAAATCCCCACCTCCACACCTGCCCTCTTTCTGGGGACAAGTATGGATGTCTGGCCAGCAATTCAAGTGAAATGTCTACAAGTAAATTCCACATTTTCCCTCTTATCTCCCTATCTTACTTTGTAGAAGCACCTTTCTCCCAGGACTTGGAAACATAATCCCACTATTTTTAGTTATTTACTCCCCTAACACCAACTCCCACTCCTTTGATAAATTAGCTAGTCAATGTCAAAATCCTTTACCCTTCAAAAACACCTCACATTGCTTTCTTCCTATTTTTTCCTACTCTGATTTGGCACATTGCTGTCAGATTAATCTTCTTTTGATACCCATACTCTTCTGCTTAGAAATCATCAGGGACTTCCCAATGCCTGCTAATAAAGAACAAACTCTTAAAGCTGATATCCATATTTCCACATGATCTTCTCCTATAGCACTTTTAGTATTACTGCCTGCAATGACTTATCAAGAAACATTTCCAGAACATGAAACTCATTCAGAGTTTCAAGGAATGCTAAGAGATTTAAAAGGGGGGTGGGGGGTTCAGACTTGAAAGAAGTTTGGGAAATGCTAGTTAAACAAAGACACGATGGTCCACATCAGAACTTCACAGAGACCTCACTATACTTCCGGTACTCTGGGACTCTCTAAAGAAGGTAGAGAATATAGTGTTTCCCAACCTTAATTGGCCAGAGATTCCTTTTTTCACATAATTTCTTGAAAGATGAATAGTTCCCTGAACAAACTTTAGAAAGCCCTGCCCTAAAGACATCTTAGGCTTTGGTTAAGACTGGATACTGCTGAGCAGGTGGTCTCCTTTATCAACTGAGCTTTTTCATTCATGCCACTTTTCCTACCAGGAAGTCTCCACCCTTAAATTCCTCCCAAGGAGGGGCGCCTGGGTGACTCATGGGTTGGGTGTCCAACTCTGGCTTATGATCTCCCTGTGTCGGGCTCTGTGCTAAGAGCTCAGAGGCTGAAGCCTGCTTCAGATTCTGTGTCTCCCTTTCTCCCTGCCCCTCCTACGCTCACACTCTGTCCCTCTCCTTCAAAATTAAACATTAAAAAAATTTTTTTTTTAATTCCTCCCAAGGAAACCACCTGATACTTTAAGACCCAACTCAAAGGCCACCTCTTAAAACTCTACTGAACTCAAAGAAACAGGGCTGTGGTACAGCAAGCTAGAGCACACATCTATGGAGCTATCCTTGTTCTTTATTCAAGTACATTTTGCCTTCAAACTATGCACATGAATCATGAATAGGATTCTGCTTCATCTACATCTCTGCATGACAGATGTTCAAATGTCTAATGCGCTAACTTTTAATCTTTGCTTACAACTAGTAATAACCTAGTGTCCATCAATAGACATCCATCTGTACTCAGCATTGCATATTATAACGTCACTCAGAATTATGTAAATCTATATCTACATGGTAGCAGCTGTCCTATAAACAAGGCAGTATTAATTTATGCTATCAGTAAAGACAGAACAAACAGCCCCATATGTGCAGTATAAAAAGCATTCCAAAATGATGGGAAATTCACAGAAATGAATAACAGCATATGAACACTAGAGCCAATATCAGAAGGAAGGGTACAGGGCATGCGAAGTATAGAAGATACAGGATCTGGATTACTAACAGGAGTAAGGCAATTTCATAAAAGAAGAACACAGAAGAAATGACAAAAAAGAGCTGAAAATAAAAGCAGATAAAAGTCATTTCTTATAACTATAAACATGTCTACCCACCTGATTATTTTCTATTTCCCAGTGAATCACTTGATTATCAGATCCTCCAGAAACTAATTCAGTAGAAGGAGCTGAAAAAAGTTATGTCTCTGTAAATATTTTTATTATTTTTTCCCAGCTGTTTTGAAAACTTTCAAAGCAAAGACTCACCAACTGTTAACATTTTGCCACATTTACTTAACATTTCACTTTCTCTATATATGCATATTCATCTCACTTTCTCCTTACTTTGACAAACCATTTAAAAATAAACTGTAGACATCAGGACATCTGACTCGCTAACACTTTATTAGAAATCTCCTAAGAATTGGAACATTCTCCTACATTACTACAGTACAATTAAATTAAAAAGCTTTAATTGTTGGGAATGTAAACTGGTGCAGCCCCTCTGGAAAACAGTGTGGAGATTCCTCAAAAAGTTAACAATAGAACTCCCCAATGACCCAGCAATAGCACTGCAGGAATTTACCCAAGGGATACAGGAGTGCTGATGCATAGGGGCACATGTACCCCAATGTTCATAGCAGCACTCTCAACAATAGCCAAAACATGGAAAGAGCCTAAGTGTCCATCAACAGACGAATGGATCAAGAAGATGTGGTTTATCTATACTATGGTATACTACATGGCAATGAGAAACAATGAAATCTGGCCATGTGTAGCAACATGGATGGACCTTGAGGGTGTTATGCTGAGTGAAATAAGTCAGGCAGAGAAAGACAAATACCATATGTTTGCACGTATAGGAGGATTGGGAGGAACTTAACGGAGGACCATGGGGGAGAAGAAGGGGGTAAATAGTGGGGAGAGGGAGAGAGGCAAACCATGAAAGATTCTTGAATGCTGAGAACAAACTGAGGACTGATGGGTGTGAGGGGGGAGGGGGGAGATGTACATGGAGGTGGGCACTTGTTGGGATGAGCACTGGGTGTTATATGGAAACCAAGTTGACAATAAACTATTTGTAAAAAATTTTTAAAAAATAAATAAAATGATCCAAACAGTGGAAAAAAAAAAAAAAAAGCTTTCATTGTTGATACAGTATCATTATGTGACATATAGTCCATATTTAAATTGCCCTGAATTGTCCCAGTAATGTCTTTTATAACTTTTATAAATCCTGAACCTAAGGACCACATGTTGCACATTTTGTTGTCATATCATTTTAGTCTCCTTTAACCTAGAATAGTTTCTCAGCCCCCTTTATTTAGGCAATGAGAGACACAGCCAGTTGTTTTGCAAACAAATCCTCAGTCGGGATACAGGGATACATCCGGTTGTTTCCTCCTGTAAGATTCTCACTAAACATTTTTGGCAGGAATAACATATATGGGATGTTTACACTCAGCTGCTGCTATCAAGTATATGACATGTTTTTGAAATAAGACAAATATTTCAAAGTAGCTCTTTTAAACACTTAAAACTTCTTGTAGGTAACAGAAGGAAAAGGAGTAACAACCAAAAAAGGAGAGAAATAATCAAATATAATTTTCCACTTATGTGTTTCTTCTGGTCTATGTGCAAGATATTTCGGGGAAGCAACAGGGGGATGTCTAAAGAACATTAGAGCCACAGTCAGAAGTCCGAGGTTCATGTGCAAACCCTACTGCCAGTCAGCGGTGATCGTGAACTTTAATTTCTTCACGCATCACAGAATATACACCAATTATCTAACTGTGATTTTGAGAATTAGTGTAAGGCCTATCAAAGTAACGTGTTAAAAATCAGACATTTTAAAAATATGAAATGGAGACAACTGGGTGGCTTAGTCGGCTAAGCATCCAACTTTGGCTCAGGTCATGATCTCATGGTTTGTGAGTTTAAGCCCTGTATTGAGCACGACCTTGAGCCTTGTATGGAGCACAGAGCGTGCTTCAGATCCTCTGTCCCCTTTTCACTCTGACCCTCCCTCACTCATGTTCTCTCTTTCAAAAAATAAACATTAACATTTTAAAAAATTAAAATATGAATGGACGCCTGGGTGGCTCAGTCGGTTAAGCATAGGACTTCAGCTCAGGTTATGATCTCACAGTCCAGTGGTCTGGTCCGTAAGTACGAGGCCCGCGTCAGGCTCTGTGGTGACAGCTCAGAGCCTGGACGCTGCTTTAGATTCTGTGTCTCCCTCTCTCTCTGTCCCTCCCCACTCACACTCTGTCTCTCCCTCTCTCTCTCAAAATTGAACATTAAGAAAAAATTTTTTTAAACATGAACATTTTTTTTTATTTAAGTAGACTCCACACCTAACACAGGGCTTAAACTCATGACCCTGAGATCCAGTCACATGTTCTACCAACCAAACCAGCCAGGTGCTCCTAAAAATATGAAATCGTATTGTTAAAATTTTACATATCAGTAATACTCGGATTAGAAAAAATATCAATTATCTACTGGCAGAGCCCTAATCTTAGGAAATCTAACATAATAGTTACAGATTACAGTGAAACACAAGCAATTCATTTTACGTGACCTCACTTTTAAAGGAAAGATAAAATATACAAGCCCAAATTAACATTTTATAATAAATCCCTATACTGAAATTCAAAGTCTTTGATGTCACTTGATGGCAATTAATGTAATTACAATTGTGCTTTAATATCTGCACCAACAGCCCGTCTTCATATTATTTAATGGTTTTTATGGACCTAACGTGACTAATACTGCATTACCAACTGAAATAAGTGGCTTATTAAACTTTTTTTAATGTCACAGATAAAATTATGACAAAGTCTTACTTGTTCAGCCAATTCTGCATTTGTGCATGGCTTAGAATGCTCTCAATAAATGTTTATGGAACAGAATATAAAATTAATTCAGAGTCCATAAAACTACAGTAGGTATATATAAACATCTGAAGAAATTCCGAAGGATTTTGGAAGCACCATCTAAAAGTAATTCTTTTTAGAAAAATGACTAACCATACTTTATTAGAAAACAACTGAGATCACCTTTAATATCAGATGAATACTTACAACCATCTTGTTTACAAATCCACTGTACGCAATTGACCCGAGCAGTGTGACCATTCAGGTTGGTGATGACAACTCTTTCCTTTACAAAAGAAAACACCAGTCAGTAAATTACAATTTATTCTAGAGAGAAGTTAATAAATTAATACAAGTCAGATATCAACGGTTTTGATGCTAACAAAAAGTTCAGGATTACTCCAAACGGAATCGCCTCCCTTAATTCATAAACTAAATCAGAGCTTAAACTATCCGTTCACGCTAACGTGTGCCTGCCGTTTTCACCACTCCACACGCCGGACGTTCTGTGTTCTCAGCACACTGAGCTCTCATGTCTTTATCTGCTAGCTCCTGCTGACCACCTCCGTCCTTCTCTCCTGGGGAGCCTGTCATGACACCCCAGGCTAGACAAGGTAACTCTTCCTTGTGCTCCCACAGGTCTCAGGGCCCACCGCTACCAAGCTTGTACCAATCTGGGGGTTTTATTGACCCAAAACATCCCCTCAAAAGAGAAATTCATGATTAGTGGATTCAAATTCATGGCTCTGTTTACATGCCATGGCTGATCAGGTGTTGGGTCATCAGTCTTAAACAAACAGAGTTACCAGGCCACAACTAAGGTCCTCAGACATTCTGGGGGGAGGGGTACAGTCCTCAGCAGTTGCTCAGACTGCACTTTTAGCAACATCCCTCCACACCTGGGGCTTTCTTTTTTTACTTCATGTGCTGCTGAAGATATTAACTCTGCGACTACGGTGCCTTCCTCTTTAGGGCCCCTTTCTCTATTTACTGTCAATGGCACAAGCTTCCTATCTGCTTATATGCCAACTGAAATGCAGATGCAAATATGCAAAAACTAGTATTTTCACACATAAGTTATTTGAGGTTGTAAAACAATTTATAGTATTTCACAGTCTCTGTCACCAGATTAAGAATTCCTTGATGGGCAGGAATTATTACCCATTATCTTTGTGTCATCACCACCCAGTCCAGGGCTAGCACAGAGGGTCTCAAAAATCTGTGGAATATCACACCAAAACTTTACTTTAGCACCTGACATGCCCATATTCCTAGATTTAATTTAGAGCCCAAACAACAATATTTAACAAAACAAAGTACTTTTTAGGCCCAATATACTTCTTTTTTGGTAAGTTAAAATCCCCTCACATGGCTACCAGGCTACCACTAAAAGTAAAAATGTGATGGAACACACAAGCACAAATACGTTAAATGGCTGAAGAAAAATAGTGCTCTACAGCCGAGTCAGTCCTTGGCTGACTGTGTCAGTAAAGTTTACCTCGGTTTCCCATGCTTTCTCTTGGGTGGCTCAGTTGGTTAAGGCCAACTCTGGATTTCCAATAAGGTAATGATCTCATGGTTAGTTTGAGCCCTAAGTTGAGCTCTGCACTGACAAGGAGGAGCCTGATTAGGATTCTCTCTCTCCTTCTCTCTGCCCCTCCCCACAGCACATGTGCGCACTTTCTCAAAAATAAACAAACAAAAAAAAGAATGCATGACAACAGGAAACAAAGACAGAAGTAGCAAGCCAGCTCAAGATACAGAAAAGGAATACAACCATTTGATGTATAAATTTGAATATGCAAAGATTATGAAAATAGGAGTTTTAATCAAATTAATAAAGCAGTACAATAAGAAGTACATATAACTATCTCCTGCATTGCATTTTCATTTCTAGCACTTTACTTTTTATACTGAGGCTCCTTTTGAGAAGCGATACTAATTGTGTCCTCCAAAATTAGACACTGGGAATGGAGCCATAACAACTGTGCTAAGACTGCAAAAACTAGTCACTTGGAAAGTTTGGTTATGGGCGGTTGCGGGGCTCAGTCGATTGAGCGCTGGACTCCCGATTTCCGGTCAGCTCCAGATCTCACAGTTGGTGGGATAGAACTTGTTTTTGGGCTCCCGGGGCTGACAGCACCGAACCTGCTAGGGATTCTCTCTCTCCTTCTCCCCCTGCGTGCGTTCTCTCTCTCTCTCTCTCAAAATAAACATTTTAAAGAAAAAAAATCTGGTTAAAGCACCAAAAAACAATCAACTGACTTGGTGAAGTTCCAAAAATATGTATTTCCTGCCTTATCACTACTGTTTAGGATTCCTAATCTCTTTGACCTTTAACCCACTGGCGCCTTCTTTAAAATATCTATTCCCGAAGTCAAAATACAATATTTCTTTGAAACCCAATACAAATTTGTTAAATAAATCTGAAATACAGAAATGAAGTACCACCTGTGATCATGGCCTCCATCCAACCTAAACTGCCCATCTTTTAAAACCCAAACTCATTAACAGTATGGCAGTTCTCACGGAAGGTTTCGGAAAGGAATGTCATTCACTGGCGGGCTGCACGGGACAGGTGGGAGGCTACGAGAAACTAAGAGGCTACCGGCAGTACATGGTGACCCCCGGCTAGCGGCGTGCCAGACGAGTGAGTCTAGCACGCCCAAAGACGACCCCTCGCCCACACGCCCTAGCCGCCGCTCCGCAGGAGTGTCTACAGTCTGGCCGCAACGCCCCCAAAGGATAACGCACCCAAAGGATTCCGCCCCCGAACAACATGGAAACAGGTGTCCGGCCACTTCTCTTACCTGAGGGTCATAGAGCACCACAGAACAGGATGTGCCGAAGGCCAAAAGTCCCCCGGGCCCGGAGCTCCAGCTCAGGGCTCCCCGCACCCGGTTTGGGCAGCAAAACACGTGAGTTACCTCCAGCACGGGCGCTACCATGTTGCTGGCCGTGCCGCGGCCGAGACCTGGGCGCGCACTTCCGCCCTCGGAGCGGAACTACCCGCGTGGAGGCCTTTCCTGCTGGCGTTATCCACACCGCTTTACAGAGGCGTCCGAGGGCGGGGCGGAGGCGGCCACGCCCACGCCGGGCCCGCCCACTCTCCTGGCGCGAGTGGTCCTCAGTGTCTGGGCGACGGTATCAGCTCGCTTCTACTGGACCGTGGCCCGGCGCACAAGCCTGTGTCGCAGGACGAAGACCCGTGTGGAGTAGCTCAGGACCCTCCACAAAGACCCGGGGCTCGTGTGCCACGGGAGCGCCAGGAACGTCCCACTGCCCCTCACGGCCAGGCTCCCAGCAGCGAACGGAGGCTGGCTGGGGAACCCGAAGACCGAGTCTCGGACCTCAGGGCGGCGTAGGGCCGGGAAGGGGCTGGACGTAAGGGACCCCAGCTGGTGCAGGCTCCCACAGCCCGCTCCCTCCGCGTCTTCGCATCACCCGCCCCTGCGACCCCCGCGGCGCGGGCGAACAGGCGGACTCGCGGATCCGCCTGCCAGGGACGGGGTTCCGGGCCGCACTGCGCATGCCCTGCAGTCATGGCTGGCGGAGGCGGTGGTTCGCGGCGGCGCGCTGCGCGCGGCGGTAATTAGTAATTGTCCTGCTCCAGGGAGGCGAGGCGCGTGGGGCGCGGCTTCCCCGTGGCTGCGCGGCGGTACCCCGGCCCGGCCCGAGGGGCAGCCGGGCAGATGAGACCGCCGCTTCTCCGCGCCCTGTAGAGGTTTCCGAGAGAGAAGCACGGACCGGTTCCGAGCCCTCCGGACTGCCCGCGGGAAACTGAACCGGCGCGCGGGGCCGGGCCGTGGGACGGCGAGGCCGCGGAGAGGTGAGTCCTGCAGGTCCGGGAGGGGACAGCGGAGAAGGGAACCTCGCGGTCCGTGGAGAACGGACTTCCCAGTTTCGGGTGCATAGATGGGTTTCGGAGTCTAGCGGAGGACTTTTCGGAGGAAACGGTCTGTCCTGTTCATCTCATATTCGAGGAAGGCACTGTCGTGCTTAAAAATACAAAAGCCTTTGGAAGCAGTTTTGTGCCCCTTTTCCCCCTTTTCTCCACTCGCCCCCTTTTCCAGGCCATTGTCTTCAGGCTTTCTTTTTTTCTTCCACACACGCCGACTTGCAGGGAAGAATTGGCGGCCGGTCCGTGACCGCCGTAAGTAAGCATCCTCCCTGGAGAAAGGCATGGGGCTGCCCTCTGAGCCACCGGTCTGTGCTTGTCCCTACCCACTCTGCTCCTTGACTTTGTCTCCTGCGAATGATTTCTTAATCTTGGTGCTTTGCATATTAACTGAATTCCCGAAAGTTAAGGCCGCGAAGATTCTTCTTTGAGGAGTCTAGCCTTACACACTTCCATTTTCCAGTGCTGCCAGTTTGATAAGCAGCCGTGTGCAACAAACGACGGTTGTGGAGCGCTTCCACATACATTCGTTCTTGTGATTTCAGTCATTTGTCAAGTGTGTATTATTACCAGCTTTTCCTGGCGCAGGAAATCGCTGAAAGTGGTAAAGCTAAGTTACCCCGTCCTTGCTCTCTACCTCTAGAACCGACTCCCCCCCCTTCTTTGGCTGAAGGCAGATGAACTTGCTCACAATCACCATCTATCATTGGTGCAGGACATCTGCTGGATCCTAAGATACCAGTCCATCTGCTTATCTCGACTATACCTTCCCTTGTTTAACTGAGTTCTGCTTTTCAAGGCTCAACCTGATTTTTCATAAAATGCGATTTCTTTTTAAGATTTTTTTTTTAGGATTTTAATTTCTGCACGCAATGTGGGACTCAAACCTACAACCCTGAAATCAAGAGCCACCGAGCCAGCCAGGTGACCCAAGGCTCGACTTGATTCTTTTCCTTGGAGGTTAGGCCTTTCATTCCAAATACTATTGTGTGAATGAGTGATATAATCCATGATAAAATTTTTACTGTTTTATAGGAACGTAACAATTTTTTATGAAATTTAATTTACTTAGAGGTGTCATTTTGCAGTCATTCAAGAGAATGAGATCATTATGTACCAAGACCGAAAGGTGCCATTTGTTGAGTGGGAAAAAGGATCCCATTTGTGTCATTAAAGGACACATCTACTTGTTTATGCATAGAAAATATCCAAGAGAGATACAAGAAACTGGCAAAATGGGTTACCTTTGAGGAGTGGGATTGGGAGAGAGAAGCCTTAAATTGATTTGTTTACAGTTAAGAAAAGTTACTGATGTGAATTATTCTGAGATTGCCATTTCTTTTTTTTTTTTTTCCCCTGATGTTAAAAGATCGTTCTATGGGGACGCTTGGGTGGCTCAGTTGGTTAAGCGTCCGACTTCGGCTCAGGTCATGATCTCCTAGTTCGTGGGTTCAAACCCTGCGTTGGGCTCTGCTGACAGCCAGCTCAGAGCCTGGAGCCTGCTTTGGAGTCTGTGTCTCCTTCTCTCTCAGACCCTCCCCTTCTCACTCTGTCTGTCTCTCTCTCAGAATTTAATAAAACATTTTTAAAAAGATTGTTTTATGAAATAATGATGGTAGAGATAATTGGGTTTTGTTTCATTTTGAATCATTGTTCTTACATAATAAATTGTCGGTATGGCTACAACCACATGAATCTCTCCAGTTTCCGCAATACTTGTTGCTTTCTCAGTGCTAATTATGGTCCCTTAGCACTCAATTGTTCTCCACTTATTTCGTGTGTTTTCGCAATGCAAGGGCACGGCCTGGAATTCTTTATGTATTTCCTTTATATATACATATATATCATGGTATGTAGCGTTACACTGATCATACAAAATGATACTTTGTAAACCTTGATTATTCAATATCAATTTTCAGCATGAAAGTTCTTAATTCAAATTAACAGTGAAAGCAAAAAAATTTGTTTCTGTTTTCTTTAGGAAGGTGCAATGGCGAGGAATTTATCTGTAATCTTGATTCTGACCTTCACCCTGTCAGTCACAAATCCCCTCCATGAACTAGAACCAGCAACTGCTTTCCCTCAGACCACTGAGAAAATTATTACAAATTGGGAATCTGGCATTAACATTGACTTGGCAGTCACCACACGGCGACATCATCTACAGCAGCTTTTCCATCGCTATGGAGAAAATAATTCCTTGTCAGTTGAAGGGTTCAGAAAATTGCTTCAGAATATAGGCATAGATAAGATTAAAAAAATCCATATACACCATGACCACGACCATCACTCTGACCATGATCACCATTCTCACCATAATCATGCTGCTTCCAGTAAAAATAATCGGAAAGCTCTTTGCCCAGATCATGAGCCTGAGATTTCCGGTAAAGATCCTAGAAACAGCCAGGGAAAAGGATCTCACCGATCAGAACATGCTAATGGTAGAAGGAGTGCTTCAAACAAAGATGGCTTTACGGCTAGTGAAGTGACCTCCACTGTGTATAACGCTGTCTCTGAGGGAACTCACTCTCTAGAGACAGTAGACACTCCAAAACCCGGAAAACTTTTCCCCAAGGATGTGAGCAGTTCCACCCCACCCAGTATCACAGAAAAAGGCCGGAGGAGCCAGCTGGCCAGTAGGAAAGCAAATGAATCTGTGAGTGAGCCCAGAAAAGGCTTTATGTATTCCAGAAACACAAATGAAAATACTCAGGAGGTAAGATGAGTGCTTTACCTTATGCCTGTTTGTTTGTCCCATAGTTGCTATTCTATCTTTAGTTGTAAGGGTTGTAAAGTAAAAATAAAATGATGAATTATTGAAAAGGGAACATCTACTTTGTTATCCAGCCACTTGGTCCAAAAGGCCTGATCTCTACTGTGTTATAAACATTCCTGATACAAAATTTGGGGGATAGTTTTTTGGTAACAATGGTGCTGGGAGCTAAAACTATTTTCTAATAGAATTGAAAATGGCTGTGGAAAGCAGTTATTTTTGGAATAGGTCTTTAAAGGTGGATTTTGTTTATAAAAAGTAAAAAATAGTTCTAAAAAGCAACAGTTAGAAGCCATGTTTTAGGGAAAGGTGTGTTTGAAGGCACAAAAGAAAGCAAGAAGAATAGCGTTACATTCTTGAAATAGGGATCTCTATGGCTTGTGAAGTCTTAGCTACCCAGAGTCTGGGCAGTGAGGTTCTGAATTCATGTGTTTTTCCTAGACTAGACTTCCAGACTACAGTTTTCCTTGGCTGAGAGAGGTCAAGAACAAAGAATTAGTTGGTACCCATTAATGAGCAAAACTCAAAGAGTACTTCATTCAAATCATCATATGACTGTACCAATTCCAGAATAATCTTAATGGTCATTCCCATAGCAACACCGGTAATAAAGTTTGTTCCGAGTAGTATTGGCCAAGGAACTGTAGGAATTTCAAGTAACTTTACAGAAGATGAGAAACAGGTGCTACTGCCAATTTTGTGTGTTTGTGAGAAGGGGAGTTTAGATTACCTAGAGGGGATTCTCTTCAAACTAAGCTTGTCATCTAATTAAGTTGTTGAAACAGCTGCCTGCTGGTACAGGTTTGTTTTATTAACCAGCCTTGCCTTCCACAAGAGTAATTTACCTAATTTAATATCCTCTTGTTGTAGAGCTTTTGCCAAGCAGATAGACAGAACTGAGCTAAGTTTTGCAAGTATAGTCATTGCTGGAAGAGTGACATGTCTTGGGCTTGTTTAGGCCAAGTAGGGTAGCGTTAGGACTAAAACAACATATTTCTCAATCTCTAATGAACTCCATCTCAAAAATTAAAGCTCATTTCCTTAAAAGGTTTATACAATGAGTTAACAGGCTTATGAATGTCTATTTATCCTGAAGGTTATTCCACTCAGGGCTTTCTAGATGATTTAACTGCTTCTCCCAAACAAGTAGGCAGAGGAGGCAGGACCCCACCATTGTCATACAGTATCTCCAAGGAGCTTGAGGCAAGTTCCAAAGTACTGGAAACAACAGTTGATGCTAATGGGTTGACTTAAAAAAATAAAGGAGTAGCTTCAGTGTGGAAAGGGTGTTGTATCATCAGAGGATTTTTTTGGATTGTCTAATGGGAATGCTTTCTGGTGACTTTCACTGCTTTGTTTCCTGCAGTGTTTCAACGCGTCCAAGTTGCTCACGTCTCATGGCATGGGCATCCAGGTTCTGCTGAATGCGACAGAGTTCAACTATCTCTGCCCAGCCATCATCAATCAAATTGACGCTAGGTCGTGTCTAATTCATACAACGAGTGAAAAGAAAGCTGAAATCCCTCCAAAGACCTATTCTTTACAAATAGGTAGGGTAGCCTTTCTTATGTAAAGATAATTTCAAGTAGGTATATTTCTGTTGTCCTTTTCCCTGTGTTTACATAAACCCATTCATTTTTCAGTCTTACCTTAATTGTTCTCTGCCCCAGTGGTTAGCCTGGCCTTAAAAACAAAAACTTACTGTAAGTGAGGTCATCCCACAGGGCCATCCAAAATTTGGGCTTTTTATATGTTATCACACTGTTATCAGAAAGTCAGAGTTAATATCTGCTGTTTAGGAGCCTTATGGTATGTTCTTATTAATAAATTAGTAGGGGCGCCTGGGTGGCTCTGTTGGTTAAGCATCCGACTTCGGCCTAGGTCGTGATCTCACAGTTTGTGGGTTCAAGCCCCATATTTGGGCTCCGTGCTGACAGCTCAGAGCCTAGAGCCTGCTTCAGATTCTGTGTCTCCCTCTCTTCCTGACCCTTCCCCATTTGCACTCTGTCTCTCTTGCTCAAAAGTAAATAAACGTTAAAAAAATAAAAATAAATTAGTAAACTAGAATAAGCTCTACTGTAGACCTGCATTGCTCAGAAAGTATGGTGAAAAAATAATTGCTTTGTTCATTGAAGAAATTATTGAATCCCCAGTTTCCTCCTCTTTCTTTGTTTCTCTTTCTTTCTTTCTTTAACTCTTCTCCCTTTTATGATTTAGCTATATGGGAGTCCAAAAGCTCAGTTCCCAAATGATGTAGAAATCATCATTGGTAACAGTGTTTTCCCCTCCTTTCACCCACATCTGAAGAACTTTCCACTAGACTTATGCTCTTTACCAGGAGGGTTCAGTCAGATTGTTGATTTGAGCCAGCAGCAGGTTTCTTGGTTATTGCACTATTACCACAGCCCTCTTCCACTGAGTTTGTATTTCTTTAGCTTAAGAAATGCAACTTGGGGGTGCAGGGGGGTGGCACCTGGGTAGCTCAGTCAGTTGAGTGTCTGCCTTCAGCCATGATCTCATGGTTCATGAGTTTGACCCCCCATACCAGACTCTCTGCTGTCAGTGCAGAGCCTGCTTTGGATCCTCTGTCTGCCTCTGTCTCTGTCCCTGCCTCTCTCTCTCAAAAATAAATAAATGAACTTAAAAAAAAAAAAAAAAAGAAATGCAGCCTGGGGGCACCTGGTGGCTTAGTTGGTTAAGCATCCAACTCAATTTTGGTTTATGTCATGATCTCACAGTTTGTCGTATCTATCCCCACATCACAATGGGCTCTGCACTGACAGCATGGAGCCTAATTGGAAATCTCTCTCTCCCTCTCCCCTCCCCTCCTCCCCTTTCCCCTCCCCCCAACCCCCCCGTCCCCACGTGTGCTTGGGCACTCTCTCAAAATAAATAACTTAAAAAACTCTTAATGTTTAACAATAGCATAATTTCCCTTTGCTGTGTTTTATTTGGCAGCCTGGGTTGGTGGCTTTATAGCCATTTCCATCATCAGTTTCCTCTCCTTGCTGGGAGTTATCTTAGTGCCTCTCATGAATCGGGTATTTTTCAAGTTTCTCCTGAGTTTCCTTGTGGCACTGGCCGTTGGGACATTGAGTGGTGATGCTTTTTTACACCTCCTTCCACATGTAAGTGCAGTCATTTGTCCTCTTTATTATTCAACATTGAAAAAAATTCATATGTATTTGGTTTGTACTAGAATTCTTTACGTTGTTATACATAAGAGGTTAGAAATTTGGTTTAGAAGAGTTGATTTTATTAATTTTTTTAAATGTGTATTTAGTTTTGAGAGACAGAAAGAAACAGACCATGAGCAGGGGAGGGGCAGAGAGAGGGAGACACAGAATCCAAAGCAGGGTCCAGGCTCTGAGCTGTCAGCACAGAGCCCAACACAGGGCTCGAACCTGCAAGCTGTGAGATGACCTGAGCCAAAGTCGGATGCTTAACCGACTGAGCCACCCAGGTGCCTCTAGAAGAGTTGATTTTAAAATATCTTTGGTGGGGTGACTGGCTGGCTTAGTCCGAAAAGCATGCAACTCTTGATATCAGGGTCATGAGTTCAAGCCCCATTTTGGGTGTAGAAACTACTTAAATAAAACTTTAAAAAAAATTTTTTTTAGGGGTGTCCTGGGTGGCTCAATCGGTTAAGCATCAGAATTAGGCTCAGGTCATGATCTGATGGTTTTTGAGTTCATGTTTGTGAGTTCAAGCCCCACGTCAGGTTCTGTGTCTGGCTCTCTGTGTGCCCCTATGCAACTCATACTCTGTCCCTCTCAAAAATGAATAAACATTATTAAAAAAAAAGTTTAAAAAATATTTTTGACAAAAATTTTTTAAAAATCTGGTAACAAAGCTGCATTTTTGTATTAGATCTGAATATATGTTCATGGTTTGTTTTTTGCTTTTCTCTTAAAGGGACTTTATTAAATAAATTCTAATTTAACTTTTCAGACCCAGTTAATAAGAGGAGACCAATTCTGCCCAGCTTTATTACTATGACAGATTGCAACATGAATTATCTGCTTACATTAGTGTAATTGCCACAGAAATAAAAACTGATTCTCTGTGTGCTCGAGGAACAAATTTTCCTTGAGAGTTAAATTTATGAGATTCACATTCATTGACATAAGTAAATTCTGAAATTGAGTAAAGTTTAATAGTTCCATTAAATATTTAAAATAATTGAATTTCATCCTTTAAGTTTTCCTTAGAGGTTTACAGGTAAGTGGGAGAAAGAACTCATTCCTGGAGTACTGCATGTATTTTGCTGTGATCGGTTCCCCAGCCCGGAAGGCAACTGTCCTGGAATACTGCTGCATCAGGCAGCTGATGCATAGGGGGCCCTGTGACCCAGCCCCCGTCTTGTGTCAGTTGGTGTGCACCACGCTCAGTTCCCCACCATGCCATCGTGGTAATTCCTACTGCGCTCGGCTGCAGACTGCTGAGGCCGTGCACGTGGGTCTCAGATCTCTGCCAGGGCCCATGACACACACGGGGCTTCTTGTAAGCACAGCGATGAGCCTAGTGTGGGGTTTTTCAATTTGGAGTGTAGACAGTAAACACTGTCTGTCTATTAAATCTGGAAGTTCCCTGCTGTTTGTGGCCCTGGTAACTTGTCAGACATTGAAAATACCCATTACCTATATGAGAGTTGTTAAGGAAGAGTTCTGTCTTCACACTAAACAAATGCACTCTGTTAAGTGCTTTAGTACACGATACATTAAGCTCTAAATTGCTAGCTGACTGTGGGTCATTTTGATATATTAAACTTCCCTCTGAGCTCTGAAGTATCCCATCCCTAGCCTAATTGTAAATATTTTCATATTTGACCTTATTAGCCAGTTTTTCTGACATGTATGAAACTGACGAATTTATAAAATACTGTCTTTCCTTTAGTCTCATGCAAGTCACCACCATAGTCACAGCCATGAAGAATCAGCAATGGACATGAAGAGAGGACCACTCTTCAGTCATCTGTCATCTCAAAACATAGAAGAAAGTACCTATTTTGATTCCACATGGAAGGGTCTGACAGCTCTGGGTGGCTTGTATTTCATGTTTCTTGTTGAACATGTACTCACATTGATCAAGCAGTTTAAAGATAAGAAGAAAAAGGTAAGAAAAAGTACTGTGTACTTACTCTACATCAGACATTTATTTCAGTAGTACTCTAACTAGACTGTTTGCTGAGCTTGCCCAGGGGGTATGATCTTCATTCGAGAGGGGTTCAGTACCCTAAGATAATTTTTGTTCCCAGAGGCATTCATATTATTAATAACCCTGGAGTTCTCTATTTTCAGTGTTCCCTTCCAACTCAGGAGAGGGTAATAAAGGCAAAGAATGAACCTCTGTACAAATGACCAAACAAAGCACAAGCAGGGCCTTAAAGGTCAGAAGCGTCATGATTATGGCCTTGATAGTGGAGATGGTTTCACGGTATATACACTGAAATTCATTGATTTATATACAGTTTTCATATTTCATATTTAAATATGTACAGTTTTCATTGTCAGTCATACCTGTCAGTAAAGGTTTGTTTTTTAAAGAAGCATTGTGGATACACTGTTGGTATTTATTGGTAATTAGGACTAACTGCTGGGATTAAATTTACTCACCCAGTAGCTAAATATTCTGTTGTGTTTAAGAGGATTTGTAACTTTCATAGTCTTGTCCTTTGCAAATTGCCACCAGAAAATAGTATGAAGCCAAACAGTAGGCTCCTTACCTCTGGTAAAAACAGCCCCCATGAGTCACCTCTGGTTCTCTGCCACCTCTTGTCTGATGTGACCAGGCAAGCCAGTCAAAAAGACTGTCTTAACGGGAACTCTTAAAAATGACATGTACGCATCTTAGATGTTTTAATTTAATTTAAAACATTCATATTCTGGTCATGTGATGTTGACCAAGATTTTCTTTGAGTTGAAGTTCTGTATGATCATTGTTTTTCTATAGCCATGCAACTTCATCCACAATCTCCAATTTCAGTTTCTCCAGTTGAGCAAGAGGTTATACATTTGTAAAGCTCTTTGAGAGTAGAGTCTAGGTTTTGTAAGTTTTTAAAATTTTATGCAGTTGTTGCTTTATATAACTTGATAGTCTTTTTTGTTTTTTTAGCAACTTTTGAATCTTTCAAAAGCATTCAACTTAAGTTTTCATAGACATACCTACTCTCACCATCATTTCACAATTTGAGCTGTGTGTAATTAAATTGTGCAATTACAATAACAAGCATAACTGGCATGAAGAGCTTTGAAAACGGACATAGCTGATCTCACTGAACACTGAGTTCCCTGTGGGAAACAAGTGCACATATGAACAGGAGCATGCCTCCTTCATCCTGTGAATATTTGACCCAATAGATAAGACAGCCACTAAATTCTCAAGTTACAAATTTTGAACCTTCTCCTTGCTGGACCTAAATTTAGTGGAAAGAAGGGAAATAAGAATAACTTGTTCATTCTTAATGCAGGAGTCATCTTCCATGTTCCTACCATGCCAGGCGCTTCCCTGTGACTAATTTGAGGATACATCCTACTTGTTTACATTCTCTGGAATTCTTTCCTTAAAAAAACAAATGTTTTTGTTTTCAGTTTTCTTTTGATGGGGGTGGGATTTGGAGGTCTATTTGTATTGTTGTCTCTCTAGTTCAAATGCCATCATTTATTTAACATTCTACTTTCAGTTTAGTTTTCAAATTTTGCCTAAAGATACCTTTTCTTTAATCTGGTACTCTTTAATGGGAGACTCTTAAGAAGTAGGTTCTCTCATTTAATAGAGAACAATTATCTTCAAACTCTAAGTTATAACTCAGTGAGTTGTGAAATCAGTCTTCTGTCATCACCAATGTTTTAAAATTATTTGTATGTTTCCTCATCTTAGAGAGAGAGAAAATACAAGTAGGGAGTGTCAGAGAGGAGAGAGAGAATCCCAAGCAGGCTCTGCACCATGAGAGCAGAGCCGGATGTGGGGCTCAAACCCACAAACCATAAGATTATAACCTGAGCCAAGATCAAGAGTTGGACACTTAGCTGAGTCACCTAGGTGCCCCATGACCAACGTTTTTAAATGCAGCAATAATCTTATGATATATTATGTCTTTTACTATGTATATATTACATTGGCTTATAGTCAAAAAAGTTTGGTGATACCTTTTCTAAGATCGTTTCCACTGGAATATAAGCTCTTAAGAGCCAGGACCTCTGCCATGTCTCCAATGCCTAGAACAGTATCTGGCACATAATAAGTAGTTAACAAATATTTGTTGAATGTATAAGAAACATTAAATGGCAAATAAGCATAATTTCTAGACAGATTTCCCGTAAGAGTTTTGCAAATGTTACATGTTCTCTATTTTTTTAGAATGTATCAAGTTTATCTTTTGTCAAGGGCATCCAAATCTTAACGTTACTTGTTTACCAGCTTTAAATTATATTTGTTTTCTAAAAAAATAAAAACAAAAACTTCATTATATGGTGAGTGTTGAGAGCTTCTTCAACCTCATAATAGGACATTTTATCTAGCATTTTCCTTAAGACATCAATTCTGTACTCTGGGTGATTCCACATATCATACATACCATGTATGTCAATCTGAAATCTCTATATGCAAACTAGGGTTACATCTCATACTTGTCTTTATAATAAGTTCGGCCTCAAAACCTTTTTTCTACCAGTGAAGGTTATTGCTCACGCTAGGAACCTGAAAGTCATCTATAACATCTCTCTTATTCTCATATCCAGGCTAGTTTTATTAAATAGATCCAGAGTCTTTTCAGTTTCTATCCCTCTTCTATGCTGTCATTCTAGACTAAGCCATGCTTACCTTCTACCTAGGTGTCAGCAGTCACTTCCTAACTGGCCTGTCTACATTATTTTGTTTTCTTCTCCCAGTCCAGAGCAGAAGACGCAAATTGATTTGTTTAAATGGAAATCTGGTGAATTTGTACACCACCACTTAAAATCCTTCCAGTGACTTTTTGATACTTTCACACACAGTCCACACTTTTAACTTGATTTCCATTGTCTACGTCTCTTTCTGCCACCCAGCCTACTCTTTAGCCCCATCTCTGACCTACAAAGCCCCAACCACCTTGCAGTGCTTTCATTTCTGGGGTGGGGTTGGCGCCTTCCTGTTTTAGGGCCCTCCCACCTGCTGTTTTCTCTGCCTGGAATGCATCCACCTCTGCAGCTCCACAACCACCCCACCCCCCACAAACTCCTGCTTATCTTTAGGTCTTGGTATAAGTATCACTTTCTCAAGGAAACCTGGCACTTAGTTGAGTTTTGTTACACACTCTCATAGCACTATGTGTTTTTCCTTTGTAAAACATATGGAAAATAGCAATGGAAGAATTGTTTATTCATTGTATCTGTACAGCCTCCCCCCCCCCGTGGGTGATAAACTCCATGAAAACGGAGACCATGTATATCTTGTTTTATGCTGTATTGCCAGCACTTAGCATAGGGAACATTATAGGTCCAAATACTTACAGAAGGAAAGAATTGGTTAAACTGTAGGTTCTAGGGTGAGTCATTGCCCAATAAGAAAGCATTAACTGAAGTAATATAAAATATCCTAACTTCATTTCTTGTCACAAATATTGAAGTACTCTCTCTGTTTAAGGCTTTAAGCTAGGAATAAATATGAAGATATGTCTGTGAGGACTCCTGGGTAACTAAGTCGAAGCATCTGACTTTTGATTTCGGCTCAGGTCATGATCTCAGTTGTTCATGAGACTGAACCCCGTGTCCACCTCTGTGCTGACAGGGCAGAGCCTGCTTGGATTCTCTCTCTCTCTCTCTCTCAAAATAAATAATCATTTAAAAAAAAAAAGATGAGGGGTGTCTGGGTGGCTCAGTTGGTTAAGCGTCCGACTTCAGCTCATGACACATCAGGCTCTGTGCTGAAAGCTCGGAGCCTGGAGCCTCAGATTCTGTGTCTTCCCCTCTCCCCATCTCAAAAATAAAAAATACATTAAAAAAAAAAAAAAAGATGTGTCTGTGTGCTTGCCTTTAAAAATGTATACTCTAAGAATGTACAGCTGTTTGATATTCTGCCATTTTAGAAATCTGAGGTCCAGTAGTGATTAAGTCATATTCAAAAGTACTGCACATAAGAAATCTATTATTTGTGTGACAGTTTTCATCATTTTGAATATTCTACATAAGTAAATCATACACAGGCACCATTGTTCAAATCGTGACCTTTATGCTTGAGCTCAGAGGTGAGGATATTATCTCAAGCGTGGTACTGAGGTGGTTAAAAAAAACATAGTGATTGGGGTGCCTGGGTGGCTTAGTCGGTTAAGCGTCCGACTTTCACTTAGGTCATGATCTCACGGTTCATGGGTTCGAGCCCCGCATCGGACTCTGTGCTGACGGCCAGCTCAGAGCCTGGAGCCTGTTTCAGTCTGTGACTCCCTCTCTCTCTGACCCTCCCCTGCTCACGCTGTCTCTCTCTCTGTCTCCTAGAAATAAATAAAACATTTAAAAAAAAAAAAGAATTTAAATTAAAAAAAAAAAAACAGTGATAAGTATAAGACTAACCAATAGAGATTTGCTTAAAAAAAGAAAGCTTATGGGGCGCCTGGGTGGCTTAGTCGGTTAAGCATCCAACTTTAGCTTAGGTCATGATCTTGCGGTTCGTGGTTTCGAGCCCTGCATCGGGCTCTGTGCTGACTGCCAGCTCAGAGCCTGGAGCTTGTTTCAAAGTCTGTGACTCCCTCTCTCTCTGACCCTTCCCTGCTCATGCTGTCTCTCTCTCTCTCTCTCCTAGAAATAAATAAAAAAAAAAAAAATGAAAAAAAAATTTTTAAAGAAAAAAAAAGAGAGCTTGTTAATGGTGTTTTATTACAGCAAAGTATATTAGTTTTAATAGCAAACAATAAGTGTCACAGTATAGTTTTGGTTTGTAAAAAGTATGGGAAGTATGGGGTTTCAGTGTCCAAAAGAGGAATGGAGAGAGTACCAAGCAGTTGGTTAGCAGATCGCTAAATGCTGGAGAAAATGTCTCTAGTTGTTTCTAAATTGATAACCTGAGGCAGAGTTCAATTTTAACGTGTGTATGAATCATCTGGACATCTAGTTAAAATCGCTGTGCTGATTCATTAGGTCTTGGGTGTGGCCCAAGATTGTTCATTTCTAACAGATTCCCAGAGCACGCTTAAAGTAGATGACCTGGGGGACATTGAGAAAAAGGACTATGTGATT
This sequence comes from Hyaena hyaena, assembly GCF_003009895.1. Classification (NCBI taxonomy): domain Eukaryota; kingdom Metazoa; phylum Chordata; class Mammalia; order Carnivora; family Hyaenidae; genus Hyaena; species Hyaena hyaena. The sequence continues at coordinate 1,599,992 of NW_024080782.1, forward strand.
TTCCAACATTTCATATTATTGGAGCCTTGATGCTCCACCTTTCTGAGAAGTTATTATGTCTAAAACACACTACTAGTTGCTGTATAAGTTAACTATAGCCCCTGCCTGCTTTTGGGTGACTTTCATACCAATAAAGTTCTTTTTCTGAACCTTTCGCGTAACTGTTTGTTTACAGTTGTACACATAAGCAAGTCAACTGTTTTAAAGTATTGCTTTCCCTTGCCATTTTAGAATCAGAAAAAACCTGAAAATGATGATGATGTGGAGATTAAGAAACAGCTGTCCAAGTATGAATCTCAACTTTCAACGAATGAGGAGAAAGTAGATGCAGATGATCGTAAGTCTTAACAAATCTGAGGGCTGGAGGTGGTAGATTGCTCCATGATTTGCAGGCAGCTTGGACTATCTGGACGAAAGGGGACTATGTTCCTTTTTAAATGTTTTCTTTTTTACTTTTGAAATACCTTCTACCTTTTCTTTTTAATTGTAAGTTTATATTATATTTATTTTTACAGAGGTAAATTCAGACATACAGAGAAGTTTCAAGAATAAATACAAAGAATTTCTGTATCTCTTTCATATATTCCCCAGTTATTTTACCTACATTTATCATTCTATTTCTGAGCACATATACACACATTTTTTGCTAAACCATTTGAAAGTGAGTTACAGATGAGATGCCTGTTTATCCCCAAATGCTCAGTATCTGTTTTTTAAGAAAAAAGGATGTTGTCTTATATAACCACAGTTCAGTTACTGAAATCAGGAAATTAATGCTGATACTATGCCATTATCTAGTCTCTGTAGATATCACTTGGGTTTTTCCAGTTGTCTTAATGATTCCTTTATGCTCTCCCTACACCAAAAGAAAAAATTGGTCCAGAGTATAATCCAGAATCAAACATTGCATCTAGTTGCACCCCACTTGGGGTTTCTCTCTCTCTCTCTTTTTTTTTTTTTATGATTAGATTGATTATTTTGAGCAGAAATCCCACAATGTGATATTGTATCCTTTTCAGTGATGTGATATGCCACCTAATATGCTCCACTGTAAAGTTACTATTTTTCCTAACTTGACTGTTAGCTTGGCATTTCTTGTTGGAAAGATTGAGTTAAGAGTAAGTTTTTAAGCCAGACTCCTTGCTGTGACCTTCATGGTCTGACCTTGCTGTCAGCTCTCATTGTTCATTGTGTCCAGTTTCACTGGCCGCCTTTTCATTCTGTGAGCACACTAGGTTTATCTCAGAGCCTTGCATCCACTGTTTCTGCTTGGAAGCCTCCTTTCAGATCTTCACACAAATTCCTGCTCCTATCATTTGGGGTCAGAGGCCTTCCTTCAAAAGTCTCCCAGTCACTGTCCTTCACATTTTTTGTCCTTCATGTTTTTGTCCTTCACTTTTCTGGGTTTTTTGCATGCTTTCTAGTGCCTTAAATGACCTTATTTATACATGTGTTTTCCTTATCAAATATGGCTGTCACCCCACAAGAACAGAACTTCCTTGAAGTTAGGGACTTTGTCATACTCCATCCCCAGTGCCCAGCAGAGTACCTGGCCAGGGTAGGTGCTCACTACATAGCTGCCAACTGACAAGGGAGAGAAAACTACCTTTTTGCTACTGTCTGCTTGTGAGGTTTCCTGCCCACCCTTTGTTTTTTCACATGGTTTTTTTCTCTAAAGAGTAACTGAAATGTTCTTGCTCTTTTTCTTAAGTCGCTTCTCTCTTCAACCTTTTAATGGAGTCCAGTGAAATATATAACATTGAGCGGAAATAGCTGCCCTACAATTGGACCACGATGTCAGGAATGTTCCCAAGAAAAGTGTTTATCAGTGGACAGGACAAAGGGAAAAAAACAAAACTTTATTGTTGCAATTTACTTCTCTTTGCACAAGTAGATAGTAAATGGTCCTTGGTGATCATTGTATTTCGAATCGAGTACTTGTTTTTCCTTGAACTTTGCCCTCAAAACAGAAGAAATTGGATGATAGGATTAAAAGTATGTGGTGCTTTTATAAACAGGAAAACAGTCATCTTTCAAAAATGTAAGAAGGCAGATATTGCACTGTATGGTAACTAACTGGAATTTAAATGAAAGCTTGAAAAAGAAAAAACCAATGTAAGGAGGCAGAAGAAATCAAGGGAGACTCTGGGCAGTTGTTATTGAAGGCTGAAGTTTAAAATTCATTCTTAATCTATGTGTCAATTTAATTTCTTAAAATTCATTGACATCTGTTATTGTCTATCTTGCTTTCTTAATTTACATCCAAGTTAGTTAGCATATAATACAATTCTATGTTTTGCTTCCCTTCCCTTATGTTCATCTGTTTTGTGCCTTAAATTCCACATCTGAGTGAAGTCATACAGTATTTGTCTTTTTCTGAATGGCTAATTTCACTTAGCATAATACCCTCCAGTTCCATCCACATAGTTGCAAATGGCAACTATGAAAAGATTTCATTCTTTTTGATTGCCAAGAAATATTCCATATATTTTATAATATGTGTATACGCGCGCGCGCACACACACACACACACCGCATCTTTATCCATTCATCTGTCAATGGATATTTGGGCTCTTTCCATACTTTGGGTCTTGTTGATAGTGCCGCTATAAACATTGGGGTGCATGTGCCCCCTTTGAAACAGCTGCCTGTATCCCTTGGATAAATACCTAGTAGTGCAATTGCTGGGTCATAAGGTAGTTCCACTTTTAATTTTTTGAGGAACCTGGCTATTCCAGTTTGCATTCCCACTAGCAGTACAAAAGGGTTCCTCTTTCTCTGCATCCTCACCAACATCTGTCATTGCCCGAGTTGTTAATGTTAGCCATTCTGACTGGTGTGAGGTGGTATCTCATTGTGGTCCCTGATGATGAGTGATGTTGAGCATCTTTTCATGTGTCAGCCATCTGTATATCTTTTTTCGAAAAGTATCTATTCATGTCTTTTGCCCATTTCTTCACTGGATTATTTGCTTTTTGGGTGTTGAGTTTGGTAAGTTCTTAGTCTTTTATCCATTTTGAGGGTTTTTTTTGTGTATGATGTAAGAAAGTGGTGCAGGTTCATTCTTCTGCATGTCGCTATAAAGCCTGTTGATGTTTTTCATCAACAGCACTCTGTGTAGTACTTGCCATGCTCTAAGATCTTTTTTGACTTTGTCAGTGGGACTGTTTGAAATGTGTTGAATGAAACAGTGTTAATGAAACAGCACATTAGCAAAGCTTTCTGACTCTGTCCCAATGTCCTTTGTGTTTGTACCTAGGGCCTGAAGGCTATTTACGAGCAGACTCACAGGAGCCCTCCCACTTTGATTCTCAACAACCAGCAATCTTGGAAGAAGAAGAGGTCATGATAGCTCATGCTCATCCTCAAGAAGTCTATAATGAATACGTACCCCGAGGGTGCAAGAATAAATGCCACTCACATTTCCATGATACGCTTGGCCAGTCAGACGATCTCATTCACCACCATCATGACTACCATCATATTCTCCACCACCACCACCACCAAAACCACCACCCCCACAGCCACAGTCAGCGTTACTCTCGGGAGGAGCTGAAAGATGCCGGCATCGCCACATTGGCCTGGATGGTGATAATGGGCGACGGCCTGCACAATTTCAGCGACGGCCTCGCAATTGGTACGCATCTGTACATTTACTTGTTACTGGTTGACTCTGGAAACATCACATTAAATACCAGTCCAATTTTAACAAAGAATAGGTTGATTTTGATACTGCTGTCAACTTCTAAGATTATCAAAATGTTATTTCTTCTGTAGCTACTTTGACAATGAAGTTCCAATAAATGTTCAGTAAGGTTAAGTGCTACAGACTGCCTAGCCCATTACCTAACTTATAACTATCAAAAGTTATTTTAATTTGCAGTCTTAAGATCAAGGTCTAACGTGTACAGAGCATGTGTTTTTGTTTTTGTTTTACATTTAAGTTCCCTTATCTATACAATAAACCGTATTAAGGGAAGAGAATCTTCATCATCTTTTATACCAAAATCATCATGGCATATCATAAATTCAGTTACCAATCTTTATCCAAAAAACTAGAGTTTTTGCTATTAAATTGTTATGTCACAATTAGAGATACTAGAATACTTACGAATTTTAGTAACTTGATGCTGGAAGGAGTGATGGAAACAAGTACGCGTTAGGCATCTGGGGCCTGGCAGGGCAAACGGCATGCCCCAGGAAGCAGTGTGTTTCTGTAGCAAGGCAGAGATGAGCCCTGGCCTTTGCCCCCTGGAAGCCTGGTGCTCTTCCTCCTATATGTCCTGTGCACGCAGCAAAGAAGGACGTGCAGGTGCTCAGTCACACTTTATAAGCAGTCAGTTACATGTAGTGTTAGCTTTTAAAATGGTGGGAGCTCCTTGTGTTAGATTGTCCTTGGTAGACAAAAAAGGATGAATGTAAACAAGTCTAATTCCATAGTGAATTCTTCTGAGGCCAGTGAAACATATCTGTACTCTTGACTGCTGTGTTTTCTTTCAAACCTTTTAAATCAGTTTATTTCTTACATAAATATTTTATGTGGTTGCAGTTACTTCTTAGGTCTGTGAGAAGATCCTGTAATCACTGTGAGGCATAGTAGAACTTTCCCTTCTCTAGCGTACCTGCTTATGTTCCCCTGGGAAACTTAAACCTAATTGAATGTAGTCTAACATTACTTGTAAAGGAGACATGGAGTGCAGCTGAGAAAGTTCTGTTTATTCACAACCAGAATATAGTTCAGATCTTTTACCTCATTTTGTAAGCTGGTAATTAAAAAAAAAAAAAAAAAACACAAAATAATGTAGCCAAACTTTCTCTGATTTTTACCCAGGGGCTGCTTTTACTGAAGGTTTATCGAGTGGCTTAAGCACATCTGTTGCTGTGTTTTGTCACGAGTTGCCTCATGAATTAGGTAAGAGAACCACATCAATGGCATTTTCCAGCAGGGTAAAGCATCCTCGTGTCGCTAGCTTTTGCTGTTGAGCGTTTCGGCAAGCTTCCTTCTAACTTTGATGCCTTCTTAGAAGTCCGCTGACCTGGCTAGCTTTCTCCTCTTACTGAGTACTAGTTTGTTTCCAGCCAAAACTCTGGCCCTACAAGTATAATTACACACTTGTCCATTTGGGGTTGCCGGAGAGAAACCTGGGCCTCCTCTCATGTCCCCTTTCCCTACCAGCATACTGGTGACATCAGTGATCATTATCTTCATACCTACAATATGAATAAGACCACAGGAATCAAAAGAGTCATCTTCTGTTCACAGAGATAAGTTGCCAAAGAGACTCATTGGAGCTGAAGAAAAAGGAAGTTGATGACTTTTGTTTTGAATATTTTTCTATTCTGTCACCAGGACTTAAAACCTTCCCACAGTTGTTCTGGATCCCGGTTCATGTGCTTGTTGTTCTTTTTATAGACACGTATTTGCACACACCTGTGATGCCATTTTCACTTTTGTTCCTTGGCATGCGTTCTGCCATTCACAAGGCCTCCCATCTGCCTACTCAGTGCTTGTAATCCTCAGCATCTGGTTTATGTTCCACATTCTAGATCCTTCATGCTTTTTGAAGCCTCTCTCAGCTATTCCTATCTTAATTTGTTTTTTTCTCCTTTTATAATGAGAACATTAGACACTTTAGCTCTTAATTATAAGTTGCCTTTATCATATGCTCATCATTTCATGTGTGTTGTCCACCCTCCTCTTCTTGGTGGCCAGTTACAAGCTTATTGAAGACAGTGCAAGACCACAGATAGTAGGCTCATGGTATTTATCATTCATCAACGAAGTGAAAGCCATAACAAAAACAGGAAAAAATAATTTAGGGGGCCTGGGTGGCTCAGTCGGTTAAGCATCCAACTCTTAATTTCAGCTCAGGTCACGATCTCATAGTTTGTGAGTTTGAGCCCAGCATTGGGCTCTGTGCCGACAGTGTGGAGCCTGCTTGGGATTCTCTCTCTTTCCCTCTCTGCTTGCTCACTCACTCTCTCTCGCTCTCTAAATAAATATTCATTTATAGAGCTGTTAGGATGATTTATACTAACACTGTTACCCCTGGGTAATTCTTCAGTTTGCTGCTTTTTCTTTTCCCCTCAAAAAAAATTAGAGAATTTCATAAATTGGGAAGTTTCTTGGGTTTGTGTCTTAAAAGTCACTTTTCATTACTTAGTCCCTTTTTGTTTTCTATTAAAGGTGACTTTGCTGTTTTACTCAAGGCTGGCATGACTGTTAAGCAGGCTGTTCTTTATAATGCTTTGTCAGCCATGCTGGCGTATCTTGGAATGGCAACGGGAATCTTCATTGGTCATTATGCCGAAAATGTTTCTATGTGGATATTTGCACTTACTGCTGGCTTATTCATGTATGTGGCTCTGGTTGATATGGTAAGTTTTTAAGAAGTTTAATGACAGTGTTGATGAATGATAAAATAGAGAAAGTGTTCAGTGAAACTTCATTTTTATAAAGGCTTTAGATCAGGGGGTGTCTGGGTGGCTCAGTCAGTAGAGCATGTGACTCGATCTCAGAGTTGTGAGTTCAAGCCTCACATTGGGCATAGAGCTTACTTTTAAAATAAATAAATAAATAAAATTAATAGAAATGCTTTAGATTAAATGCAGTAGTGGTAAGGGAGTCTATATTTTAGTAAGGTAACATAGAAAATGCAGGCTTTTTAGAGTTTATCTTTTCGGATTGTTGCTCATAAACACATACATCCTGCCTAATATGTATGAGAATACACAGAAATATCTACCCCTTTCTGATGTGTCTTCTTGAAAGTAGAATCTCAGTAATCAGGTATTGAACCATGCATAGATTTGTAGGAAACCCAGCCTGTGCCACTTTTTGTTGGCATATACCTCAGAATGCTCATGAGTTCCTTATTAATGGACAAAGGAGTTACCTTTTTTTTTTTTGTCACCAAAATCCACATAACAATCCCAATTAATCTGATTGCTGAACTTTTAGATAATGTAAAATTCCCAGATCTCTGAACTTAGGTAAGCTACATGTCATGTACAGTTTAGCTACACACAGTAACTGAGGCAGAGTAATCAGTATAGTTCTTCATTTTAATAGTGGAGCAAACTGGACTGATACAGATTGTGGCTTGTTGAGCTTACTGTGAATAATCATTATTAATTAAACTGCTGGGAGGGGCGCCTGAGTGGCTCAGTTGGTAAAGCATCTGACTCCTTGATTTCAGGTCAAATCATGATCTCATGGTTCATGGGATCAAGCCCTACATTGGGTTCTGTGTGATAGTGCGAGGCTTGCTTGGTATTCTCTCTCTCCCTCTCTCTCCCTTCCCTGCTCACGTACGCACGCAGTCTCTCTCTCAAATAAACTTTGAAAAAGATAAACTGCTGAGAAATGCTATGTGGCATTGTTAGCTAGAGTCAACACATCCTGTTTTAAGGAGTTTCAGGAGTCAACTCAGTATATATCCAGCTATATCTACAGCTAATATTACTGCCCTATAAGTCATATAAAAACAACTCTGTGGTTCTGAAAACTTAAACGTTGCTCTTTTTTTCCCCCCTTTAAGGTACCTGAGATGCTGCATAATGATGCTAGTGACCATGGATGTAGCCGCTGGGGATATTTCTTTTTACAGAATGCTGGGATACTTTTGGGTTTTGGAATTATGTTGCTTATTTCCATATTTGAACATAAAATTGTGTTTCGTATAAATTTCTAATTAGGGCATAAATGCTAGAGTAGCTTAAAAAATATTGCTGTCTAGTTTGAATAGGTCATAGGGAGATGAGAGTTCATATGCTGTGATATGCAGACTTTATGGTTAGTGGATTTTGTGATTTTTTTTAATTGACTATTTCCATTTGTTGTGCTTATAAGGTCAACTTTGGTGGTAACATAAAGGTACGTTTTAATATTTAAGTTATTCTATTTTGGGAATATGAGCTATATGTGCAATTTACCAGTTTTACCAGTTTATTGTATAAACAAGAGATTTGGCATGATGTATTCTATATATTTCAGGAGAAATGTCTTGAATCCTTTTTCTAGAACTAATTTAACACAGTAAGCCCCGTGCTAAGGGTTAGGCCTCTGAAGAACTGGTGTTGAGAGCAAGGACACACCCAAAGCCTAAGATACCAATAAAGCTTGTACTGAATTTAAGCTAAGGAATAAAGAGAAGAATATAAAAATAAGGAAGGCATGGATTTCTTACCCATAAAAGTCATAAAACTGGTTATAAAAGAGAAGGAAATTTTTGAATTAAAAAAAGCAGTATTAGAATAAAGTACACATTCATAAACATTTTTGTCAGACTAAAATAAACCACAGTGAGCACTTTTTACTAATTTAGTTGTACATTTAACTTTGTATAATAGAGAAGTCTAAGTATATTTAATGAACTCATGCATATATAGCTTAACCAAGAAATTGGAATCTTAAAATATTTGTAGGAGATATGCCGGATGAGTATGAGGAAGTTCATGTGTGGCCAGAAAACTTGGCCATCGACTGTTCTGGTTATCTGGTTTGCCAAATGTCAGCATATTAGAACTTGGAGATTGGGAAGGACATGAAAACCATTCTGAGTATAATTTGACTGCGTGGATTCAGAAAGTACTTTGGTATCTTTCAGTGCTTCAGTGTTGTCATTTTGAGCAATTATCATGTTTATATGTAGTACTTTAGACCTACTAGGGCTGTCTGTGGCATTCTCTAGATGTTGCTTTTCTACAAAATAAATTCCCCATGTCAGCTTGGTATCAGAGATCTGATTTTCTTTTCTTTTACCATCGTAAGCATTTGTAAGTATACAGTTCATTAGTTTTCAGTATATTCACACTGTTATGCAGAGGGTCTCCAGAGCTTTTTCATCTTGCAGAAGTGGATCTCTGTACCCATTAGGTAACAGCTCCTCATTTCCTCCTCCCACAGCCCCTGGTAACCACCATCCTACTTTCATCTCTATGAATTTTAGAGGTCTGATTTTAAGTACAATCTGAATTATACTATACCTATCAACTCATTTATATTATTAGGTGGCCTTAATCAGTTTGAAATTCTTTTCTACAAAGACACTTCAAAAAATAATGATCCACAGTCTGTTCCAAGCTGCCCTTAGTTTTTCTTTTATAACAACCAGAGCCTTAAGCTTGAGAAGAAGCGTTGATACCCTACATTCTAGAGAATCAGAAGAAAACTGGACAAGACCCTATGACCTACTGAGAGTCCATTGGACCATCATTTCTATTCCCCAAACCAAGTGTAAGGGATGGATATGGGTGACCAGAGAATGATCTGGATTGAAGGTGCCTCCAAGGATGACATGAGGCATCTCCTCTTGCTCAGTGAATTCTTCAGAATTCTGTCCACAGACCTACCTTACTGCTACTGCTAAATCAGTGCAAGATGTGGACGTTCTGGAAAAGCTGGAAATGTTCCTCAAGTTTGGACAACACAGACTTTTGATAGATTCTGAAGGTGGAAGGTGTGCAGGACCAGCCACAAAACAATGAACTGGAAAGAATTCCTACTCCAGGTTGAATTCCTAAGTAGATATGTGGAAGATTTAAGTTGTTTCCATGGCTCCACAGAATGGAGATTAGAAGAAAATGTAGGAGCTATAGAATAAGAAACAAAAGCTGATCAGACAGGGGGGAGGGGATGGGGAAGAAAAAAACTTAAAAGACTGATAGAAAAAGACACAAGTAATACCTTGAATGAAAAAAGCCTAGAGTAGATTATGTATACCTGAGAACTTTATGGATTAATTTTCTGGAAAAATATAAATGGTCACCCAAGAAAACAGTCAATTACTGTTAAAATAATCCTATCCCCAATTCCTCCTCCCAAACAAGGCATTTTTTTGCTGTGAATTTTATCAAAACTTCAAGCAGCACATAAATGCCTAACTTATTTAAATAGTTTCTGGGATTAGAAAAAAGAATGTTCATCATGTTAATTGAGGGTACTATAAGCTTGAAATAAAACCATGCTGGGAAAGGCAATCTACCTGGGACCCTAAGACTCCTTACATTCTTGCTAGCTAGGTCAAGAATGGAGGGCCCTGGCCACTCTGCTCAGGCCATTTCTCTGAACAACATTGCAGGATGAGGTCAGAGACGAAGATCAGGCTTGTACACGAGGTGAATTCCCCAAGCTTCGCCACTGCACAGATTGACAACATGTGCAGCATCCACCAGAGACCTTTCACTTTCCTACTGTGGGATCTGGGGTCAAGAGGTACCAATGCAGATGCTGCTCATGCCACTTGCTATGCTGTGAGCAGTAAAATCCTTTGTGTCCGGGAGTCTCATGTCTTCAGCCATTATCCCTGAGACATCACAGGCTTGCTTGTGGCTTCTAAATTGGATAAAATTTCAGACCCTCACAAAACCATAGAATCATGTAGAAAAAGAAATGAATACAGGTACATGAATCCTAAATAGCAAATCAAAGTTAGTTTATAACATCAGGTAAGAGGATCTAAGGAATGTAGGCATGGTTCATCAGAAAACCTGTTGCTATCATCTATTATGTTAAAGAGAGAAAAGAAAAATATACAGTCATAACTGGATCAGAAATTGAATAATTCAGGGACACCTGGGGAGCTCATTTGGTTGAGCGTCTGACTTCGGCTCAGGTCATGATCTCGCAGTTCATGGGTTTGAGCCCCGCATCAGGCTCTGTGCTAACAGCTCAGAGTCTGGAGCCTACTTCGGATTCTGTGTCTCCCTCTCCTGCTTGTACGCCCTCGCCCTCGCCCTCTCCCTCTCCCAAAAATAAAGACTAAAAAAAATTGGATAATTAAGGGGGCACCTGGGTGGCTCAGTTGGTTAAGCATCTGACTTGAGCTCAGGTAATGTTCTCATGGTTTGTGAACTCGAGCCCCACATCAGGCTCTGTGCTGACAGCTCAGAGCCTAGAGCCTACTTCAGATTCTGTACCTCCCTCTCCCTCTCCCTCTCTCAACCCCTCCTCTACTCGTGTTCTCTTTCAAAAATAAACATTAAAACAATTTTTTAAAGAAATTGAATAATTCAGGATTAAAGGAAAATATTTTAGCATATTAAGAGTACAAAAATGTTTTGGAATTCAGGAAGTCTTTTAAAAACTTGTCTCCTTTTTAGTATCCCCATCCTATGAAGTCAAGGTCTTGAGAAAGAAGAGGAGAGGGCCACCTGGCTGGCTCAGTTCGTTAAGCATCTGACTCATTTCAGCTCAGGTCATGATCTTAAGGTTCACTTCATGAGATCGGGCCCCACATCAGGGCTGTCAGCACAGAGCCTGCTTGGGATTCTCTCCTCTCTCCCCACCCCCCCACTCATGTGCACATGCACCCACATGCTCTCTCTCAAAATAAAAATAAATATTTTTGTAAAACAAAGAGGGGAGGGGAAATGTGCAAAGAAGGAGGAACTAATGTAGACCAAAAAGAGAGAAACTACAATTCCAAAAACAGTGGACTGTTGGAAGCTTGAACTTCCTATATAAAGTATACCAAGTATAGTGAAAAAGGAAGTAGCAAATTACCACAATTTCACAGCTGTCATCATAAGCACTATGTTGTTGATAACTATAGAGAATTTTTCCTTTTAAAATACCTCTGGTTAAATAAACATAACATAAAATTTACTATTTTAGGAGCACCTGGGTGGCTTAGTCGGTTAAGTGTCCAACTTCAGCCTCAGGTCATGATCTCACGGCTTGTGAGTTCAAGCCCTGTGTCAGGCTCTGTGCTGACAGCTCAGAGCCTGGAGCCTGCTTCAGATTCTGTGTCTCCCTCTCTCTGCCCCTTCCCCAGCTCACACTCTGCCTTTCTTTCTAAAAAGTAAACATTAAAAAAAACTAAAAATAAATAAATTTACTACTTTAACCATTTTTAAAGGTTAACAGTTCAGTGACATCACCTATCTTTATGTGTTGTGCGGCCATCACCATCATCCATCTCCAGAACTTTTTCATCATCCTGTACTGAAATTCTGTAGCTTTTAAACAGTAATTCTACATTCTCCTCTCCAGCCCCTGGTAACTACTATCCAACTTTTTTTTTAAATCTCTATGTATCTGACTATGTAGGTATACCATATAAGTGAAATCCTACAATTTGTCCTTGTGAGTCTAGCTTATTTTGCTTAGTATGTCTTCAAGTATCATCCTTGTTGTAGCATGTGCCAGAATTTCCTTGTTAAGGTTGAATCTTACTTCATTGTATGTATGTACTACATTTTGTTAGTCCATTTATCCATTGATGGGCATTTGAGTTATTTCCACCTTTTAGCTATTGCAAGTATGTTGCAGGGAACAGGGGTACAAATATCTTGTTTCCCTACTTTCAGTTCTTTCAGAGTATATGCCCAGAAGTGGAATTGCTGGTTGTATGGGAATTCCAGGTCTCGTTTTCTGAGGAACTGCCATACCATTTTCCATAGCAACTGCACAATTTCACATTCTCCCTATCAGTGCACAAGGGTTCCAATTTCTCCACATCCTCACCAACGTTTGTTTTCTGGTTTATTTGTTAGTTTCTGGTAATAGCCATCCTAATGGATGTGAAGTGGTGTCTCATTGTGGATTTGATTTGCATTTCCCTTATGACTAATCATACGCATCTTTTCATGTGCTTGTTGGCTATTGGTCTATCTTTGGAGAATTGTCTATTCAAGTTCTTTGCTTATGTTTTAGTTGGGCTGTTTGGGTTTTGCTCATGTTGAGTTGTAGGAGTTCTTCACATATTCTGAATATTAACCCTTTATCAGATATGTAATTTACAAATATTTCCCCCCATTCTACGAGATTTTTACTCTGTTAAATTGTCCTACAGTGCACAAAGATACTCAATTTTGATTAAGTCCATTTTGTTTATTGTTGTTGTTGTCTGTACCTTTGGTATCATATCTAAGAAACCAGTGACAAATCCAGGGTCACAAGGCTTTTCCTCTCTGCCTTCTTCTAAGAGTTTCATAGTTTTAGCTCTTATTTCTTTGATCCAGTTTGAGTTAATTTTTGTATATGGTGTTAGGTAAGTGTACAACTTCATTCTTTTGAATGTGGGTATCCAGTTTCCTAGCACCATTTGTTAAAAAGACTGTCCTGTCCCTATTGAATAGTCTTGACCCTTGTTGAAAATAATTTGACCATATACACAAAATCTCTATTCCATTGGTCTGTTTATCTGTCTTTATGCAGTACCACACTGTTTTGCCTATTGTAACTTTCTGGCTATATTTATTTGAATCTGTTACTGAAGTTTCTATTCTGTCTTGATTACTGAATTTTTTTAATTTAAAATAAATTTTTTTTTAGAGAGCACACGAGAGCGAAGGAGAGGGCAGAGGAGGAGAGAGGGAATCTCAAACAGGCTCCATGCAGCATGGAGCCTGTTGCAAGGCTTTATTCTATGATCCTGGGATCATGACCTGAGATGAAATCAAGAGTCAGATGTTCAACTGACTGAGCCACCCAGATGCCCCTTGAATTGTTTTTAAGTTTGTTTATTTAAGTAATCTCTACACCCAATGTGGGGCTCAAACCTATGACCCTGAGATCAAGAGTCACATGCTCTAATGACTGAGCCAACCAGGTGTCCCTAAATTTTCATAAATTTGAAATCATGTCTTGAAATCCTGACAAATCCAATTTTGTTTACTTTTTTTCAAAAATGTTTATGATTAAAAGTGTTTAGGATATTCTAGTCCTCATTTTCCCATAAAGATTTTAGAATCACTTTTTGAATATTCAAAAATATTCTGCTTGGATTTTGACTAGGATCAGGTTAAAACTATAGATAAACTCAGGAAGAATTAACAGCTTAATAATATTGAGTTTTCTAATCAATGAAGAACCATGATTATCCATTTCTTTAGGTCCTTAAAAATTTTTTGTCATCAATGTGTAGTGTTTAGCATGCATAACCCTCCACACATTTTGCTAGATTTATACCTAAGTATTTCATGTTTTGGGTACCATTATAAATCATTCTGGTTTTTATTTTTAATTTACTTTCTAGTATACAGAAATAAAATTTTTTTTCTGTGTGTTAACCTTATATCCTGCAACCTTCCTAAACTCATTTATTCTACGAGATTTTTAAAGATTTTTTTTTTATCTCCAAATTCAACTACACCCAACATGGGGTTCAAACTCACAACCCTGAGATCAAGAGTCACATGTTCCACTGACCAAGCCAGCCAGGTACCCCTATTCTAAGAGATTTTTGTAGATAGTTTGGGATTTTCTATGCAGTAATGTCATCTATGAGGAGATCTTACTATATTCCTTTCTTTCCAATCTATATGCCTTTTATTTATTTTCCTTTAATTATGACACTACATTACACTAGGACTTCTCTATGAGGTTGAATAGGGATGGTGAAAATGGACATCTTTGCTTTGTTCTCATCTTGGAGAGGCATTCAGTATTTCACCATCAGATAAAGTGTTAGCTGTAATTTTTTTGTAGATGTCCTTTACCAAATTGAGGAAATCCATTCTAGTTGGCCAAGAATTTTTATAAATGAATGTTGAATCTTGTCAAATGCTTTTTTGGTATCAATTGATATTATAACGTAGTTTTAATCGGGTCGATTAAATTAACTAATTTTTAAATGAACCAGCCTTGCAGTCTTAAACTAAATCCCGTTGAACATGATATGTTCTCTTTTTTTTTTTTTTTTTTTTGTGAATTGCTGAGATCACTATGCAAATATTTTATTGAGTATTTCGTTCTGTATTCATGATGGATATTGGTCTGTAGTTTTCTCTCACTGTCCTTGTTTGGTGCCAGTGTTAGAATAATGCTGGCTGCATAAAATGAATAGGAAAGTGTTTTCTCCTTTTTATTTGCTGGAAGTGTTTGTAGAAATGGTATTGGTATTTCCTCCTTAAAATATTTGTTAAAATTCACTGCTGAAATAATCTGACCCTGGAGTTTTTGATCTGTGTATTCAATTAATTTAATCGATACAAAAATATTCAGATTATTTATTTCATCTTGAGTTTTGGTACTTTGTGTCTTTTGAGGGATTAGTCCATTTCCCCTAAGTTGCAAATTTATAGGCATAGCGTTTTTCATAGTATTCCCTTCTCCTCCTAATAACAGCAGGAAGTTATGTAGTGATACCATTGCTGCTATTGATAATGTGTCTCTTTTCTCTTTTCTTCTTGATCAGTCTGACGACAGGTTTGTCAATCAATCTGTGTGATTTTCACAAAGAATACACTTTTTGATTTTATTGATCATCTCAATTGTTTATCAGTCTTCAGTTGCATTAATTTCGGCATTTATTTTTGTGTAAGTTTTGGGTTTGTTTTGTTGTTTCATAATTTATGTGGAAGGTTAGTTTATTGATTTGAAATCTTTCTACTTATCTTCATTTAATATTATAAATTTCTCTAAATACTGTTTTAGCTGCAACCTATACATTTTAATATGTTGCATTTTCATTTTTAGTTCAAAATAAAAGGATCAGGGAAAACTATATTCACAAAAATTTGGCAACTTACAGCAGATGGACCAATTCCTAAAAATCTACAAATTACCAAAATTTGCCCAAGATGAATAAGCAACCTAAATAGTACCATAACTGTTAAAGAAGTTGAATTTGTAATTAAAACCTTCTGAAAACAAATATTCCAGGCTGAGATCATTTCAGTGGTGAATTCTCCCAAATATTTAAAGAAGAATAATACCAACAGGAAATGATCTCCCTTAGAAAATAGGAGGGAACACTTCCCAACTCATTTTATGAATTCAACATCACTCTGATACTAAAGCCAAGAAAACTACAAGAAAGGAATGATCATATCAACTGATGCAGAAGTGATATTTGACAAAGGTTAACAACCATTTATGATTAAGAAAAAAATTAAACAAATGATAGCTCACATCATACTTATTAGTCAAAGAATGAATGCTTTTCCCCTAAAACTGGTTATTAGGCAAGATGTCCACTCTCAGCACTCGTTTTCAACATCTTGCTCTAAATCCTCACCAGTACAATAAGGCAAGAAAAAAATTAAAATGCATATGGATTGTAAAAGAAGAGATAAAATTTTTTCTAATCACAGGTGACATTATCTGCATACAAAATTCCAAGAAATCTACAAAAACATTTTCTAGAACTAATAAGCAGTTTCAGCAAGGTATACAGTGTCAACAAATAAAAGTTAACTATATCTCTATTTTTGTCAATGAACAACTGGAAACTGAAATTTAAAAATGAAATTCCACTTACAATAGCCCCTCTCAAAACGCAACCCTGGTGCGCCTGGGTGGCTCAGTCAGTTAAGCAACTGACTTCAGTTTGGGTCATGATCTCAAGGTCCATGGGCCTGAGCCCCATGTCAGGCTGTGTGCTGGTGGCTCGGAGCCTGGAGCCTGCTTTGGATTCTGTGTGTGTTTCTCTCTCTCTGCCCCTTCCCTGCTCTTTTTCTGTTTCTCAAAAATAAATAAATGCTAAAAATTAAAAAAAACACACACACAACCCTTAGTGACAAATCTAACAAAATATGCTGAAAACTAGAAAATGCTGAAAAGAAAAAACTAAGAAACATACCATTTTCATGGATTGGAAAGTTCCACATAAAAGTAAGTCCATTTCCATCAAAATCCCAGCAGTATCTTTTTAGGTAGACAAGCCGATTCTAAAATGTATTTAGAGGGCCACCTGGGTGGCTTAGTCATTTAAGTATCTGACTCTTGATTTGGGCTCAGGTCATAATCTTCGTGGTTCATGAGATCATGCCCCATGTCAGGCTCTGCATTGACAGAACAGAGCCTGCTTGGGATTCTCTATATGCCCTTCCCCCACTCATGGGTGAGTGTTCTCTCTCTCTCTCTCTCTCTCTCTCTCCCTCAAAATAAGTAAACATTAAAAAATGAAATAAAATTTATTCAGAAAGGCAAAGGAACTAGAATAACCAAAATAATTTTGAAGAAGAATAAAGTTGATGGAATTATACCATCTGACTTTATGACTTACTGTAAACCTACTATAATCAATACTCTGATATTGACCTATGGATAAACACATAAATTAATGAAATAGAATGGAGAGTCCAGAAATAGACCCATACAAAGATGGCCACTTACTGTTTACAAGAGTGAAAAGACAATTCAATGGAGAATTCAGTAGTCTTTTCAACAAATTGTTTAGGAACATTTGAGGTAAAAATAAATAAACATCTACCTAAACCTCACAGCCTTCACTAAAATTATCCCAAATGGGTAATAGATATAAACTATTGAAACTTTTAGAAGAAAATACGGAAGAAAATCTTCATGACCTGAATTTAGGCAGTGTTCTTAGACATGACACCAAAGCACATACATACATGCATATATGTGTGTGTGTGTGTAACAGATTATTTGAACTTTATAAATATTGAAAAATTTTGTTTGTGACAATCCAAAGAAACTTACTGGGAGAAAAATATTTGCAAATCACATGTTCAAAAAGGTACTTGAATTTGGATTGTGTAAAGACCTCTCATAATATAAATGGGGGGAAACACAATTTTTTAAAGTGGATAGAAGACTCGAACAGATATTTTATCAAAGAGGATGTATGGTGGCAAATAAGGGCATGAAAAGATGTTGAACATCATTAATCATTAGGAAAATACAAATTGAAACCATAAGTAAAAACCAGTGAAAGAGAAAATAGATGAATAATAGATAAAATCAATAAAATCGAAAGCTGTTTTTTGAAATTTTTTATTTTAGAATGAGTGAGCAGGGGATGGGACAGAGGGAGAGAGAGAGAGAGAGAGAGAGAGAGAGAGAATCTCAAGCAGGCTCCACACTCACTACAGAGCCCAACTCAGGGCTCCAGCCCATGACCCTAGGATCATGACCTCAACTGAAATCAAGAGTCAGATGCTCAGCCAACGGAGCCACCCAAGCACCCTAAAAGATCTTTCTTTGTAAAGATCAATTAAATTGATAAGCTCCCTAGGCAAACTGATCAAGGAAAAAAAAAGATGACAGAAATTTCCGATGTCATAAATTAAAGAAAGGATAGATCCTATGGACGTCAAAGGGGTAAGAGAATGTTATAAGCAAAATTATGGCAATAAATTAGACAATTTACATAAAATAGGGAAATAGTATAGAGGTTCTCCAACAGCCCAACAGTAATGTGTCACATTGTTGCTATTAGTTAAGAGGCTTTGTACAAGTAACATCTTTCCAATGATAGTTAATATAATCTAAAGTAACTTACTTTTAAAAAATAAATTGGGAGAGGATTTACAGCCAACCCTATAACATTATGAAATTACATTTAGTAATTTATGTACATACAGCACTGGGAAGGATTAGAAGTTATAGTCTATCTTACTTAATGTCTCTGATACTACTTCGGAGTGTGTCGCACACTCATCCTTCTGTCATGGGTGGTAGCAAAAAAAAATGTTCAAATATCTCCCAACTGTGGAAGTATCATATACAAATTAGTAAATCATGTCAGGGGCAGAACAAATTTTTCAAAATGTTATTGGTGGTTTTGGAAGAAGTTCTTACTGAGGTTTAAAACCAGTAGCATATTTCTAGTATGCTAGGCTTAGGCAAGGCTTAAGAAATGCCAAGTTTTTGTATCTATAAAAAACTAGAAATACAACGTAAATGCTGTATACTAAGTTGAGAGAGTAATGCTAGCCTCTAAGAAAAATTTCCTCCTCTGCAGTTTTCTGGAACAGTTATTGTAGATTTTGTATTATGTCTTTTTTATTAATGTTTTTTAAACATTTCTTTATTTCTGAGAGACAGCGCAAGCAAAGGAGAGGCAAAGAGAGGGAGACAAGAATCCCAAGCAGGCTCCGCACTGCCAGCAGAGAGCCCAACATGAGGCTCAAACTTTGAAACTGCGAGATTATGACCTGAGCAGAAACCAAGAGTCAGACACATAGCCAATGAGCAAGGCCACCCAAGAACAATTATTTCTTATCAAAATATTACCTTTGAAGATCCATGGCACACAACTTAAAAAAATGATTTTTAAGGGGGCCTTGGTGGCTCAATTGAGCGTCTGACTTTGGCTTAGCTTATGATCTCATGGTTCATGAGTTCAAGCCCTGCACCGGGCTCAGTGCTGACAGCTCAGAGCCTGGAGCCTGCTTCAGATTCTGTGTCTCCCTGTCTCTCTGCCCCTCCCCTGCTTGCACTCCGTCCCTCTCTCTCTCAAAAATAAATAAATATTAAAAAAAAATTAAAAACAAAAAGTGATTTTTAAAACCCATGGTGAGATATCACTACTCACCTACTAGAATGGCTAAAATAAAAAGTACTGTCAGGACACCTACGTGGTTGAGTTGACTCTTGATCACAGGGTCGCACATTTGAGCCCCACGTGTGGTGTAGAGTTCACAATAAATAAATAAAAAGCAATTACTGGCAAGGATATAAAACATCTGGAACTTTCATACATTGCTGGTGGGTATGCAAAGTGGTATGAGCCACTATGGAAAACCCTTTGACAATTTCTTATGAAAGTATACACGCACCCACTCTATGACCCAACAATCCCTGTCCTGTGTATTTACCCTAGAGTAACTGAAACATATTTACATAAAAAACTGTATAGCAGTTCTATTCATAACTGCAGGAAACTGGAAACCACCCAAATATCCCTCAGGTGTTGAATGAATAAACAAAACTGTGGTGTATTTGTTCAATGCAATACTGGTCGGTAATAAAAAGAATGAACAATTGATATAGGCAACAACGTCCAAGAATATGAAAGGCATAGTGCTAAGCAGAAAAAGAGAGATACAGAAGATTACATATTGGATGTTACCATTTACATAACATTCTGGAAAAGACAATAAGATAGGGAGAATATATCAGTAGTTTCCTGAGGTTAGTGTTCAGGGGGAAAGTATGACTGTGAATTGGTAGCACAAAGAATTTTTTGAAGTGACAGAACCATTCTGTATCCTGATTCTTGTGGTAGTTACACAAATCTATATATGTATTAAAATTAATAGAACTCTGAGAATTTTTAAAGTAAATTGTCCTGTATGTTTAACTTATTTTGCAGGAGGAGGGGGAGAGGGGGATGGTGCCTGAGTGGCTCAGTCCTTTAAGTGTCTGACTTTTGATTTCAGGTCAAGTCATGATCTCACCATTTGTGAGATAGGGCTTGAGTCAGACTCTATGCTCATAGCACAGAGCCTGCTTGGGACTCTGACTCTCCATCTGTCTCTGCCCTAGCCCTTTCTCTCTTTCTCTCTCTCAAAATAAAAAGATAAACTTAAAAAAACAAAACAAAACAAAAAAATTTTAAAGACTTTATTTTTAAGTAATCTCTACACCCAGTGTGGGGCTCAAGCCTACAATCCTAAGATCAAGATTCACACGCTCCACTGACTGAACCTGCCAGGTGGCTCAAACTCCCCCCCCCCCCAAAACAAGGATGAGGTAGATTTTTCTATCTTGATCTAGTTATACAATTTAAAATATCAAGTTATCAGGGCACCTGGGTGGCTCAGTCAGTTAAGCATCCAACTCTTGTTTTGGGTTCAGGTCATGCTCTCATGGTTCATGGAACTGAGCCTCATATTGGGCTCATGCTAGCATGGAGGGATTGGGATTCTCTCTCTCCCTCTCTCTCTGCCCTCCCTCACTTGGGTGTGCACTCTCTCTCTCAAAATAAATACATTTATATATATATCAAGTTATTTACACTATATATATGTATATATCATGTATATATTTTATATGATATACATATACAAAATGTATATAATATACATTTTGTATGATATACATATATATCAAGTTATTTACACAAGGGTGCAGATTTGTGCTTATAGATTCTGGAAGCACATATAGTAAAGTAGGAGTTTTAGTATTCTTTATAAAATCCTCTACTTGAATTTAATTTTCTTTACCATGTCTTTTTAATTGTGGTAAAATATACATAACATAAATTATACCACTTCATCCTTTTTTAGATTTAAAAAATTTTTTTATTTTTTTAGAAAGAGAGAGCAAGCAGGGGAGAGAGGCAGAGGGAGAGAAAGAGAGAGGGAGGGAGAGAATCCCAAGTAGGCTCCACCCTTAGCATGAAGCCCGATGTGGGGCTTGATCCCACGGTCCTGGGATCATGACCTGAACTGAAATCAAAGGCTGGTTGCTCAACCCATCCAATGAGCCACCCAGGTGCACCCATTTTTAAGTGGACAGTTTAATGGCATTAAGTATATTCACACTGTTGTGCAAACGTCGCCACCATCCATCTCCAGAACTTTTTCATCTTCCCATACTGGATGTATTCATTAAACAATAATTCCCAATTCACCCTAACCCCAGCCGTTGGCAACCACTATCCTACTTTGTCTCTATGTATTTAACTACTCAAGATATGCCATATAAAGGGAAATCATGCAATGTTTGCCATTTTGAGTCTGGCTTATTTCACTTAGTATAATGTCTTTAAATTCCTTCCAAGTTGTAGCATGTGTCATAATCTCCTTTTTTAAGGCTAAAAAATATTCTGTTGTATCTATACAGCACATTCTATTCATTCATTCATTCATTCATTCATTCATTCACATAGAAGGGTTACTTCCGCATTTTGACTATTGTGAATAATGCTGCTGTAAACATGAGTGTGTTTGAGTCTCTGCCTCACTCCTTTTCACAATTCCCACCCAGAAGTGGAATTGCTGAATCATGTCATTATATGTTCAGGGTTTTTAAAAAAAAAATTTAATGTTTGTTTATTTTTAAGAGAGAGAGAGAGTATGTGTGTGTAAGCAGGAAGAACAGAGGGAGAGGGAGACACAGAATCTGAAGCAGGCTCCAGGCTCCGAGCTGTCAGCATAGAGCCCCACATGGGGCTCGAACCCACAAATTGTGAGATCATGACCTGAGCTGAGTTTGGACACTTAACTGACTGAGCCACCCAGGCATCCCTGCCATAGTTTTTTAAAACCAAAGATAAAGATATTTGCACTTGAGTAAAATTACATTATTAAATAATTTCCTATGTTTGGTATAAATGTAAAGTTCTATGATTCTATTACAACTAATTGAGTGGTAAAACTTGTCAACTAGCTTTGTAAAGTTGTTTCTGGGAGAAAATATCTTTATAGATTTTCTATGTTGGCTTAAAAATTTGTTTTATACTTGGGGATGCCAATATTGGAAATATCTAGAATGTATTTAAAATCAGTGCAATGAGCCCAATTTAATGGAATCAGTCTGCCACCTTGCGGAATTTTAATGCATCTAAAATTGTACAAATTGAGAGGATGACTAGGATTTATAAATGAATCTGTCTGTGTTCAACTTTTAGGTTTTTCTCCTGTGTTAATTTAAAGAACCAGTTTTATTTAACGTTATCTGTCCAAGATTTATGGGAAGATAAAATGCTGCTAATGGACACAAATATTTGAATAAACATAAAGGTATCTCCTGTTCTTGGCTAGAAGGAAGTCACAAATGACATGAATCATAGGGTCATGGGAAAGGTTCAAATCACTCTTCATAGTATAAAAAATTACATATTGCAGCATATCAGTTAAAGGGCTAGTGTCCAAAATCTATAAGGAACTCATTAAACTCCACACCCGAAAAACAAATAATCCAGTGAAGAAATGGGCAGAAGACATGAACAGGCACTTCTCCAAAGAGGACATCCAGATGGCCAACAGACACATGAGACGATGCTCAGTGTCCATCATCATCAGGGAAATACAAATCAAAACCACACTGAGATAACACCTCACGCCGGTCAGAGTGACTAAAATGAACAAATCAGGAGACTATAGATGCTGGCAAGGATGTGGAGAAACGGTCACCCTCCTACACTGTTGGTGGGAATGTAAACTAACGCAGCCCCTCTGGAAAACAGTGTGGAGGTTCCTCAAAAAATTAACAGTAGAACTCCCCGATGACCCAGCAATAGCACTGCTAGGTATTTACCCAAGGGATACAGGAGTGCTGATGCATAGGGGCACATGTACCCCAATGTTCATAGCAGCACTTTCAACCATAGCCAAATCATGGAAAGAGCCTAAGTGTCCATCAACTGATGAATGAACCAAAAAGATGTGGTTTATCTATACAGCGGAATACTACATGGCAATGAGAAAGAATGAAAACTGGCCATTTGTAGCAATGTGGATGGAACTCGAGGGTGTTATGCTGAGCAAAATAAGTCAGGCAGAGAAAGACAGATACCATATGTTTTCACTTATAAGTGGATCAGGAGAAACTTAACAGAGTACCATGGGGGAGGAGAAGGGGAGAAAATAGTTGGGGACAGGGAAGGAGACAAACCATGAGAGACTCTTGAATACTGAGAACAAACTGAGGGCTGATGAGGGTAGGTAGGGGAGAGGGGAAGTGGGTGATGGGCATGGAGGATGGCACTTATTGGGATGAACACTGGGTGTTATATGGAAACCAACTTGACAATAAACTATGAAAAAAAATTACATACTGCAAAATTACTCATGAGAAAAAATACAACTCAATTTAATTGTCTACAATACAGATGAACGATAATGAACACATTATGCAAATTGAAATAAGCCAGACAGAAAAGGACACATATTGTATTTGTCCTTTTTTATTGTATTATGTTACTGAAAAAAAATAATAAGCTCTCTATTTCTACTTTATCATAGCTGAAAACACTTGACAACTGGGAAGGGTTATGAAGTAAAAATGATAGTATTTATTAAAGTCTATTGTAGGCTTATACATAATCCTCCCAATCTTTATGACAACCCTGCAGTATAGACCTGAAGTCGCAGATGAAGAAAATGAAGTTCGGTTAAATTCATTGGTTTGACAGAAGTCCCAACGCCACTTGATGCCACAGAAGAGGCTTAAACTCCTATTAGTCTCAAAAGCTGAAAAATGTGGGAGTTCAGGTTGGGCAACCCTGTCTTAAAAGAGATTCTCCCATCTGGTGTCCCAATGTCTTTTTCCTCTGAAACATGTGATTCCATTATTAGAGATGAGGCACATATCCTGTGGGTTTGGCTGGCTATGAGTTTGTTTTTCTTCAGTTCAGTGGAAGTACATGGTGCCAGGTAGGGAGGCGTGAAGTAGCAAGGCGATTGTCTGCCAGACAGGCTGAGCTTGCTGGGCTGCGCTATAAAATGCTGGGCTATAAACACAGGAGAACCATCCTTGTATTTTATGACTTATCTGGAACATATTCTAATAGTTTCAGAGAACATTGCCAAACAAGCATGTTCATAAAAGTCAGACCAATATAATGATGGATCTGAAAACCATTCATTCAACAAATACTTATTGAGCTCCTACTATGACCAGATGCTGTCTATGCAATACTTTGTTATTTAGAAAAAATAGATAAAAATTCCTGCCCTAGTGTTTATTTTATTATTCTAGCAAGAACAGACAAACAATAAGATAAATAGGCAACTTATGCTGTGTATTAGAAAGTGATATTTGGGGGCATCCATCTGGCTTAGTTGGTGGAGCATGTGACTCTTGATCTTGGGGTCGTGAGTTTAAGCCCCACATGGGGCACAGAGCTTACTTTTTAAAAAAGTGATATTTTACAAAAAAAGGGGGGGGGATAATGGAATAAAATATTCTCCTGAAAAGTCCCAAGGAAGATATTACTAAATCTAACAGTCAACTCTCATCCTTACCTTGGTCTATTAGCAACATTTGACACTTGATCATTCCCTCTTTCAAATGCCTTCTCCCGGGGTTTCACATTACCAGCTTCTTATCTCAATGGTCATTCTTTTGGATATATTTAGCTTCATTCTTTGCCTTTCCCCAACATCTAAATCCTGGAGTGCCCCGAGTTCAATCCTTGACTTTCTCTGTCAGTCTGCACTCCCTACTTGCTGCCCTCATGCAGTCTCAGGACTTTAAATACTGTCCATCACCAAACTCAGAAGTTTTAACTCCAACCCAGACCCCTCTTCTGGATTGTAGGCTCTTCAGTTGCCTGCCCAACATCTCCGCGGGTGATTGCAAATGTTATGTGAATTCCTATTCTTTCCTCCTAAAACAACTCCTGTCCCACCATCTTCCTTGTCTCAGTCAACGGTGGCTACCTGCCTTCCAGTTTTAGCTCTTCTTTCTTTCACTCCTACCCCCCTACCAGTAAATCTGGCCTGTTCTACTTTCCAAATAGATCCAGAATCTGTCAGCTTTTCATGCCCTGTGTTTCTAGCCTGGTGCAAATAAGCATCATCTCTCACTGGGTTATTATACATACCTGGTCTCCCCGCTTGCCGCCACCTCCTCA
The DNA here is from genome assembly GCF_003009895.1 of Hyaena hyaena. NCBI lineage: Eukaryota > Metazoa > Chordata > Mammalia > Carnivora > Hyaenidae > Hyaena > Hyaena hyaena. Next base: position 1,625,215 of record NW_024080782.1, read on the forward strand.
CCCAGTGACTCTTCAACCTAGCAGCTAGAGTGGTTTTTGTTTTTCAATAAAATGTAAATATAAGAGTGAGGACCACTCTTATAACCAGTCACTAAGTTATTCAAACGTATACATACTTGAACAAGAAAAAAGCCTCACTTCCTTGAAACCTACCCCAAATCACCTAAGAGTCTGAACGCTTTAAGCTCATTAACTGAGCCGCTCCATGGTTCCCTCTAGTGTACATTCGCCCTCATTGCAGTAGCTCAAAACCCAACTTGATCAGCTACCCGTTGGGTTCTTCACGGACTTTGGCTGGAGGACATTGAGCTATGGAACACCTAATAGAAGCCAGGCACTGCGGATACAGCAGTGAATAAAACAGACAAAATCTCTGCCTCTCATAGAGCTTACGTGGTGGTAAAGAATGAGCCATGCATGTAAGTGTAATATGAGGCACGGTGGGGTAAGTGCCATGAACAAAAGTAAATGGGGGGTAGGGGGGAGGAGGTAGTTTATGTTAGAATTTCATTAATTTATTTATTATTTTAAAATTTTTTTAGGGGTTCCTGGGTGACTCAGTCGGTTGAGAGTCCAACTTTGGCTCAGGTCATGATCTCACGGTTCATGGGTTCAAGCCCTGCATCTGGCTCTGTGCTGACAGCTCAGAGCCTGGAGCCCGCTGCAGATTCTGTGTGTGTCTCTCTCTCTGTCCCTCCCCTGCTTGCACTCTATCTCTCTCCCTCTGTCTCTCTCTCTCTCTCAAAAATAAAGAAACGTTAAAAAAAATTTTAATACAATAAAACAAAATGTAAGTAAGATCATGTTATATTTCTGTTCAACACTTTCCGACAACTGCGAGTAAAAGCTGAAGTCCCTGCAGTGGTCTACAGGGTGCTGTATGCTCGTTCTTCCCTCCCTGGACTTCATCGTACTCGCTGTCTCCTCTTACTCTCCTCTCTGGTCACCCCCTCCAACCCCAGGACTTCTGCTTGCTGTTTCTTGAGCCACACCAGGCACACTCCTGTCCTAGGGCCTTTGCAGTTGCTGTTCCCTCTGCTGGAACACTCTGAAATAGTTGCATGGCCTGTGCTTTCTCTCCTTCAGATCTCAAAATATCATCTTATTAAGGATTTTCCTGGCTAAGCAATTTAAAAATTTTTTTTTTAATTTTTTAATGTTTTATTTATTTCTAGGAGAGAGCGAGAGACAGCGTCAGCAGGGGAGGGTCAGAGAGAGAGGGAGTCACAGACTGAAACAGGCTCCAGGCTCTGAGCAAGCAGTCAGCACAGAACCCGACGCGGGGCTCGAACCCACAAACCGAGAGATCATGACCTAAGCGAAAGTCGGACGCTTAACCGACTAAGCCACCCAGGCGCCCCATAAGCAATTTAAAAATTCTAACACACGATTTAAATTTTTTTAATTTTTAAAAAATTTTTAAGATTTATTTCTGAGAGAGAGAGAGAGAGCGAGCAGGGAGGGTCAGCAGGGAGGGAGACACAGAATCTGAAACAGGCTCCAGGCTCTGAGCTGTTAGCATAGAGCCCGATGCTGGGCTCAAACCCATGAACCATGAGATCATGATCTGGGCCAAAGTTGGACTCTCAACTGACTGAGTCACCCAGGCGCCCCTAAATTTTTTTAAAATAATAAATAAATTAATGAAATTCTAACATAAACTACCTCCTCCCCCCTCCCCCCCATTTACTTTTGTTCATGGCACTTACCCCACCGTGCCTCATATTACACTTACATGCATGGCTCATTCTTTACCACCACGTAAGCTCTATGAGAGGCAGAGATTTTGTCTGTTTTATTCACTGCTGTATCCGCAGTGCCTGGCTTCTATTAGGTGTTCCATAGCTCAATGTCCTCCAGCCAAAGTCCATGAAGAACCCAACGGGTAGCTGATCAAGTTGGGTTTTGAGCTACTGCAATGAGGGCGAATGTACACTAGAGGGAACCATGGAGCGGCTCAGTTAATGAGCTTAAAGCGTTCAGACTCTTAGGTGATTTGGGGTAGGTTTCAAGGAAGTGAGGCTTTTTTCTTGTTCAAGTATGTATACGTTTGAATAACTTAGTGACTGAATATAAAAGTGGTCTTCATATACCTGAATGGCTGTCATATGAACCTGACTGAAATTAGGTTCATTTTATAAGAATTCAGAGGACGGAGTTGAGACAATGGGTAAGTAACAGAGTGAGCGAGATTCCACTTACCCTAAGAGTTTTAACAAAATGAGCCCCTTTGCAGGAAGACGAATCACAATGACTTGACTTCTCAAGAGAGGCTGGAGGAATAATGGACTAGGATATTGTAGAAGTAACTAAAGCTAGATCTAATAGTTTCAGATTTTTGTGAAGTTCTGTGAAGATCTACCAAAGCTCACTTGGCCTCCCAGCTTTCTTCCTATGAAGTTCCCAGTAAGAATCAGACACTGGTGACATTAAGATGAAGCAGCAGCTCTGTATGTCATTAAGGATTTCACAGTCTATAAGTGAAGACAGACATGAAACAAACCAAGGCAGTGTAGTTTTTTCTTTTTTTATACGTGCCCTCCTCAACGCCCATCACCCATTTCCCCCCTCCATAGCCTCCACCCCATCAACTCTCAGTTTGTTCTCTGTATTTAAGAGTCTCTTATGGTTTGCCTCCCTCTCTGTTTGAAACTATTTTTCCCCTTTCCCTTCCCCCATGGTCTTCTGTTAAGTTTCTCAAGTTCCACATATGAGTGAAGACATATGATTTCTGTCTTTCTCCGACTTATTTCACTTAGCATAATAACCCCAAGTTCCATCTACATTGTTGCAAATGGCAGGATCTTATTCTTTCACATTGCCAAGTAGTATTCCATTGTATATATAAACCACATCTTCTTTGTCCATTCATCAGTTGATGGACATTGGGCTTTTTCCATGATTTGGCTATTGTTGAAAGTGCTGCTATAAACATTGGGGTAGTAAATTCCTAGCAGTGCTGTTGCTGGGTCATAGGGGAGTTCTACTGTTAATTTTTTGAGGAACCTCCACACTGTTTTCCAGAGGGGCTGCACCAGTTTACATTCCCACCAATTGTGTCATTATTTAAAGTACTTCTTCCAACATTCTCTTATATACTGTATCCACCTTCTTTTTCTTTTCCTTTTTGTTTTATTCTGCTGTTGTCATCAACAAGAGAATTCCTAATATGTTTTGGTTTCAATGCTGGTGCACAGGGAGTGGGGGTTTGTAAGTAGATGGGCCTTCTGCTCTGCATGAGGCACGGCCCCCTGTGGCACACTCAGATGTTAAAGGTGGAAATGTTTGTGCCACAGTCAGCACTTAGCAAAATGTATCACTATTTGCAGCTATAATCTTTTTCTTTTTAATTTACATCCAAGTGATTTAGCATGCAGTGCAACAATGATTTCAGGAGTAGATTCCAGTGATTCATCCCCTATGTATAATACCCAGTGTTCATCCCAATAAGTGTCTCCCTTAATGCCCCTCGACCATTTAACCCATTCCACCTCCCACAATCGCTCCAACAACCCAGTTTGTTCTCTATGTTTAAGAATCTCTTATGATTTGTCCCCCTTCCTGTTTTTATATTATTTTTTGCTTCCATTTCCTTATCTTCATCGGTTTTGTATCTTAAAGTCCTCATATGAATGAAATCATATGATATATGTCTTTTTTGACTGATTAATTTCACTTAGCATAATTCCCTCTAGTTCTATCCACATTGTTGCAAATGGCATGATTTCATTCTTTTTGATTGCTGAGTAATGCTCCATTGTACACATACCACTTCTTCTTTATCCATTCATCCATCGATGGACATTTCGGCTCTTTCCATACTTTGGCTATTGTCAATAGCACTACTATAAACATTGGTGACATGTGCCCCTTTGAAACAGCACATTTGTATTCCTTGGATAAATAACTAGTAGTGCAATTACTTGGTCATAGGGTAGTTCTATTTTTAACTTTTTGATAGTGTAGTTCTTCAGGGCAGTTCTCAAGAAGTTGTTCTCACTGGGGGCAATTTTGCTTTCCCATGGGACATTTGGCAATTGTCTGGAAACATTTTTGGTTGTCATAAAGGGGAGGAGGGTGCTACTTGTATCTAGAAGTAGAGGCTATAGGGCGCCTGGTGGCTCAGGCGGTTGAGCTGTCAGCCCAGAGCCCAATGTGGGGCTCGAACTCACAAACCATAAGATCATGACCTGAGCCGAGTCGAATGCTTAACTGACTGAGTCACCCAGGTGCCCCAAGAAATAAGTTATTTTAGAAGAACTGTCTAAAATATTTATTGATAAATGATATAATGTTTATGACTCACTGCAAAATCATTCAGTGTGTGTATGATGGGTAGAGGGTATGAGAAAGGGTAGAAGTTTTTTTAAAGTTGAAGGAGCACATCTCTTTGTTACTTAGTGGCCATTCCAGGAAAGCCAAAGATAGGTTGTTTTTTTGTAAATTTTTTTAAAGTTTATTCATTTTTGAGAGAGAGAGAGACAGAGCATGAGTGGGGAGGGGCAGAGAGAGGGAGACACAGAATCTGAAGCAGGCTCCAGGCTCTGAGCTGTCAGCACAGAGCCTGACGTGGGGCTTGAACTCACAAAGTGCAAGATCATGACCAGAGCCAAAGTCAGATCCTTAATGGATAAAGCCACCCAGGTGCCCCAAGCCAAAGTTAGTTTATAGGAAAAATGCATTATTCTGATTTAAAATTTTTTTAATTTATTTTTGAGAGAGAGAGAAAGAGAGAGACAGACAGACAGACAGAGGATCTGAAGCAGGCTCTGCTCTGACAGCAGTGAGCCTAATGTGGGGCTCCAACTCACAAACCTTGAGATCATGACCTGAGCCCAAGCTGGACGTTTAACCACTGAGCCGTCCAGGTGCCCCAACATTATTCTGCATTTGAGGCCTGTATTTGGAAAGACAAAATCAAGAAGTATAGTCAGAGGAAGAGCACCTCAGTGGCTCAGTCAGTTAAGCATCTGACTTTGGCTCAGGTCATGATTTTTCAGCTTGTGAGTTTGAGCCCTACATAGGGCTCTCTTCTGCCAGCACAGAGCCTGCTTCAGATCCTCTGGCCACCCCCTCTCTGCCTTTTCCCTGCTTATGCTCTATCTCTCTCAAAATACATAAATAAGCTTAATAAAAATGAAAGTGACATAATTTGAAGGTTTTTTTTTTAAAAAGAAGTATAGTTAGAGTATATTATGAAAATAAGTTATAATTATCTAAGGGCATATGCAGTTACAGCCAATATTTTGAAAACACAGCAATAAGTACCAATGACAATAAATATAGAACTAACAGCTTGGTGTGGCAAGCCATGTCACATACATGCACAGAATACTGTGGAAGTTCAGAGCAGGAACAGCCAAATCAGACAAAGGACTAAGGCAGATAGAAGAGTTGGTGCTTTGTCTGGGTCACTGAGAGCAAAACCTAGTTGGAGAGAGAACAGATAAACTATATAATTATACATAACATAGATTAGTAGCGTAAGGGCTAAATAAGGCATTCAAATCAGTAAATGACACAGGAAGGAACTTTTTACATGCATTGAACTGGCTGGGAAAGAAAAGAAGGTGGAATTTAAGATGGTCTTTAAACTTCAGGCAGAATTGATTTAGAGAAGGAGGGAGTGGGAAGAATTGGAATCTTAGGTAAAGACATAATTTGGGATATGATATGTAGCAATTCTAGTAGCTGGAAGAGAAAAGTGTTGAGGAAACACTGAGGTCTCAGAAGACAGATAAGATAAACTTGAACAAAGTGGAGGCTAAAAACTAGACTAAGTAGATTGGAAAAACAAAAGGATGTACAATAGGGAAAGAGAAGAGTTTAGAGACAGGAATAGACCTAGGAGTAAGAGGAAGAGAAAGGAGAGTTACTTCACCTCCTGCGGTATCACAATACCTCAAGCCGTAGTAATGTTAAAAATGGAGGGGGGGGTGCCTGGGTGGCTCAGTTGGTTGAGCATATGTCTTAGGTTCAGGTCATGATTTCAGGGTTGATGGGTTCAAGTCCTGCATCGGGCTCTATGCTGACAGAGCCTGGAGCCTGCCTCAGATTCTTTCTCTCTCTCTCTCTCTCTCTCTCTCTCTCTGCCCCTTCCCTGCTTGTGCTCTGTCTCTGTCTCTCAAAAATAAGTAAATGTTAAAAAAATGTTTTTAATGGGAAAGATAAACTATACTTATGATCAAGCAAACAAAAAACATATTTGATGCCCACTTGGTGCAAAGAAAGTTCTTGAACACTGCTTCTCAAAAGATAAGAATTCCTGTGGTTTTTATGTGTCTTTCCTGAAGTTTGTATTAATATTTAGAATGTGACAGTATCTGTTTCTTTTGTGAACTATCAGTACTATGTCAAAACGTATGGATTTGTCCATATCATGTCATATGTCAAAATGCTAGATTAATTATGGGATTTCTGAAATTAATTTTTAATTATATAAGGAATATGTGAAGCCATTCTTGTAAAAAAATGAAAACAATAGAGACATAGCTTAAGGGCTCTGATTCTGATCCTCTCTCTGACACCACTGTTACAGTAGTGTGTATTCTTCCAGACTTTTTGCCATGCATTTAAATACTTATGAATATGGCACCTGGGTGGCTCAGTCGGTTAAGCAGCCAACTTCAGCTCAGGTCATGATCTCACGGTTTGTGGATTCGAGCCCCGCATCGGGCTCTGTGCTGACATCCTGGAGCCTGCTTCAGACTCTGTGTCTCCTTCTCTCTCTGTCCCTCCCCTGCTCATGCTCTATCTCTCTTTCAAAAATAAATAAACATTAAAAATTAAAAAAAACCAGTTAAATACTTATGAATTCATATAAAGTATACACTTTCATATTAAAAAAAACAAATGTTATACTGTATTTTTCCCTCTTGAACTTAAAAAAAAACCTTTCTGATCCAACACTGGATTTATTAATCTTTTGAACTGCTGAATGTACTCTGTAATATGCAGTATTACAATATTTAGCCATTTAACTGTTGTGAATATATCATCTCTTTAGGGTTAGTGAGCCAGACAAAAAAAACCTAGCATACAGGTCCTTGGGCAAGCATGCGATTTCCCTAGCACTGATGGCAATTAGTGAAAGTGGAAGGTCACATGTAAGTTGTAATTTTAAAATATAATTTATCACGCCAAATAGTCTTCCAAATTGGCTGTACCAACTCACACGCCTATGTAGAGATTTTTAATCATTCCTTTCTTGGCAGAAACTTTTACCCTAGTAGGGTTCCACACAGGGTAAACCCCACTCCTTCCCAGGACCTGGCCCAAGCGCACGTGCCCACGTGCCTCCCTTGCGCCAGTTTTGGCCCCGCCCTTCCGCTCAGAGGTCCGGCCGCTCGGCCTCGCCTCTTCCGAGGGCGGGGCGTAGATCGGCCGTGACGTCACTGCCGGCCGGGCGCCATCTTGCTGGTCTGCGGCCGGTCTTGGATGTGGCGGCAGCAGTGGTGAGGGCGTGGGGAAGGGTGGGGTGAGGGGGCGAGGCCGCGGTGCGGGCGGCGAAACTCTCCTCCCCTCAGCCCCACCGCGTGGGACGGCGTGAACGCGGTGTCGGAGGGATGTCAGCCTTCTCTGAGGCGGCGCTGGAGAAGAAGCTGTCGGAGTTGAGCAACTCGCAGCAGAGCGTGCAGACCTTGTCCCTGTGGCTCATCCACCACCGCAAGCACTCCCGGCCCATCGTCACCGTGTGGGAGCGGGAGCTGCGTAAAGGTGAGTCGTCTCGCCACCCGGCCTGTTCCCTGGTGCCGCCGGGACTCCCTCCCCGCGAGCCCCGCTTCCCCGGCGACCCCAGCTCCCCGCCGCCCGGCACCGCCCTGCCCTGCGTGCCGGGCTTCCTGGCGTCCGCCGGCTAGGCGTGCGCTGCGCTTCGCGCAGAATCTACGGTTAGTAGGTATTGTTGCATAAGGAATGAAGGATTAAAACAGAACGAAACAGAACCCCTTCTGATTTAACACACGCAGTAACCAGGAGCTCAGGACCTTGCCTCTAATTGGGGCCAGACATTCAGGCAGTCAGATGTTTTTTTTTCATTCTGTAGGTTGTAATGGAGAGTAAGGGTGAAAAAAGGTGGAGTGGAAAGGAAAAGATTGGTGTGCGGATGGGAGTTAATTCCATCATTTCTCTGACACATCAGCTCAATCTTGAAAAATTAATAGAGGAGTCAGAATGTTAGAATTGGGGAATCTAAAATTTCCTCCATGCCTGATGCAGTGAAGGAACCCTGAATTTGTAGATTTTAGAGGACTAGCATTCGGCGAATTTATTAATTTCTATTTTGCGGTTGCCTCACCTGAAAATAAGGGAGTTACATTGCGTGACCTGAAGTCTTCTTGCTCTATGATTCTGTACATTTAGGGCAACGTGTTTGTTTTGCAAAACAGGAGTCCTGTAAATTAAGTTAACTTTTTTGAGCAGTAATCTGCTCTCGCTGAAATATTTCAGAGTCATTTCACTTCTGCAGAGCAACTTTATCTGTAAGAACTGATTGTATGTTAGTGACACTAAGAATAAAAAAATTCATTTGTTTAGAGTCTGGGTTTGCACCGTAATTCTTAATTCATTGCGTAGAAAGAACTGTGCACTTTTCGTTATTGCTTCAGACATTCTTGTGCATCGATATGATGGTTATTTATTAATTAGGGATTCTAACAGCCTTTATTAATCAAAATGGATGTTTGTTTACCGACCCATATGAAAGCTGTACGATGTGATGTATTAATATGAGAGCCAGAATGTGGCATTGGCTATAGAGCATGGAAACGAGCTGTCCTTTTCTTGTGTATTTGCTTGTGGTAACTCTCTTAGGAGAAATGGACCTTAGGGCCAGGTTTTTCAGTTCATGTGGTGTGTATGTATTGGCACTCAGGGAGGAATTCACCTTCTGTGAGTGGCCAGAAAGGTTTGAGAAACATAGACGTAAAGGTCTGGAAAATAGCTGAACTGTGAGAAGAAAGTAGTTGTCTTTGTTCCTGTACTTTACTAGATTTCAAAATAAGCAAAAAGGCTTATGCTTTTTTGGGGGTTAGAGGAGAGTATTAGAAACACATATAACCAATAAAGGATTGGTACCCAGACTATCTTAAGAACTACCAAAAATCAGTAGAAAAATGGCAGTACTACTAAATGTGTTCACATGACTGGAAACCTGAAAGGCCAATAAATAATACTTAATCTTACTCATCAGGAAAGAATAAACCAATGAGGTACCACTTTATACCCTTCAGTTTGCAAGAATTGGTGAAGATGACGAGGAACAGGAACTCTCCTACATTGCTGGTTGAAGTATAAAAAGGAGATAAACTCCATGGCTTCCTAATGAGGTTGAAGGTATATTATTCTTTGACCAGCAGTTCTCCTTCTAGGAATGTATTTTAGAAACTAATGCCTGTGCTCAAGGAATTATGTTTATTGTAGCTTCTTAGTAACAAACAGCTGAAACATCTCATTAGAGTATGGACAAATAATACTGAAATATTCACGGGATATAATACCGACCAGCAGTTTTCATGAATGGACTAGAGCTCCATGAAACAACATCATTGAATGAAAAAACAACAGACAAGCAAATTGTTGAGCCAAGAAAGAAGGTGCAGACCAATATCCCATTTGGTAAAGTTTGAAAATATGCAAAAGTAATTCTCTGCTTCATTCACAGATACTTGTTGTTACAGTTAGAAAAACATGCATAGTAATGATTAACATCACATTGCAAGATAGTGGTTACCGTAAGGGAGAGAGGAAGTGAAAATGGATCTGTGCTATCTTATACTAAATATATTTTTTTAAACATTTGATACATGTGGGAAAATGATTTGGGGTTGTTTCCATATGTTTAAATGCTTCATAATTAGAAAAAAATTAAAGGCCTATAAATAGATAACTGTAGGAGGAGAGTGGTGTTGGGTGATGATGGTGATGGCAGTAATGGTGGTAGTAGTGGTGGTGATCATGCTGCTGCAGCTACAGTTTTGTTTGGTCTTGGATTATCTGCCAAAAGTTTCCTTTCCTTGAGCTGACTGTACCTTTGTAAGGCAGAGCCTTTATGTTCCTCCAGCTTTGCAGTGTTTTGCCATCAACTTTTTTTTTTTTAGTGTTTATTTTTGAGAGAGAGAGCACGTGTGCCTGTGTGCAAGTCGGGGAGGGGCAGAGAGAGAAAGATTTCGAAACCTTCCTTCCCCAGGCTCGAAGGAGGGCTCAAACTCATGAAGTGGGAAATCAAGACCTGAACCGAAGTCGGACTCTTGACTGACTGAGCCATGTCAGCCCCCCTCCTTGTCAACTTTAGCATCCTCCATGGCCTGTAGCATAATGATAATAAGAATCATTGACTGAATGTCAGCGTTGTTTTAGCCATCTTACTGTAATATCTTGAATCCTCACATAATCTCTACAAAATAAATATTTATCAAAGGAATTGGCCAAATTTGAAGTAAAGAAGTCAATAAATAAAAACAGAACATTTTGTATTATGCTTGGCATTTTTTAGTTTCTTGAAGTGTTTAAAGAAGACAGATGTAACATTAGTAGGAAAAATTACTTTTCAAAATATAAGAATCAGGTAAAATGGTAATGTCACACATGGTAATTATTCAGTTATGAAGATTTCCTTTCTTGTTCTGCCTTCCTTATTTTTACCTCTTTTAAAGAAAGAATTTCAGGGGTGGGGCTAAAAAGAATTTCTGTTTGAAAGTATATATCCCAAGGCTTTTATGAAGACTATAAAGTAGCCATGTTTTTCCTGAGAAATGTGATAGAGTGTAACCAAAAAATGTGAGGATTTTGTTTTGTAACAGCTTTATTGAGATATAATTGACATGTCATACAATTCATTCATTTAAAGTGTACAGTTCAGTGGTTCTTAGTGTATCATAAAGTTGTGAGACCACCACCACAATCAATTTTAGAACATTTTCATCACCTAAAAAGAAACTCTATGCCTTTTAGCCTTTATACTCCAACCCTCTACTTTCCCCAGCCTCCTGCAACCATTAATTTATTTTGTCTCTATAGATTTGCCTGTTAGTATTTCGCTTAATGGAAGTGTACAACATGTCATCTTTTGTGATTGATTTCCTTTGATTGTTTTACAGGCTCATCCATGTTGTAGCATTTTTCATTCTTTTTTATGGCCAAATAATAATCCATTATGTGGATTTACCCATTCATCAGTTGATAAGACATTTTGGTTATTTCCACTTTTTGCTATCATGAGTAATATTGCTGTGAACATTTGCAGACAGATTTTTGTGTGGATGTGTTTTCATATTTTTCAGTACATACCTAGGGGTATAATTGCTAGGTCATACAGAAATTCTGTTTAACCTTCTGAGGAACTACCAGTCTTTTCCACAGTGACTGCTTCATACACTCCTACCAGAAGGGTATGGGGATCCAACTTTTCTACATCTCTGTGAACACTTGTATTACCTGTCTTTTTTATAGCCAACCTATTGGGTGTAAAGTGGTGTATGATTGTGGTTTTCATATGCATTTCCCTGATGGCTAAGGATATTGAGCGTATTTACATGTGCTTATGGCTATTTATATGTTCTCTTTGGAGAAATATTTGCTCAGATCTTTGCCCATTTTTACATTTTTTTAAAATGTTTGTTTATTTTTGAGAGAGGAGGAGGGGAAGGGCAGAGAGAGAGGGAAACACAGAATCTGAAGCAGGCTCCAGGCTCTGAGCTGTCAGCACAGAATCCAACATGGGGCTCCAACTCACAAGCTGCGAGATGGTGACCTGAGCTGAAATTGGACACTTAACCAACTGAGTTGGACAGTTAACCAACTGAGCCACCTAGGAGTCCCAAATTGATTTCATGTTAATGTAAAATAAAATAACATTTAGTAAAAGATAACGATATCCTACAAATATTAGGGATTGGAATGATTTACATTTTTGCATATCTTTATATCTGTCTTAATTGAAATCAGCTGGATCCTCATGTCTGCCTTTGCATTTAGTCTTGCCATATGGTATATCACATGATCTGGAATACACTACACATGTGAGAGAACTAGGCTGAAAAAGGCAAACAATGTCAAAGAAGAAAAAGGGTAAATAATGTCTTGGCATTATTGAGAAAATAGTTCTGACTTAATAGACTCTATGAAAACGTCTTGAGGACCCCCAGAGATCCACAGACATATACGGAGAATAGTCCCGTAAATTGGTAGTTGGATCAAGAGGCTAGGACACATTGCTTTGCCTTAAGCAGACATGTTCCTTCCAAAATATTAATTCCTGTACTACTCAGTGTAAACTTTAACTGAATTTATGAAATTTTCCTTTGTCTTAATTTTTTTAGGTTCTTTTTCCTGTGACATAGCTTTTTAAAGAAATTGTTCATTTGGTATTTTTGCTGTGGCAAAATTTTGTTTAAGCAAATTACCTTTAAGTTTCTAATAAAAATAAAGGTGTGCTTCTAGATTAAGCAAATAAAATGTAATCCATAGTTTTCTGTCGTGCTTTTGGATAAAATGATTTTTCATTTGAAATTGTCATTAAGTTAATTTGGTTGGTTTCCCTTATTTCCTAAATACCTTTTAAGGGAGCTTCTGCTCTGTTGCCAAATAAGGAGGGTACAGCAGGTAAGAGACACATCGCTCTCTTCATGGAGCTTACATATCAGTCAGGGAAATGGACTCTACTAAATTAGTAACTCCACTGTGATACAAAGAAAAACTGTAACTGGGAAACTAATCTAGGCAGTCAGGGAAAGTTTCTTTGACTTGAGATTTGAAATATGAGTAGAATGTAGTAGGAAATATACAAAATATATGGACAATTTTAACTGTTGCTTTAATTATTTGTGGTTTCATGTAGAACAAATGTTATTCGACATTGTAACAAGTCGACATTGTAACATAAATTACCATTTATGTAATTAAAAATTGTAAATTTTTAATGTTTTATGTTTACAAAGAACTTTGATTTAAGATATATATATACACACATACATATGTATATATTTATGTTTTTATTTTGGAGAGAGAGAGAGAAAGCATGACTAGGGAAGGGACAAAGAGAGGGGGAGACACAGAATCCGAAGGAGGCTCCAGACTGAGCTGTCAGCACAGAGTGCTACACCAGGCTTGGACGTGTGAACATTGAGATCATGACTTGAGCTGAAGTAACCAACTGAGCCACCAGGGCACCCCTAAGATATATATTTTTTAGTGTTTATTTTGAGAGAGAGAGAATGTCAAGCAGGCTCCATGCTCAGTGTGGAGCAGGATTCGCTGCTTGATCTCACAGACTGTGAGATCATGACCTGAGATGAAATCAAGAGTTGGACACTTAACTGACTGAGCCACCCATGCGCCCCTCAGATATTTAAAAATTTTTATGCTTATAAATGCATTAAGAGGATTATAATGATGAACTTTTTAGTTACCTTGCTGTCATCTAAGTCTTTTGGTCATTTTGGGTTCTGTAGCATAACTCTTGGCTGCTGTCAGGTACCTATAATTTTCTTTCACAGTTTTTTCTCAGTCCCTTCTTTAATAACTGAGAAATTAAGTAAAAGCTTTACTGTGCTTACGTTAGATGCTTGGACTTTGCTGGTGTATTAAAAAATACACAGATATATCTTAGTAATAACATGCACATAATGTAAAATTGAAAAGGGAAAAAAGGTTATCAAGAGGAGTAAGACTCCTTCCCGTTATTCTTCTCTGTTACCCACAGATTTTCCCTACCTGGAATCAATTTAACAATTTATATATTTTTCCAGAATTTTCTATGTATATACAGTCATATATAATTTTTTCTTTCTTGTTTAGACAAATGATAGAGTATTACATAGACCAACATAGAGACTTTGCTTTGCTTTTTTTCCCTTTTAATATATTTTTCAGATTGTTGCATATTTGTAAAAATGGTGTTGCCTCATTAAAGGAAATTACTGTGTTGTATTCTGTTTTTTTGGATGCACCAAAACTTATAACTGTTTCTTTATTGATGAACATTTAGGATGGGTCTGTTTTTTAAGTTTAATATATTTTAAAGATTAATTTATGTTACTAAATATTCTAGTTTTTTTCTTAGTGGTTTCTGCTGACTTAAGAGACCATGATAGAAATGGTTAGGCATCAGTGTATTGCACCATTTTTTTAAGTTCATTTTTATCCCTATCTGTTTGATATGTCTTTTATCATAAATTAAGTTTTTATGTGTATTTGGTATATTTCTAGACTGTCATTCTGTTTCATTTATGTGTCTACCTATGTACCACTATACTGCTCTCTGTTTTCATATCTGCTAGGACATTTCCCCATCCCACTTCTTCCTACTCTGCCCCCTGCAGATTGGTCTTTTAACTCTAGAATCAACTTGTCATTTACAGGGGAAAAAAACATTTTAGTGTTTTTGGAGCTACATTTCAGTTTATACATTCGCTTAAAGAGAATTCACACCTATTTATTTATTTATTTATTTATTTTTTTTGCCGAATTCACACCTTTTTAATGGCAAATCATCTTAAGCCGAGAACCATGCAATCTTACTCTAAATGTATTTATTATAATTCTTTAAATAAGTGGTTTTTAAATTTGTTTAAATATCAGTTCTTGATATTTTATAAGGGTTTATGAAGACTGTTGTGCAATGCACACTTAAAATAACTTCATGCTAATTGTATCTTGTTTAATTCTAGTACAGACTAATAGAAGGATGTGTCAAAGGATTAAGCTACATTTTGCAAAAAGACTTAAAACTGAAAAAATATTTTTTGTGAATTGAGAAAATGGCTTGCCTTGGTTGATTTTTGTGATGGCATGCTTTGGTCTAGGTCAAGGAACATCATTCTCCTTCAGGAGTGTGGCTTAAAATCCTGATCTCTCCAGCAGTCTTTGGTTCAATAGTATTGGCACAAATCGTATTATGTCCTGTATTCTGTTTTATATATTATTTTTTTTAATTTTTTAATGTTTTATTTATTTCTAGGAGAGAGAGAGACAGCATGAGCAGAGGAGGGTCAGAGAGAGAGGGAGTCACAGACTCTGAAACAGGCTCCAGGCTCTGAGCTGGCAGTCAGCACAGAGCCCGNGGGTGGCTCAGTCGGTTATGCGTCCGACTTCGGCTCAAGTCATGGTCTCATGGTTTGTGAGTTTGAGCTTTCTGCTGTCGGCACAGACCCTGCTTCGGATCCTCTGTTCCCCTCTCTTTCTGCCCTTCCCCAGATCATTCTCTCTCTCTCTCTCTCTCAAAAACAAATAAACTTAGGGGCACCTGGGTGGCTTAGTCGGTTAAGCGTCCGACTTTCGCTTAGGTCATGATCTCGCGGTTTGTGGGTTCGAGCCCCGTGTCGGGCTTTGTGCTGACTGCCAGCTCAGAGCCTGGAGCCTATTTCAGAGTCTGTGACTCCCTCTCTCTCTGACCCTCCCCTGCTCACGCTGTCTCTCTCTCTTTCTCTCTCTCCTAGAAATAAATAAAACATTTTAAAAAAATTTAAAATAAAGGAAATTTATTTAGGTAGTCAAGGACTTTATTTTTGCTGATCAGAAAATTCAGTTTTCTTAGCAGAGTATCATGAATTATATTGTCTTGAACAACACTTAATGATGATTAATTTTATGTGTCACGCTGACTGGGCCTTGAGGCAGCTAGATATGGGTCTTACAGTATGTTTGTGAAGTAATTTCTGGAAATTGAACATTTGAATGTGTAGACTGAGTAAAGCAGATTGCCCTCCTTCAATGTGAGTTGACCTCCATCAGTTGGAGGCCTGAATAGAACAAAAATGCTGACCATCCTGTGAGTAAGAGAGAACTCGTCCTGCCTGACCATTCTTCCTTGCCTTTGGACTCACACTGAAACACGGACTGGACTCTTTCTGCGTCTGGAGCTGCTTTCAGGCCTGAACCACACCTTCAGCTCTCATGGGTCTCCAGCTTCCTGACTACAGGTCTTGGGACTTGTCAGCTTCCATAATCTTATAAACTACTGCCTTTTAATATTAGAATCTCTTTATATGTATATACACACACATTTTGTTGGTTACGTTTCTCTGGAGAACCCTCAGTAATATGGCAACTTTATCTGGATTTACTACGATTTAGTTAGTAATACTGTCAACTATATTAATTGTGGATTTAATCCAAGTAAGTCACTGTTTGAGAATTTTAAAAAAAGCAGTTGATGTGCTATAACTAGAACATAGTTATAGCACATAGAAAATTCTTAATGACTAAAAATAATTTCATTTTATGTGTTTCTGATTTGGTGCTTGAGATGTTAAGTGTATTTTTCTACCATCAATATGCTGATGACTCAGTGATCCCTTTTTTTTAGCTCCTGTTTCAGTGTTACTGAATAGTATTTCTTGAGCACTACAAACTCACCTTGCACAAAGCAACCCTTTATGTCATCTTTCCCCACTCTCATCCTACTGTTGCTCTTTTTGGCTTTCCTGTCCCAGGGAAAGACATTACCGGCCACCAGTTGCCTAAGCTCAGAACTTTACTACCTTTGGATTGGCCCCTGGCCATACATGCCTCACCTTCAGCTATTTTGTTGCTATTTTAGCATTCTCTGCTAACACCTTTGCAGAAGCCTCCCATCTGATTTCTTTGTATTTAGCCTCTTCAACCATTCACTTGTCTTCCTTACTAATGTTAACATAGAATTAATTACCATATGATCCAGTAATTCCACTTGTAAGTGTATGTTCAAAAGAGTTGAAATATTCAAGGATTCAAACATAGTATTTTACGAGAATGCTTATAGGAGTGCTATTCACAGTAACCTAAAGGTGGAACAGCCTGAATGTCTGTCAATGGATGAATCAATTTATGTGGTGAAATGAAATTCATGCAATAGAATAATATTCAGCAATTAAGTAAAAGGAATGAAAAGCTAATTCTGCCATAATGTGAATGAACTGCAAAAACATGTGAAGTGAAAGAAACCAGACACAAAGGGTAACATTTTATGATTCTATTCATATGAAATATCCTGAGTGGTTAAATCCACAGAGATAGAAAGTGGTTGTCAGGAGCTGAATGGAGACAGCTGACCTGGTTGGCAGGGGAGGAATGGAGAACGGATGACTGTTTAATGTGTATGAGGTCGTCTGGGGGCATGACAGAAATGTTTTGGAACTAAATACTGTATAGGTGATGGTTGTGGAACTTGATGAGTGCACTAACTGCTGCTGAATTAGACACTTTAACATGGTTAATTTTGTTATGTAATTTCTCCTCAAAAAAAAAAAAAGCTATAAACATCTTGCATCTTTATGTGTCTTTGTGCTTTTATTCTGCCCTGTCTCCTAGCCTCCAGGCTCTGGTGTCTGCTCCTCTCTGCAGCTTCCCCTAGTCTCCAGGAAGAGTTAATTATACATCTGTAGTCCCTAATCCTTTATTGGGGGTGAGGTTTTTTGGGAATAAAAATTCCAGTTAATATCCTAAATTTATAATAGTCTAGTTTGAATTATTACCAACTTTTCTTCAATAGCATACAAAAACTGTTCCTATATAACTCTCTTCTCCTTTTATGTTATTACTGTCACAAGTTACATCTTATAAGTTGTGTGCCCATCAAAAGACTTAATTACTGTTTTATGTATTTGTTTAAGTCATATAGGAAACAAAAAGAGGGTTACAGATCAAAACATAAATTAATACTGGCTTTTATATTTAATTATGTAGTTAACCTTTACTGATCATCTTTATTTATATGGCTTCTAGTTACTCTCTAACATCCTTTCATTTCAGCATGCAGTAGTCTCTTTAGCATTTCTTGTGGGACTGATGTACCAGCGACAAAATCCTTCAGCTTTTGTTTAGGTTAATATGTCTTATTTTCTCCTTTAGTACTGAAAGATACTTTTGCCATATTTTCAGCATTTTTTTTAACATGGCATCTTTTGGCCTCCGTAGTTTCTGATAAATTGGCTTTCCTTATTACTCAGTCTTATAGAGTCTTCTTTGTACATGAAAGTGAGTCATTTCTTGCTGTTTTCAAAATTCTTTGTCTTAAAGTTTGATTATGTGTCTCAGTGTGGATCTCTTTGAGTTTATCCTACTTAAAGATCGTTGAGATCCTTGGATTTGTAGACTCATGTCTTTCCTAGATTTGGGGGCATTTTTGTTTCTTCAGATATTCATTATGTACCCTCCTCTCTTTTTCTGGGATTACTGTAATGTGAATGTTTGTTGTATTGATGGTGTGCCACAAAACCCTTAGGTTCTGTTCATTTATCTTCATTCTTTTTCTTACTGTTCTCCAGACTCCCATTTCAATGGACTTCTCTTCAAATTTGTTGGGTCTCCTAACTCTGACATCAAGTGCTTGCTACTGCTTTTCTTATAGTACTTACTGTACTGTATTTTAATGGTTCTGTATTGAGTTTCCTATTACTAGAGGACTGAGCCTATTTCTTTGTTGCCTCAGAATCTAGCGTGAAGTAGTCAGTAAGTACGTGATGAGTTAATGAATGTCGGAAAGTATGTAGAATCTGAGATTTTTAGAGCTCGGAAGGACTATTAAAGAGTGTTTTGCTTTTAAACAGTTTCTTTTGAAGATAGTGCCTGATTTAGGAACTTCCAATATTTTAATACAAATAATGAGTTCCAGTTATGAACTCTTACTGAGAAAGACTTGGAAAATTTCCAGCATTTTCAGTCTGTCATACTGTGCTGCTTTCCCCATATTTGTCAGTTCTTAGAGTAGTGGTTCTTAAAGTGTGGTCAGTGGATCACCAAGACCGTTTTTAGGGAATGTATGAGTCTACAAGATAAAAGTTACTTTCATAATACTTCTAAGATATATTCCCTCTTTTGGCTGTGTTGGCATTTGCTGTGATAGTGTAAAAAGCAGGTGTGAGTGAAAAGGGGTAGTGCCTAAATATTAATCAAGGCAAAGGGACCACTCTATTAACATTAATTGTACTTTTCACATCACATTCACAGCTAAAAAATATATCACATTCCTGACTGCTTAGCAAAGCAGCACACATTAGTAATACTCTGTGTGTATGCACACACGTGCACATTTCTTTATTGTGGTAAAGTATATGTAACAAAATTTAATGTTTAAAAAAATTTTTTTAATGTTTATTTTATTTTTGAGAGAGACACAGAACCTGAGTGGGGAAGGGACACACAGAGCAGGAGACATAGAATCTGAAGCAGGCTCCAGGCTCTGAGCTGTCAGCACATAGCCCGGTGCGGGGCTCTAACTCACAAACCACAAGATCATGATCTGAGCCGAAGTTGGATGCTTAACCGACAGAGCCACCCAGGCACCCCAGAATTTAATATCTTAATGTTTTTTCTTGGTCTTTTTGTGGTAGTCAATGCATAATATACATTTACCATTTTAACCATTTTTTTAAATGTGCAGTTCAGTGGCATTATGTACTTTCACATTGTTTTGCAGCTGGCATCACCATCCATCCCAGACCTTTTTTCATTTTCCCAAACTTAAACTCCAAACCATTTAAAAAATAACTCCCTGTTCTCTCCTCTTGCAGCCCCTGGCAACCACCCTTCTATACTGTCTATAAATTTGGCTATTGTAGGCTCCTCATATAAATGAAATCATTGAGTGTGTGTGTGTGTGTGTGTGTGTGTGTGTGTGTGGCTTATTTAACTTAGCATAACCTCATGGTTCATCCATGTTGTAGCATATGTCATAATTTCTAAACTGTTTCAGGTTGAATAGTATTCCGTTGTATGTATATACCGTATTTTATTTGTTCAGCTATTGATGACACTAGAGTGGCTCCCACCTGGCGGCTATTGTGTATAATGCTGTTGTGAACATGAGTGTACAAATATCTGTTTGAATTACTTCATTTCTTTTTAGTATGTACCCAGAAGTGTTATTGTTAGGTCATAATGATAATTCTATGTTTAATTGTTTGAGGAACCACTATGCTGTTTTCCATGGTGGTTGCACCATTTTACGTTTCCACTTGCTGTGTGTACCATGGTTCTAATTTCTGCACATCTTTGCCAGTGCTTGTTATTTTTTGTGTTTATTTAGTTGTTTTTTGGTTTTGTTTTTTTAAAATAATCCTAATGAACGTGGAGTGGTATCTGCTTGTGGTTTTAATTTGTATTTCCATAATGACTAGTGATGACTCACTATGTAAGGATTTATTCTGGGCTAGTATTTTGTTCCATTCATCTCTATGCCTGTCCTTATGCCTAATACCATACTGTTCCAATTTCTGTAGCTTTCTAGTGAGTTTTTCAGTCAGGATGTGGGTTTTCCAGTTTTAACTTACTTTCTAAGATTCTTTTAGTTTTTTGGGATCACTTGAAAATCTATATGAATTTTAGGATGGGTCTATTTCCGCAAAAATTTAATTAGGGGTTTAATACGGTTTGCATTTAATCTGTAGGTCTCTTTGAGTAGTATTATCTTTACAATGTTAAGTATTCCAACCCATGGACATGGGATATGTTTTAATTTATTTATGTCTTCTTTCATTTCTTTCAGCAGTATTTTGTAGTGTTCAGTGTACGAATCTTACACCTGCTTGTTTAAATTTATTTCTAAGTATTTTCTTGTTTTTATCTGATTATAAATGGAATTGTTGTCTTTAGTTTCCTTTTTGGGTTGTTTATTGTAATTTATAAGAACTGAGTTTTGAGTGCTGATTTTGTATGCTGTAATTTCGCTAAATTTATTAGGTTTGTTTTTATGGAATCTTTAGGGTTTTCTACAAGTAAATCATATCTCTGAATAAGATATTTGGGGAACTTGCAAGTGTCACCTTGAGCCTGGCAACTTCCCGGTACTTTTATACACTTTTCCAGTGAAACCAATAATGATAACTACAAATGTGACTTTTGATACTGCCTAATGAAATGTTTCAACACTTGGAATGTCTGTGTAACTCTGAATCCGTATTTTTCAGAAGACCAGTGCATGATGTTACAAAATTATGTAATTTGTTGGGTTTTGTTGTAGTTTCAAAAAAGAATGTCCACAATTATCTGTAATAGCTATTAAAATACTCTCACCACTGATAATGTGGGAGGAACGCTTCTTTTCATTATTTCCACCGAAAACTGTGTTATCACAGTCTATTTAATAGAGAGCAGTTAGGAGAATCCAGCTGTATTCTCTTGAGCTGGACCTTTGCGAAAATGTAAAACGGGACTCTTTTCACTTTAAGTTTTAGAAGTACATTTTTAAACATGTTATATTAACTTGTAATATTTTATGTATAAATAAACTGATACATATTTTAAAGTTCTTCTGTTTTAATTTCTAATAAGGTAAGTATTGGTAGGTATAAGCTATGTGAACGCTGTGTAAACAAAATCTGTTTGGTGGTGTCCTCAATAATTTGTAAGAGTATGAAGGGGTCCTGACCAGAAAGGTTGAAAATTGCTCTCAGATTAATAGAGACCATGAGTGTTTTATGTTATTAGTTTTGTTTTATTTAATTTTAATCTTGTCTGATTTAACATAGTAATTTTTTAAATTTTTAACACTTTAGGTTTTCAGATCCTTTTGGGGTTAAATCAGTGAAATTGCTATTAATGTCTATAAATATGTACATAAATACTGTCTGAAGTTTCTTCCAGTTACCCTCTTTTGGAAGTTAGCCTTGAAACTAGAGGAATTAATGTGAATTTAAAAAAATATTGTTTGTTTTTAGGTAATTATAGATTCATATTCAGATGTAAGAAATAATACAGAGAGATCCTGTGTAGCCTTTGCCAGCTTCCCCCAGTGTTAACACCATGCAGAACTATTTTTTTATAATTTCAAAACGTATATCTAAAATGTTCATATAATTTTACATTTAGTCCATGATGCCTTTGGAGTTGATTTTTGTATAAGGGGTGAAATTTAGGTCAAGGTTCAGTTTTTGCATATGGATATTCAGAATCTCCAGTACAATTTGTTCAAAGGCTGACTTTTTTTTCATTGAATTCCTTCTGCACCTTTGTTAAAATTGACTTGGATTTATTTGTAGGAGTCTTTTTCTGGGTTCTGTATTCTATTGATCCATGTGTCTTTCCCTCTCCCAATAAATACCACACATAGTCCTTATTATAACTATAATAAATCTTGAAATTGAGTAAAGTTATTCCTTCTATATTTTTCAAAATTATTTTAGCTATTCTAGTTCCTTTGTTCTTTTATATAGACTTTAGAATATTCTTGTCTATATCAATAAAAATTATTTTGATGGGATTTTGATAAGGATTCTTTAATGTTGTATATGACTGTAGGGAGAATAGATACGTTTATTACTTTGAGTCTTCCAGTCCCTAAACATAACATACCTTCCCATTTCTTTACCAACTGCCCAGAGCCTGCTTGGGACTCTCTTTCTCTGACTCTCCCCCACTTGTGTGTTTGCTCTTTCTCTCTTTCTAAAAAATAAATAAGCTTTTAAAAAAGTATTTATTTTATTTTATGTGACCTTGCTGAACATACTTATTAGTTGTAGGAGTTTTTTGGTAGGTTTCTTTGGGATTTTCTGTGTAGACATTCATGTCGTCTGCAGATGGGGATGGTTTTAGTTTTTCATCTTTGACCTCTGCGGTTTTCCTTTTTCTTACGTTGTTGAACTTGCTAGCATGTCAAGCACTGTGTTGAATAAGAATGATGAGTGGACATCCTTGTCTTTTTCCTTAGTGTCTTTTTTTGCAGTGTTTCGCCATTACATTACAGTGCTAGCTGTAGTTTTATTTATTTTATTTCATTTTTTAATGTCTTATTTATTTTTGAAAGAGAGAGACAGCATAAGCAGGGGAGGGCCGGAGAGAGAGGGAGATACAGTATCTGAAGCAGGCTCCAGGCTCTGAGCTGTCAACACAGAGCCCGATGCGGGGCTCGAACCCATGAGCTGCGAGATCACATCCTGAGCCGAAGGCAGATGCTTAACCAACTGAGCCACCCAGGCGCCCCCGTAGTTTTATTTTTAGATTCTGTATCAAGTTGAGGAACTTCCTCTATTCCTGGGTTTTGAAAGATATTAAAATGTTGATGAACTTTGTGAAAAGCCTTTTTTGCATCAATTGATCTTGTAATTTTTTTTCCTTTAGCATGTTAATATGGTGTATTATGTTGATTAGTTTTCAGATCTTTTTTTAAATTTTTTATAATGTTTTACTTATTTCTGAGAGACAAGAGAGAGACAGTGTGAGCAGGGGAGGGTCAGAGAGGGAGATACAGAATCTGAAGCAGGCTCCAGGCTCTGAGCTGTCAGCACAGAGCCTGATGCGGGACTCGAACCCATGAGCTGTGAGATCATGACCTCAGCTGAAGTTGGACGCCCAACTGACTGAGCCAACCAGGCGCCCTGATCAGTTTTCAAATCTTGAACCAGCTGTGTATCCCTACAATAAATCCCACTTGTTTGTGGTTGTGAATTCTTTTTATATATACATACATACACACCCATATATACATATATACACACACATACAAATATACATAGCTGAATTCTATTTGCTTATATTTTGTTAAGGTTATTTACATCTGTATATCTGTATTTATGAGGACTGTTGGTCTGTAGTGGGTGTGTGTTTGTTTTGTGTGCATGTGCACAATTGTGTGCCTTGTTTTGAAATCAGAGTGGCACTGACTTCATAAAATGAATTGAGATTTGTTCCCCTATTTTCTGGAAGAGATGTAGAATTTTTAAAAATTTTCTTTAAATGTTTGATAGAATTATTTGGCAGAGAAACCATCTGGATCTGGAGATTTCTTTTTTTGGGAATTTAAAAATTGCATATTCAATTTTATTAATTGTTATAGAGCTATTTTGGCTTTCTGTATTATATTGGGTGAGTATGCAGTGGTTTGTGTATTTTTTGAGGAACAAGAGTCCATTTTGTCTAAGTTGTTAATTTATGTGTCCGGGGTTGTTCATTGTATGCCCTTATTATCTTTATTGTCCTTTTAATGTCCACAGATTCTATACAGGTATTCCTGGTATTGAAAATTTGTGTTTTCCTTTTTTTCCCTTGTCATTCTTGGTAGAAGTTTATCAGTTGAATCCATATTTTCAAAGAAGCAACTCTGATGCTCAACATTATTAATCATTAGGAAAATGCAAATCAAAACCACAATGAGATAACATCATCCACCTGTTAGAATGGCCATCATCAAAATGAGAAGAGATAAATGATGGAGAGGATGTGGAGAAAGGGAACCCTTGTGCACTGTTGGTGGGATTATAATCTGGTACAGTTACTACGAAATTAAAAATAAACTAAAAAGTTAAAATTGGAGGGTTCCCTGGGTGGCTCTGTTGGTTAAGAGTCCGATTTCAGCTCAGGTCATGATCTCACTACTTGTGAATTCAAGCCTTGTGTTGGGCTTTGTGCTGACAGCTCAGAGCCTGGAGCCTGCTTTGGATTCTGTGTCTCCCTCTGTGTCTCTGCTCCTCTCCCGCTCACGCTGTCTCTTTTTCTCAAAAATAAATATTAAAAAAATTTTTTTGAGGGGTCCCTGAGTGGCTCAGTCAGTTAAGTGTCTGACTTCTGCTCGGGTCATGATCTCACGGTTCATGGGTTCGAGCCCTGCATTGGGCTCTGTGCTGACCACTAGCTCAGAGCCTGGAGCCTGCTTCAGATTCTGTTTCTCCCTCTCTCTCTGACCCTCCCCTACTCACGCTGTCTCTTGTCTCTCTTGCAGAAATACATAAAACATTAAAAAAATTAAAAACAAAAAATTTTTAAATTGAAATTAAAATGGATTTAAAAATTAAAAATAAAGCTATCATATGACACAGCAGTTCCACTTCTGGAATATATCTAAAGGAAATGAAAACGCCAACTTGAAAAGATATCTGCACCCCCATATTAATAATATCAGCATTACTTACAATCGCCATACATAGAAACTACCTAAATGTTTATCATTAGATGAATAGATAAAGAAATTGTTTTATATATACACAGTGGAATACTATTCATCCATAAAAAATGAGGAAATGCTACCATTAACATGAATGGACCTGGATGGCATTATGCTAAGTGAAATAAGTCGGAGAAAGACAAATACTGTATGATCTTATTTATATGTTAATAAACAAACAAACCGAAACTCTGCAAAAAGAGATCAATCCTTGCATGGTTACCAGAGGTGGGAATGGTGGGAAGGGGTATTGTAAGGAGATGATCAAGGGGTACAAACTTCCAGTTAGAAGGTAAATAAGTACTAGCGATGTAATATACAACATGGTGACTATAATTTACCTTCCTGTGTTATATAAATCGAAGTTACTAAGAGTAAATCCTAAGAGTTCTCATCCTAAGGAAAAAAAATTTTTTTTTTGCATCTGTATGTGATAATGGATATTAAAACTTACTGTAGTATGCATTTCACAATATAAGTCAAAACATTGCGCTACACACCTTAAACTTTATGTACAGTGATTATGTCAATTAAGTCTCAGTAAAACTGGTGGAGAAAATAGCTCTCTGTTTCATTGATTTTTTCCCCCTATTTTTGTTTTCATTTTCATTAATTTCTGCCTTTTTTAATCTCCTCATTCTGTTTCTTTGGGCTAATTTTGGTCTTACTATTCTTGTGTTTTTGACGTGGGAGTCTATTGTATTTTATTTTTTTTAATGTTTTATTTATTTCTGAAAGAGAGAGAGAGAGACAACGTGAACAGGGGAGGGTCAGAGAGAGAAGGAGACACAGAATGTGAAGCAGGCTCCAGGCTCTGAGCTGTCAGCACAGAGCCCGACGCGGGGCTCGAACCCATAAACCGTGAGATCATGACCTGAGCCAAAGTTGGATGCTTAACCGACTGAGCCACCCAGGCGCCCCTGGGAGTTTAGATTATTGATTTGGGACTTGTTCATTTTTTCCGATTTATGTATTTAGTGCTAACGTTTCTCAGCCCTGCCTCAGCTTTAGCCTACCAATTTTGATATGATATCTTTTCAGTTTATTTACATCCATTACTTGAAGTGTTCCTATGATGGCTTCCTTAAAATATTCGTCAGATAATTCTCATACCTCTGTCATTGTAGTGTTAGCGTCTATTGATTGTCCTTTTTCATTCAGTTTGAGATCCCTCTGGTTCTTGGTATAATGAGTGATATTTGATTGATTCATATTTTCTTTTTGAGAGCGTGTGTGTGTGTGTGTGTGTGTGTGTGTGTGTGTGTGCGCGCGCAAATGGGAGGTGTGGAGGGAGAGAGGGAGAATCTCAAGCAGGCTCCACGCCCAACTTGGAGCCCAGCACAGGGCTGGATCTCACAAGTGTGAGATCATGACCTGAGTCAAAATCAAGAGTTGGACCTTTAATTGACGGAGCCACCTGGGTGCCCCTTATTCATAATTTTTTGTATGTATTATATTTTAAAACTTTGGACTTTATTTAATCCTGTTTTATCTGGATTTCTATGTTACTAACCCATCAGGGGAAGGAAGTACTCTTTGTTACCTTTGAGTGCCAGTGAGAGTTTGGCTGACACCAAACAGAGTAAGAGGTTAAGAATGTGTGGCCTTAGTATTGCTGGGCCATGGTGAAAGTCCCCACTCTTCACTGGCCTTCTGTGACACCATCTCAGGGGGAGTGCCTCCTTACCGCTGGGTAGGGCTGGAAATCCAGGCCTTTCTAACTTTGCCTTCTCTGACACCACTCTGGAGAGGTGTTAGTCTCTGCATCACAACCTGGTTTCCGACTTAGCCTTTGCTGGTATGGATGTGAGTGGGGCACAGTTTTGTGTTTTGTTTTGTGTTTTTGTTTTTCCCCTGTCATGTTTGGCTGAGGTAGATTGATTATTGCCTAAAAGTCTTCTATCTTTCTAGTCTGTCCTTTTCTTGATCCTTTGGATAAAGTGAGGTTTGTGTTGGAACTCTTTACGTCAGCATCCGTTAGGATTTCTGGGTTGCTGACTTTTTCAACTCCCAATCTAAGATAAAGGCAAAAAGAAAACCCCAAGAGCTCATTTTTTATTGTTCTTTGGGTTGCAGGGTCCCTAGCCTGTCTGCTGCCTTTACGTTTGTTTTATTTATAATGTCCAAGATTTATAGTTTTTCTCTGTAAGAGAAATAGGGAAAACTACATCTGCTCTTTTATCTTCCTAGAAGCAGAAGTTCCCTACAAAATTGGACTTTATATATATATTGGAATTGGGACACATCCTTTTTCCTGGTATTTTTACCAGCATGTTTTTTGTCTGAGATATTACAAGTTACTTTCTGGTTTGCATCTTGTAGTAGTATTTTAACAAGCTTATTTTAATATAACTGCTAAACGCTTTTACTTTTTATTGTTTTAAAATACACGCTTGTAAAATTTAAAACAGCACAGTAGCATTTAAAATTGTTAAGTAAGAATTTATTACAAAGAGGCCAATTATCTGCAGATTAATTTGTAAATTTAGTGCAGTTTATTAGAAATGTGTTCTTTTACAAGACTTTTAAAGCTAAATCTAGAGGTCAGTTGGGAAAAGTAAATGTAGAGGAGGAGCCAGAGCAATTTTTAATTTTTATTTTGTGAATTTTGACAACTTTGAAGGGAAAACAGTAATGAATGTATTGTGCACAGACTGTAAAGGCACTGAAGTTAGAATTCTGAGTATGATGTTGATACAGAAATAAAAATATATATAGAAGGAAGAGTAGAGATTTATGAAGAAATCCATTTTATGAAGTAATTTGGTAATTACTAATTTGGTAAAATAGGCACTTTAAATTCATGAGGAAAAGGCTGGAATATTAACAACTGATTCTTAGATCTGTACTTGATACCATGTATAAAATTTAAAGCTACAATGAAAAAAAGATCAACTGTGGAATCTTGTAAGGAAAACATGTTTATAGTTATTTCTAGTCTTGCACTGTGAAAAGATTTTCTAAATAAGATACAAGAGGTCTTGTAGGAAATAGATTTGGTTAATAAAATTATAAAATCATTGACCATAGAAAATATCAAGTTTTAATACGTAGTTATAAGAAAATAGTCAATATGTATTTTTTAATTCAAATATAATTAACATACAGCGTTATTTTAGGCTTCCAGTATAATGATTCAACAGTTATATATATTTCTTCATGCTCATCATAGTAAGTGTACTCTTAATCCCTTTTATCTATTTCATCTACCCATCCACCCTCCTCTCCCCTAGCAGTCACCGGTTTGTTCTCTGTATTTAAGAGTTTGAGTTTATATTTGTCTCTCTTTTTCTTTGTTTTGTTTCTTAAATTCCATATATGCGCGAAATCATATGGTATTTTTCTTTCTCTGACTTATTTAATTTAGGATTATACCCTCTGAGTCCATCTGTGTTGCAAATGGCAAGATTTTATTCCAAAGTGTATCCATCATCTTTATTCATTCATCCACCATTGAACACTTAGGTTGCTCCCATAGCTTGGCTATTGTAAATAATGCTGCAGTAAACATAGGGGTGCATGGGTCTTTTGGAATTAGTGCTTTTGTTTTCTTGGGTAAATACCTAGTAGTGGAATTACTACATAATATGGTAATTCTATTTTTTTATTTTTTGAGGAACCTCCATATTGCTTTCCACAGTGGCTGTGGGAATTCCACAGTATTATTTTTAAAATGTTATTTTTAAAGGAGCAAAAAAATTTTAGTCCCAATCCTACTATAGTAGCATAAGGTGAACAAACCATATGGTGTGTATTCTAACAGAACTCTTCCAGTTGACAGTGTCTTTTATAGTGATCCGATGGTTCAGGATGAAGTTTGATCTTTTTAAGATTTTAAAAATTCATTTGTTGCATATATCAAAATAAAAAAATTTAAAGTTATTTCAGGAACTTGAATTGATTTTAACCTATTAGACTGGGAAAGATGTCCATTTGCTTGGGTCTAGATGGAGGTGTGTTTGCTCGTTTGTTTTTACCAAACATTGAAATAGGAGAGACCGTGGTTAAATGCATGTACAGGACAAAGTCATATTGGTGGAACACCAAATCAACACCACCCAAAAGGCCTTTTCAGCACGTAGTTCAAGTTAACTGTTTAATATATAAATCATGTATTTTCCTTTAATTACTTAATTCTTTGTTGGTAACTCTCGACCCACACGCCTCCCCAAATTATTTCTTGGTTTTCCTTCAAAGTAGGTCTATCTATTGTGTTCGTGTTTGTGTGAATATATATAACTTAACACTATGTCTGAGACGTCTGTTGAAATATCTTTCCATATCAGTATATAAATCTGTCTCGTTTTTGAACAGTTGTAGAAGTATTGGATTATATGGATATACCATGATTTATTTTGTCATTTCTTGTTGTTGTCATGAGTATCCTTAATGATTTCTGTGTGCATTTATGAGAATGTATCCGTAGGGTAAATTCCTAGACATGAAATTTGCAGGGTCAAGGGGTTTGTATGTCTACATTTTTCATCGATATTGCCAAATTATTTTTCTGAGGGGTTGCACTGATTTATTAACCACCAATGTCTGAAGGTGTCTAAAGGCGATAATCTTACTCATACTTTTGGAGACTTTAGTATCAGACTTTCATCTTGATCATTCTAATAGGTGAAAAATGAAGATTGGTTTTAATTGCTTAGTATTTGTGTTTCTTTGACCTTTCCATTCATACTACCCCGTTTTTCTATAGGTGGTTGATTTGTGAGAACCCTACAATGAAGGGGGAGATAAAAAAAATATTTGAATTCAATACATTTAAAATAAGCAAGATTAGCCGAATCTGTAAGAAAGTTTGTCTTTCATAGTCTGAATTTGAAGTTGAGGTTTTTGAGAGCACTGTGATTTAATTACATTTGTTTCCCCTTCTGTTGTGCTGGGCGAGGTAAAGACCAGGAACCAACTTAGTAGAGCAGATAAAGGCACAGGTCTAGGACAAAAGTTATTTACTAATAACTGAACAAGTTTTGTTTTGTTTTTTGTTTTTTAATTTTTAAATCCTTTTATTTGTTTTTGAGAGAGAGAGACACACACAGCATGAGCAGGGGAGGGTCAGAGAGAGAGGGAGACACAGAATCTGAAGACAGGCTCCAGACTCTCAGCTAGCTGTCAGCACAGAGCCCGACGCGGGGGTCAAACCCACGAACCGTGAGATCATGACCTGAGCCGAAGTCGGACGCTTAACCGACTGAGCCACGCAGGTGCCCCGAGAACAAAGTTTGAAACAACTGCTGGGTTTGATTCCTTAGGATGACCGTGACAGTTGTTGCTTTCGATGGAACTTAGTTTTGTTGGGAAGCATTAGATTAAATAAAAATATCATTGGAGGGGCGCTTGGATGGCTCAGTCACTTAAGCGTCCGACTTCAGCTCAGGTCATGATCTCATGTCAGGCTCTGCACTGACGGCCAGCTCAGAGCCTGGAGCCTGTTTCAGGTTCTGTGTCTCCCTCTCTCTGACCCTCCCCTGCTCGCTTGCTCGCTCGCGCGCGCTCTCTCTCTCGCTCTCTCTCAGAAGTAAATAAAACATTTTAAAAAATTAAAAAATATGGGGCACCTGGGTGGCTTAGTCGGTTAAGCGTCCGACTTTCGCTTAGGTCATGATCTCGCGGTTCGTGGGTTCGAGCCCCGCGTCGGGCTCTGTGCTGACTGCCAGCTCAGAGCCTGGAGCCTGTTTCAGTCTGTGACTCCCTCTCTCTCTGACCCTCCCCTGCTCATGCTGTCTCTCTCTCTCTCTCCTAGAAATAAATAAAACATAAAAAAAAAAAAAATTAAAAAATATGTTTAATTGGAGTAAGTGCTCCATAGGAAAGTATGGAGTACTCCAAGAGCATATCAGCATTGCCTAACCAGTATGTACTAGGTGGTCAAGGAAAACCAAAGAACCTGTTAGCTGAGGTCTAAAGAATGGGCAGGAGTTGGGGAAGTTAGAGGAGGAGTTCTTTTGGGCATGACGAGTAGTATAGAGGGCAGAGACAAACATTTTTGGGCCTTTGGTTCATATTAAGGACTTAAAATATTATCTGGAGAACAGTAGAAAATCTTTGAAGGATTTTAAAGCAAGGAATGGGCTGCCAAAAGTGTGTGAGGCATTGTGGTAGTGGTGCAGGAATACACTGGCCTTATTTATCCACCTCGTTTTTCACCCACCTCAGCTATTAAGCAGCCAGCTGCATCTGACTGAACTTGTGGTCCTGTTTGGGACAGGTAGAATCCATTCAGGAATCCCTGTGGATTATACAGTTTCTGTGGCAAAGACAATTAGTTTCTGCCATATAACCACCTATTTATCTATATGAACATGTCTTCTAGTCTGTAGTGATAATTAGTTTACCAGGGAAATAAATGAGGCTGTCCAACAGTGGGTAGTAAGTCTTTAATAGAATTTTATTTCAAAATAATGGCTTTTCTTCTTCTGATTTCTTTCTGTAAGACCTATAGTGATGCTCATTGTTGTGTGTGTGTGTGTGTGTGTGTGTGTGTGTGTGTGTGTGTATTCAGTTATTTTGTTTGTTTAGAAAGAAAACACAAGAGCAGGGGAGGGTCAGAGGGAGAGAGAATCTTAAGCAGGCTCCATGCTCAGTGTAATGCCCAGTGTGACCCCACAACCGTGGGAATATGGCTTGAGGCGAAGTCAAGTCTGATGTTCCACCCACTGGGCCACCCAGGCGTCCCTGTTTATTCAAGGTTTTTTTTTTTGCTGCTTCTCCCATTTAGAAGTCTGTCTCTGTGAAGAGTATTCTTGTGTTAATAGGTAACACAGTAAAATTTTAGCTTTTTGTTGTAATTATTGACGTTGTCATCTATGATTTTAAATTTCAATCCCCGTAAAAACATGGGTGATTAAATAGATTATTCTATTCTGCATTATATCAAAATGAACAGGTATATGGCTTGTACAGTATAAGAAAATAAGTGATCTTATTGGTTTCTGATTATGAATTAAGTAAAACTAAATTCTGAACTGATCATGAATTAGTGAAAGTAAGTGGAATTTATGTAGTCCTTTGACTAGTTAAATTTGTTTCATATTGTTTATCTAATAGCCCATACTCTTCTTTTTGAAGCTTTATAGTTGATCTTTCTTTTATTTGAATTATTTGAATTATTATGTAAGTCTTTCTTACTCGTGTGATGAACTGAACTTGTGTTGCCCTTTAGCAGATACGCTTAACATTTTAGGTAATATTATGTCCTCATATATTGGCCAGATTTTATTATTACAATGTATTTGTTTTGATGTACCTGTTTACATACAAGGTCCAAGGAAAAGGGGCTATACTTAATAACCACAATAGCTTAAAATTTATAGTTCAGACAGGTGAGATACAAGAAAATGGTTCCTCACAATATAAATATTGATCGGTCCTTAATTGCTTATACTTTATTGGTGCAAATATAGCAATACAGGCACATAGAGATACACTGGGATATAATATTGTATTTAAGATTGTTTCCAGTGTTGGTGTGATACATTATCAGAGAGAAGGAAGAGAACTTACATTTTTAGTGATGTGACCTATCATGTTCCAGTTTATATAGAACTTACAAGCTCTTGATTGAATAGGAAAGGTTATTTTTGATCCATGCCCAGCATGGGACACTATTTAAATTGAATGGAAGATTTGGAAAATAGGTGTTTTTATAAGGAACCCTGTGACAGTAAAAATAAAGGCAGTAACTAGGTCAGACTTGGTTGTAAGCCTTATTGCCAACAGTTTTTCTTTAAGGAATTATGAAATGGTTTGTTTGCTCTTCCTGTTAAATTTGTATACTTTAATAACAATTTATGACTCTGTTATTTTCAAGTTATCAAAATTCACTTGAAAATCATTTTTGTTATTTTCCTCTGGAATTGCTTATTTTGATTAGTTCCTTTATTATTTACTCTTTCATTTAAATGAAAGTAAATATTTTACTGAGAACTTGGAGAAGAGTATACGTTATAGCACTTTCTAGGTATGTCTCATATTTTAGACTGGGTTCCACAAGGGGGAAAAAATAAAAGTAATGTCCTGATATTTGTACCCCATACCAAATCCATGGTCCTTGTATAATTTGTTTTTGGAATACACTGGGAACTACAGTTTGGAATGTTGTGAATGTTTGCTTTAATGTATATCGTAGAAACTTTTCTGAATTAACTTTAAGAGGTGGTAGCCCGTGGATTAAAAAAAAAATACTGTAAAATACACATTTTTTAATTTGCTTAGTAAATAAAGTACACATAACAGAATTTACCATTGTAACCGTTTCTGAGTGTTTGGTTTATTGGTATTAAGAATATTTACACTGTTATGGGGCGCCTGGGTGGCTTAGTCGGTTAAGCGTCCGACTTTCGCTTAGGTCATGATCTCGCGGTTCGTGGGTTCGAGCCCCGCGTCGGGCTCTGTGCTGACTACCAGGTCAGAGCCTGAAGCCTGCTTCGGATTCTGTGTCTCCCTCTCTCTCTGACCCTCCCCTGCTCACGCTGTCTCTCTCTCTCTCTCCTAGAAATAAATAAAACATTAAAAAAAAAAAAAAAAAGAATATTTACACTGTTATGAAACCATCATCACCATCCATTTCCAAAACTGGAACTTTCATCTTACAAAGGGGAAACTCTATACCCATTAAACAGTAACCCTCTATGCCTTTCTTCCCCCAGCCCCTGGCAATCACCATTGTACTCTCTGTTTCTGAATTTAACTATTCTAGGTCCTTCATAGAGCTGGGCCATATAGTATTTGTCTTTTTGTGACTGGCTTGTTTCACTTAGCATAATATCCTCTAGGTTCATTCATGTTGTAGCCTGTGTCAGGATGTCCTTTGTTTTTTTAAGGCTGAGTAGTGGAGTATTCCATTTGTATGGATGTACCACATTTTGTTCATTTATCTGTCAGTGGATACTTGGGTTGCTTCTACCTTTTGCTGTTGTGAATAATGCTGCTAACATTTTAAAATATTTTGGTAGAGTTGCTACTTGATCTTTTCCAAAGGTAACATTCTCTTCCGTTTATAACTTAGTCATGAGAGACATAGCCCCAGTTATTAAGAGGGAGTGCTTAGGTGTTGGACTTTGGGTTCAATTCCTGGCTGATCCCTTCTTGGATATTTCACTGTGGGCAGTTAACTCTTTTGATGCCTATTTGTTAAACTGCCAAATGCAGGTAATAATGGTACCTCACATTCCTTGGATTAAATTAGGTATTAAATGTAAAGTATATGTTAAGTGCCTAGAGTAGTATGTAACACATTGTAAAAGTTTGATAAATGTTACTGTTATTTAGGAAAAGGAGCCCATTGGTTCAGGTACCCATTCAGAGTACTGCATATGGTCTCTCAATTAGGTAATAACAAATTTGAGTTTCTAAACTCATTTTGATGCTGAGAAGGCAGATACTTGGATTCAGTAATATTAACCTGTCCTTAGAGTGAGATTTTCTTTGGACAGGATTAGGTAAAAAGAGAGGGTTGATTATTGGGAAAGTTGACATTATTGTCATCTTCATGGGGAAAGGTTCTAGTATCTTAACCAGTTATACTGTATGGTTTATCTAACCAGACAGCCAAAAAAAAAAAAAATCAGAAGTTGGTCTTTGTTATTGTCATCTCTTCCATATCCCTATTCTCGTCCAAGACTTTCAAAAGCATAAAAAGTGGTAGGGCCACATCTTTAGATAGGCAAACAGGATTCTCCGGATAGCATAGATTTGTAAAGTCTGCTCCTCTCTGACTCAGTATTTTAGTTTCTCGTAAGAAGGTTGTGTCACTAGTTTCCCCTCAAGAAAGATGTGAACTCAGAAGTGGTTTTTAGTACATTGAATGCTTAAACTGAATACTCAGATCTAGAGGACCATATATAGCCTGCCTGTTTTGTCTTAAATCCAGAAAGTGGTCCACATTAATGGTGCACTGGATTATCAGTCCTGACCAGAAGTTTCCTCCATCGTTGAGTATGGATGCCACAAAGTACAGTTACTGAATATGACAGTACAACTTTGAATAATTTAGATTTAATTCTAATAAAATTATATTATGAAAATAGCCAGTGCAGAAGATTATGTTCAACTAACTAAATTTTACCCATATGTAAGACTCTTATTTGAGTCATATTCAATAATATCTCCTTAACCTTGTAACCAGGTTCTTTTTAGAAGTATGACTGCCCCTACAGAATATAGTGAGTAGGGACGTATTTTTGTCAAGATGAATTCAGTAATTTAAGGCCATGTAATCCAAAGCAGGAGAAAATCTAAACTGTCCATTTAGTCTCCCTAACATTTACTCCATTAGCTTGAGAAATATTTATAAACAAAAAATCCATAGTTAATTGAAGTGATGTTTCTTTTTAGCCTTTTACTTTTTATACTCTTGTTTCACGATAACTTAATGATCAACTTTAAAGTCAGCATGGGTATTAAAACAGTCAAATTCAAGATTTAGGATACCATTTTAATGGTACCAGTCATCATCTTATTTTATTTTATATTTTAAAAAATGTTTATTCTTGAGAGAGAGGGAGACAGAGCATGAGTGGGGGAGGGTCAGAGTGAGGGAGACACAGAATCTGAAGCAGACCCCAGGCTCCGAGCTTGTCACCAAGAGCCCAGCGTTGGGCTCGAATCCACGTATAATGAGATAATGCCTGAGCTGAAGTCAGATGCTTAAAGGACTGAGCCACCCAGGTGCCCCATCTTACTTTAAATAAGCTTTATTTCAGGTAGTGTTTAATAGTTTTAGCAAAATTTAGTACAGATAGAGTTACAGAGATGCATTTTTACAGAGATGAGGATTTAGTGTATAAAACTATTAATTTGGGAATCGTGATAAGACTAGACATCAAGGGTCAGTATTTTGGGCAGTTTGGTAAAAGTGCAAGGAAACAGATTAATTATTGACTATCTCTGCCTCTTGAGTCCTTTTTTCCTCACATGATTTGTCTCCAGAAATTACAGAAACCTAGTGAGTTAAAGAATTGTGACTTGGTAAGTTTGGTAGTAGAATAAGAAGCTAGAGTTGAACATGATACCTAAAGGTTGGTAGGCATGTTGTAGTTCTCAAAGTGCTTCGTTCAGATATTGAGAATGTTTATCTAAGTTAAATGAGGATATTTTAAGTAGATTTTTAAATTGTCTTATTTTTCAGCCAAACCAAACAGGAAGCTTACTTTTCTCTACCTAGCCAATGATGTCATTCAGAACAGCAAAAGGAAGGGGCCGGAGTTTACAAAAGATTTTGCACCAGTTATAGTGGAGGCTTTCAAACATGTTTCAAGGTATGGTGATTGTTTTGGGTACTAGGTAATGTTTTAAATGAATAGTATGTCCTTTTGTTAAAATTTGCTGTAAGCCATTCAAACAAAAAACAGGATGTATTTCTTTGAAATTTTTATTTGAAAAGACCGCTATAAATGGCATTTGTAAATGTGTTAAATACTTTCTATAAAGGAAAATGTTTGAACTGTCACAGATTGGTGGGCTTTTGGAGTATTTGAATTAACAACTTTCCTTTAAATGACCAGAAAAAGCAACTGCCTTTTAGAATGGACTTCATTAAGAATGATTGAGTATTAAATTGAAAATTTGTGTGCTTATAAAGCTATTCATTTTCCAACTAATATTTCTGGATAAACGTTGTACCCTTTACTTTCATATTGCATATAATTTAAAGGTTTTTTAGTGTTTGGGTATATATCATGATACTTTAAAGTGCTTTGGAAGTGTAGAATATTTATTTAGAATAATTATAAGCCTGAAGGTAAATGTTGGTGCTTTGGCTTATGCCCTTTTATAAAAATGCTTATTTCTAAACTTATGCAAATATTTGGTAGATTTCTGGCTAAACATTATTGGGGTAGATTGTTAAACCCATCTAAATTATAGAATTCAGTAGTAAGTGAAGATTTGTGTTGAATGATTTAAGGATGAAAATATGCTCACCACATGCCCAGAAACTTTAGTCATAGTGGATGCATTAAAAAAAATTACAGTGTATGAAATACTGCCATATGTTACTTTCTTAAATGAATATTATTTATCCTTCAATTTAGGTACTGTCTTTTACCATCTTTTCAGATGTTGATGTTTTTTATGACTTCAGTCCAAGGCCCTCTTCCTATGGTCATGTTCTTCACTTGACCTCTGGGTGATTTCATACACTGCATGTATTTAGTTATTACACACCCTAATAACTCTCGGTCTTACACTCCAGTCCAGATGTGTTTTGTTTTATTTATTTTTTGAGTTTATTTAGTTTTGAGAGAGAGAGAAAGAGACAGAGAGCTATCAGGGTGGGGACAGAAGGAGACGCAGAATCTGAAGCAGGATCCAGGCTCTGTGCTGAGCTGTCAGCACAGAGCTCGATGTGGGGCTCAAACTCATGAACTGTGAGATCTAGACCAGAGCCAAAATTGGACACTTAACTGACTGAGCCACCCAGGAGCCACTGGATGTGTTTTGTTTTAGACCTGTATGTCTAAATTGCCTAATGAATTTCTAGTCATATGCTTCCAGACATCTCAAGTGCACTGTCTCATATTGAATTCATGTCATTGCTCCCTGTCAGACTTGCTTCTCCTCCAGGCTTCACTCTCCCAGTGGATGGCAACTCCATTTATTTGGATGCCCATATGAGAAACTAGGTGTCATCTTTAACTTTCTTTGATAGAATGATTTCTAGTGTATCACATTCTCCTTTCTCTTTCATTCTCCTTATCCATGTAGTTTATATAGTTCCCACAGTTCTTTAGATTTTCTCCATTCTTATTTCTATAACGTCATTTCTGTATAATTGCAAGAACCTCTAGTAT
Organism: Hyaena hyaena; assembly: GCF_003009895.1. Taxonomy (NCBI): domain Eukaryota; kingdom Metazoa; phylum Chordata; class Mammalia; order Carnivora; family Hyaenidae; genus Hyaena; species Hyaena hyaena. Next base: position 1,662,865 of record NW_024080782.1, read on the forward strand.
TGTGTACTCCATTTAGGAAACTAGCCGTAGTTGCAGAGCTGATCATAACACTCCCTTGCCTTTGAGTTCTCGAAATAACTTGATCCCAGAGATCAAGTCTGAAGTCCTTAGCAGGACTTAAGGTGATGCTTCATGGCCCTGTCTACATCTTCAGACACCTGTCTCACATTACTTCCACCCATACACTTTATAGTCCACAGTTTAAACTAACTGAACGTCTTTTAGTTCTTTCTACCTTAAGGCTTTATATATGTTGCCTCTCCCAAGGAATTCAATAAAATATTTTTTGACTGCCTACTCTGTGCTAGGCCCTGAGGATACGGTAGTGAACAACATAAAGTTGTGTCCTAATGGAGCTTACATTTCAGTGGATGATAAAAGTAATAACTATGGATGGATGAGTATATATTATGCCAGCAGATAAGTATTGTGAAGAAGCAAATTAAGGATTGAATTAGAGGGTATGACTGTGCTCATGAGAACTGTATCTCATGACATAAAAAATGACTATTTTGGAGGGGTGGCATTTGAAAGAAAGGATGAAATGAGCCACCTGAGCATCTAGAAGGCAAGGATTCTAGGTAGAGGGAATACTTGGCAGAGATAATGATACAGATGTGTGCTGGGCATGTTTGAGCATCAGCAAGGAGATCTGTATGGCAGAAGATGTTTGGGGAATCGGGACTGAGAAGTAGTCAGAAAGCAGAACATGTCTACCTTGTGGTCCCAGATAAGGATTTTGGTTTTATTCTTGGTATGATTGATACCTCTTAACGGATTGAAGAGCATTATCATTTGATTTACAATAGTAGAGCATAGAGTGAAGAGTAAGAGCCAAGGAGACCAATGAGAAGACCTTAAAAATCCAGGAAAGAGGTAATAACAGCTCAGTCTACAGTGGTAGTGATGAAGGCAGTAGGAAGTGGTTGGGAGTAGTCTGTTTGCCACTTCCCCTGTTGTTCCAGTCAACAGATCTCAAATATCACTTGCTCACATACCTTTTCTAATCTCTCGAACTGGGCCAGATCTCTGCATTATGCTTCTCTTTAATACTTTGTTCTTTTTTGTGCCACTGCCATAAAAGCTCCATTTGTATCTCCAGTGTCAAAGATAGTGCCTTGATCAATAAATATTTGTTAAATAAATTTAAAAATCACCCATTTGAAATCTTCTTAGCCTCATATTCAGTCCCCATTAGGTTAGGAGCATCTGCTCTGTAAATACCTGATAGCCAGTATAAGAACTTTTTTTGTAATTTTTTGTTTAATAAGATGTCCAGGCATGCCTAACTGGCTTAGTTGGCAAAACATGTGACTGTTGATCTCAGGGTTGTAAGTTTGAGCCCTATGTTGGGTGTAGAGATTACTTAAAAATGAAATCTTAAAAACATGTCTGTAAGCTTTTAAAGGAACCTGGGAATATGCCTGTCTTGATTACTTCACCCCAGAACTTCTGGTCACATAGTTGTGCTCAGTAAAAATTTGGACAGCTTTTTCTTAGGGAATGAAAGTCTGACTGTATTTTAAATCACCATTACCTTTTCAGTAGCGCTATTAATTGTTAATATTTTTATTTTTTCTTTAGTGAGACTGATGAAAGTTGTAAGAAGCACCTTGGAAGGGTATTATCTATTTGGGAAGAAAGGTCTGTTTATGAGAATGATGTATTAGAACAACTTAAGCAAGCCCTGTGTAAGTGTGTAATCTTTTATCATGATCTCTCCATTAAAATGTTTTCTTTCCTTAAAACTTGGATGTTCTTTTAATTCAGATGGCGATAAGAAGCCTAGGAAGCGAACTTATGAACAGATAAAGGTGGATGAAAATGAAAACTGTTCCTCTCTGGGATCTCCGAGTGAACCACCACAGGTAGAAGTTTTTCTCTTTTAAGAGAGTTGTGTTGCTGTTACTTCATGTGGCCACTGAGCTTTATTAATTTTGATGTTTTACTAATATAAATGGATTTTTATTATAATTGTGAGGCAAGAAAGAAACTGAATATCTCTTATTTTCTGATTAACAAATTGTTTATGTTTAATGTAGTATATGTTTTATATTAGGTAGTTATATTTTACATCAAAAGAGGATATCTGATTGCTAAGTATGAATAGGTCTGGTGAGATATCCGCCTCTTAAATAGTTTCCTTTTAAAAAAATAAAACATTGTATGATAAGACCATTTTGTATGATTTAAGTACACTGAAAATGCCATTCTTAAACATTGCCCTTTGAGTATTTTTGCTTTCAAACATGTAAAAATAAGTGTTATAATAACAAGCATACATTCATACAGTTCTGTGTAACTATATAGAACCACAGTTCCATGGTAAAATAAGATAGATTAGAGTTATTATCATAATACCCCATGTCCTCTCAGGTTGGTACAGTATAGCATTCCTTAGCCATCAAATGATTCCAGAAAAACATTTTTAACTTTTAATTATGTGGGCATTGAGTGTTAAAGCTTCCTCCTTCTATGTTTCAAACATATAGGAGGGACAGATAAAATTTTAAAGGAGAAAATGAAGACATAGCCATACTCATAAAACAAGGTAAATATCTTCGTGGGCTAGAAATGGTACAGAAGCACAATTCAATATGTGGGCCAGAGTCTGGTTCTTGCTGAGCTTTGGTCAGGAAACAGACATGGCTTTCCAGAAATAAGTATTCTGTAGGGTAGTAAGAACTCACAGTGCTCCCTGGGAGTTGGAGGACTGGACCTGAATTCACTGCATGAAACAAGAGGCTGGTTGAAATTCTTTCCCCAATGAAAGGAACTTGAAAGAAAGATAAAACCAATCACTGCCTAGAACTTTGGGTGTATATTCATATTAGTACTGGGGAGGCAGAAAGAATCTGACCAAGGTGCTCAGCTAGGAACTGAACGAAACTACCTGTTCACTCATTGACACGAGGTGCTGCAGCCCATATGATCACCAGGGACAAGAGCTTGAATAAAAAAGTAGTAAGAACATAATGTTTTAAACAACCAAATGTTAAGGTTTATATTTTTTGCTATTTGGTAGTAATTCAAGACAAAGCACTTTGTGCTAAAAGGGCTTTTTATGATTCCATGAATATTATTTTATCTGAGTTTTAGATACAGGGTCTGATCCTCTTATTCTCCCTGATGACAGAGTAACCCCAGTTATACTTCTTAGGACTATCTAGTACTTAAATAAACCGCTGTTGCTTTTCATTTTACGATGACTATGTTCAGATTAGTTGTACTGCTTAATTCTCAGTGGTTCAGCTTTGTAGTTACCATTTTATTTATGTCATTCTTTATAAGAATGGCTAAAATTTCTCTTTGTAGGATCCACTTGAACTCATTTCATTCTCTTTTATTAGAAAGTTGTAGGCTAGTGTTGTTTTCAGACAACTTTCCTTTTTTATCTGATCCTTGACCCAGCACTAGAAACTTAGAATAAATTCATGTGGGGATGTGAACATGAGATGAAAGCATGCATCAGGACCATAAAGCCAGATGACTTTTCAGAACTTCAGAAAGTTTTAGAACTTCTAGAACTGATTAAGAAATGACAATATAAACATTAATTGGGGCACCATGAGAAAAAAGCTTCATGATACTCATCATTGCTCTTAAGCTTACTTTTATTTGTAGGGGGGATGTATCTTAAAACAAAATTATTTTGTAAAATATTAGAATTTTAAAAACATAGTAATAAATTAAAATCTTATGTGGATAGTATATTTCTTATTAGGTTCCATTCATTGTTATCATGTTGGATCACTTACTATGTATGTGCTAGATCCCAGTGATAACAGTTTTTTTGGTCAGCAACTATATGTCAGTGTCATCTTAATGTATTCACAAAATTGGTTATGTCCTGTATTTTTCAAATATGTGTGTAATTTTCTACTGTTCTAGGAACTAGTCTTAGAGATTTGAAAAAAATAAAAATTAAAAAAAATAAAAAAGTAAAATAAGGAGGTGGGTGGGGATGGAGACCAGTAAAAATAAAATTTTTTGTTTTTCTTTGGAATAAATTTATAAACATTATGAATTGTGAAATTACCAGCAAATACTTGCCCTTTCCTCCTAATAGTATCTGATATGTAATCAAGTAATACATTTTAATGATAAATATTTTAATGATAACATAATTTTTACCTTGGTTAAGTGTTATAGAAGTATTAGATAGGCATCAGATATATGGAATTTTGTGATCTCTTAATGATCTTATTAACACACTGTAGAATAGTTGAAGATAACCATATTTGAACATATTCCAAAACTACATTGCTCTTGTGCTTCAGTTACATCATTTAGAAATAGAATCTGTGAGACTCTTCTCTGTTGTAGTAGAACATGATTTGTATCTCCCTTCCCCCAGTATCCAATTTACTTTTAAAAATTCTCGTGTATAATGATAATATAATGAATATGTCATATGTAAAACTTATATTGTTTAGGTTGAAGTTATAGCATGCTTTCCCTTCTTCCACTGCATGTATTTGGCATATAAATCAACCATGTCACTTTCAGAGCCCAATAATGATTTTTACACCGTCTCTGGCACTTGAGTATGACTTCCTCAAAGCTGAAGGCCATGTCTTATTTTAGTTTCCAATTTATATATTCCCAGTACCTAACAAAGTATAGTTTCTTTTCCTTAATAAATAAAAGAAATGGACTATCTTTAAAAGCAGTTTATATTTGAAACTTAGAACAAGTATATAGCTCATAAAGATAAAGGAATATGAAATAAAATTTAGGTCTTTTGTATTTAAGTTTCATTTATTTTGGTTCTAAAGCTGTGTAACTTTTTAGACTCTAGATCTTGTTAGAGCATTACAAGATCTAGAGAATGCAGCTTCAGGTGATGCAGCAGTTCATCAGAGGATAGCGTCTTTGCCTGTTGAAGTCCAAGAAGTATCCCTACTAGATAAAATAACAGGTAAGAAAAGAAAATGTGATCTAGAACTTTTTGGAAGTCAGGGTGAGGGAATGGCATATGGCATTGTTTTTGTTGTGTAGTAATTCTATTATTCTGTACTTTTCTTAGATAAAGAATCTGGAGAAAGGCTCTCTAAAATGGTAGAGGATGCTTGTATGTTGCTGGCAGATTACAATGGCAGATTGGCGGCTGAAATAGATGATAGGAAGCAGCTAACTCGAATGTTAGCAGATTTTCTTCGTTGTCAAAAGGAAGCCCTTGCAGAGAAAGAGCATAAATTGGAAGTGCGTAACCTTTTCCTTCTTTAGTCCTTATTTGTTTAATTTAGTTTTGGGTAGGAATTTCAAAATATTTCTGTTTTCATACATTTTGCATTTTTTAAAGACAGTGGCCCACGTAAGCTACTCCTTGCAGGAATGAGCTTCTTTCTACTTGAACCAAATCAACCTGAGTAAACTTAGAAATGTGGAATTACGGAAACTGGATGCTTTTTAAAATTATTCATGTGAAATCCCAGTAATAGTAATCCATCATAAGAATTTAAACTCTTATCTTCAGGAACAAAACTAATGGGAAAGTAGCAGTTAGTATAAAGCCTGATGTCATCTACAGTAAATTATGGTTGGATTTATTGAATTCCTGTTCTGAGTACATGCAGGCTTAGGTATACAATTAAGAAATAAAAACAGTTTTTTGGCATAGAATTTGTTGGGGGTATGCTAGTCCCCCTCTCCCAGTCCCTGAACAGTTCATCAGTTTTGTTCAAGAAGTCAGTTTTCAAGTTACTATTTTGTTCCATCCCTGATTCTGATGCTTAAAATATTCCCACCTCACTACTGGCTCATATACACCCTTAAGTAGAAAGTCATTGCTCCTTTAAATTAATTGGTGGTTGATAACTATTGATGAATCTGGAGGTGCAGCTTGAAGAAAGAAACATTCTCATATTTTCTTTGAGCAGAGTAGCTGTTGTCGGGTAGATGGGCCAGATTTGTTTTTGTTTTGTTTTTTGTTTTTAAGAATCTTTGACTAGTTCTTGTTTAAATTGTTTATTGCTGTAGCAATTTCTTATTCTAATACAATGTAATAGAATTTCTAACTTGTTTGGATCCCTTTATTTAAACAGTTCTCTGTAAATTTGTAGGTCTGTTAGGATACTGCCTCAGTTAAGTTGCTTTTAATAGTGTTTAGTTCTTGTTTTAGCAGTCTTTATGCCAAAGAGGATTGATTGTCCCTTCTGCTTGTGAGACCTGCTGTTTGATCAAGAGCTCTCCCACTCCAAATTCTCAGCTCTTAGTTAGCATTAGCCCTTTTCAATTTGGAGCAAAGTTGTTGGCACCATGCTCTATCTTTAGAAAAGTTTCCCAACTGTATATGGTAAGGAAAAGGTAAAAAATTTTGAAAAGATATATATGATATTTAACTTGCCAGTTTTGATCTTGTGATGCAACTTCAGTCGTAAACATATTTTTACTTGTTTTATTGTTAGCAGAATTAAGGGTAAGTAATGTTATGCAATTCTTGTCTTTAGTCTTTTGGTATGGTTTCTTTAACTTCTATTGAGCTTCTGTTGCAGGTATTGGACATGGGCGTATCTTCTAACGATGTCATCATCATTAGCATATTCTTCCTGCTAAAAATAAATATCAAACACCAAAGCCTGTATTGTCTCATGTTTTTGAAGATTGAAACTTGGTTTTTCTACTGTACGCTACTTTTTCACTTAAGTTGGTTATTTATTACTGGTTACAAAAATAGAATTTATGTTTGAAATGTAAGTGTAGGAATAGATCAGATGTCACCCTCCAGTTCCCTCTTTTCCCAGTTCTTTTCAGCTAGATTGCATAGTTAGTTATAGGTTTCAATGAGGATGATGATAGTAATAATAACATTTATTGTGTGTCAGGTACTATTGTAAACATGTCACATCTGTCAGTTCATTTAATCCTACATAGCAGGAAGAATTATCCCCATTTTACAGGTTAAGAAACTGAGGCACAGGGAAATTACATAACTTGCCCAAGGTCACAGAGAGGTAGTAAATTGTTAAGAACCTGGGGACTCTGCCTCCAAAAGACACATTTGCTTCCAGGTTTTACTTAAAGAAGTGTAAGATCACAGCAAAAGCTAAAACCCTATCGAATTCTTTCTGCTTCCTCCCTTCTCAGATGTAATTACTGTCTTAAAGTGTTCCAGGAACATTTTTGTTTTCCAGCATGGATATTATCGTACTAAAAAGAGACCACCTAAATTATGCTAAACATTTTTCTATAAGTAAAAAAAATTTAGATTTCTAATAAATCAGGAAGTCATTCCACCGAACTCTTTGTAAATTATCATCTATAACTAAGTAATTCCCTTCTTAAAAGATTATGGAAGTGATTTTAGATATTTAGACATTTTTTGTATCAAGTAGGTGGCATCACTTTGAAGTTGAGACAGAGAGGTCAAGATTTATACTTGCCATGTAAACTGTGATATCATCAAATAGTTTTCATTTATCTGCATCTTAGAACATCAACTGTTATTGACCAGGTATTGATGAGTTACGGGTTTTTGGTTTTTTTTTTTATTTAAATAGAACAAAAAATTTAAAGTATCAGTTCAAGGATTGTCAATTTCATATTTTTTAAGGGGGTTGCTATTAAAGCATTTGTAATGAAAACATGAAGTGTTTTTTAAAATTTTGGAAATTTATGAATCATTTTTGAAACTTGTGACTGACTATAGCTGGTTATTAAGCAGATAACTGTCTAAATGGACTATTAATCTAACTTGTATTTATAAAATCCATGCCTTAGATTGCCGTAGAACTCATATTTCACCATTTAGAATTAGAAGTTGAAATTATTGCATAAACTTTTGTTCACCTAGCTTATTTTGGAAGGCATTCATGGATAGGGAACTTAAAGTGACATTTTTATTTTGATACTGTTGAAGAGAGAAAAATACAGAGATCAGAAATTCTTTCACATTCAGTAAGGTAATGTCTTTGATGCTCAATTTTGGATACTTTAGTAATACAGTCCATATAAGACAACATGCTTTTATCAAATCTCTATCTGTGTTGTACACTGACAGTATGCTAGGATTCTATAGAAAATTAATTGTCTAGCTTATGGAGTAGTTTCACTAGAAAATTGGAAATCACAATTTGATGGCTCTTAAGTTATAGTCCTGAGGTCTAGAAGTCAGGATGGGAAAACTGTCATAAAGGACTCTGTTTATCTTTTGCAGTCTTATATCAGTATATTCATAGGTCAATTTTTTAAATGAGGCATAATATTGTATGAATGTTGTTTGGTTTATTTAAGTCTGTTCCTCTTCTCATGGCATCATATTGCAGCCACTGAGTTGCTTTTATTAGTTTTGTGCATTATACGTAGTGCTGCAGAGAACATCCTGGTGATACAGGCTTGTATAGTTGTGCATGTATATCTGTGGGATTGATTCTCAGAAGCAGAGTAAACTATCTGGGTCCAAGGGAATGTATGTTTAAGTGTGGACAGTATACTCAAGCCTACCAAAGGGTTCTCACTTTTTATTTTTATTTTTTAAATTTTTATTTTTTGTGCTACATCTGTGTTTGTGTGTGTGTGTGTGAGAGAGAGAGAGAGAAAATATAGTTGATGCACTGTGTGTGTATTAGTTTCAGGTGTAAAGATTTTGCCTTTTTTATTTTAATGTTTGTTTATTTTTGAGAGAGAGAGAAAGACTGTGAGTGGGGGAAGGGCAGACAGAGGGGGAGACAGTTCGAAGCCAACTTCAGGCTCTGAACTGTCACCACAGAGCTGGATGTGGGGCATGAACTTGTGAACCTGGAGATCATGACCTGAGCTGAAGTCGGATGCTTAACCACCTGAGTCATCCAGGTGCTCCAGGTTCTGCCTTTTTAAACTCTGTATGAGTACATCTTTCCTGTGTAACCTTGCCCTTACTGAATATCAGTAATCTTTTAAATTTTTGCATATCGGATACTTTAAACATTATATTTTTGTTCACTCAGATTGGTCATCTTTTAAAAATATTTATTGTCCTGGTGCCTGGGTGGCTCAGTTGGATGAGCGCCTGACTCCTGATTTCAGGATCATGAGTTCAAGTCCCACAGTGGGCATTAAGGTGTGTTGGACATGAAGTCTACTTAAAAAAAATTACTAGCTCTTTTCTTTCTTTTTTTTTAAATATTTTATTTATTTTTGAGAGAGAGATAGAGACAGCATGAGCAGGGGAGCGTCATAGAGAGAGGGAGACACAGAATCCAAAGCAGACTCCAGGCCCTGAGCTAGCTGTCAGCACAGAGCCCGACGTGGGGCTCGAACCCATGAACTGTGAGGTTATGACCTGAGCTGAAGTCGGACGCTCAACCGACTGAGCCACCCAGGCGCCCCTAGCTCTTTTATTTCTATTTCAATTCCCTATATCCTTTGACTACTTTTCTCATTCGTTCTAAGTTTATATGTTAACATTTGTCTTTATAGATCTTGGGCTTTCTGGATATAGTTAAGGTGGTCTTCTCAATTTATTACTTACTATAAAAATACTGTGCTATTTTTGTTTTTTTCCCTAATATTTTTTTTTTTAAATGTTTTATTTATTTCTAGGAGAGAGAGAGAGAGAGACAGCGTGAGCAGGGGAGGGTCAGAGAGAGAGGGAGTCACAGACTGAAACAGGCTCCAGGCTCTGAGCTGGCAGTCAGCACAGAGCCCGACGCGGGGCTCGAACCCACGAACCGCGAGATCATGACCTAAGCGAAAGTCGGACGCTTAACCGACTAAGCCACCCAGGTGCCCCTCCCTAATATTTTTATCCATTAGGATTTTTTATTTATGATGTGACCTTGGGACCTAATTGGAAGTGATAGTAAATGTCCCTTGTCATGTATTGATGATTAATCAATGACTGTCTTTATTATGTTATGAAGAGCCATTTCTGTTATACTTAATTCCTGTATATGTGTGTGTACACATGGGAATGTAGTCCCTTTTTTATTCTACTGGCCCATTTGTCTTACCCACCTTTAATTATGCAGATTTTTGTTTGTATTATTTTTCATATTATTTGTGTCTGCAATTTGAATAATGATTATTGTATGTATAAATTTTTACTTCCCACCTTATACATATTTAATAGCTTTCATACTTGATATTTCTCATGACATTTTGCTAACTAGATTATTTCTTTATTTGGACTTTTCCCTGTGTCTGAATGTACTGTTTACTTTTGTTGTCTCTCCCCTCTATCTGCTAGATGGTATTTTCCTGGATTTTCAAATGTATTTAATTTCATAAAACTTTATTTTCTCAGGCACCTAGGTGACTCAGTTGGTTAAGTGTCTGACTCTTGATTTTGGCTCAGGTCATGATCTCAAGGTTTGTAGGATGAGCCCCTGATGCTTAACTGACTGAACCACCCAGGTGCCCCTAATTTTCTTTTTTTTTTTTTTAACTTTTTAATGTGTTATTTATTTCTGAGAGAGAGAGGGAGACACAGCATGAGCAGGGGAGGGTCAGAGAGAGAGGGAGATACAGAATCCGAAGCAGGCTCCAGGCTCTGAGCTAGCTGTCAGCACAGAGCCCGATGCGGGGCTCGAACCCACGAATCGTGAGATCATGACCTGAGCCGAAGTCAGACGCTTTACTGACTGAGCCACCCAGGTCCCCCCCTAATTTTCATTTTTAAAATGCATAAGATAAATTTTGTTTTGCCTGAGATCTTTATTATTTGTTTGTTTATTTATTTTGAGAAAGAGAGTGAGCAGGTGGAGGGGCCGAGAGAGGGAGAATCCCAAGCAGTCTCCGCATTGTCGGCACAGACCCCAGTGTAGGGCTCAAATTTCATGAACTGTGAGATCATAACCTAAGCCAAAATTAAGAGTTGGACACTTAAGCAACTGAGCCATGAGCCACCCAGGTGCCCTTTCCTTAGACATTTAATGATTAGAAATTTCTAATATCACCTCTCTCACTATAAAATAGTACTGAAAATTTATAAATAATTTTGCTGGAGGTGTTATCTGCATGAGCTCTTTGATGGTTATCAAATTTCAAATATTATTAAGGGTATAGTGGTAAGAATATGGAGAAATGAGGAATCTTTCATTTGTAGCTCAGTTATTTCCTACATTTTATTCTTTTTCCATTGAACTACTGACTTAGTTAAAATTTAGGAGTAATTTGATAAGATGGAGCTATATGGCTTTTTCAAAGAAGCAGACATTACTAATTCCTTAATGGTTTCTTATATTATTTTTTGAGATCTACTAAGTGTAAGCTTTTTATGGTTAATTTATCTGTTTTTCAAGAATCATAAATGTAACCATTTTTTTGTTGATGATGTAAGTAATCTATTTTCATCATAGGAAAAAAGCTATGTGAGCAAAAGACTTAGCTCTGTGTTTTAGCTCCATGTAGTTTGCATACTGTTCTTTTCATGTAATCTGTATATGATTTATGCCACTGTTTGCTTTTTTAATGAATGGGTGTATTATAATTTAACCGCTACATGTTGACTATTTAAGTGTTTCAGTTGCGTTGATACTGTTATAAACAGTATTGCAGTGAACATCTCTTAATATATTCTACTCCTGCATATTGTCTTCTGTGATAAAGTCCTAAAGATGAAATTGCTGATTCATGCTAAAGACTTGGCACACGGTACCAGTCTTGATTCATGCTAAAGACTTGGCACACGGTACCAGTCTTTTAGTAAGGTTGTATTAGATCATTGTCTATGATGATCCCCAAATATTATCTATGGGTCTTCTCTTCTGGACCACTCATTTTCTCTAGAAAAAAATATATCAAATTTACTGGGTAGATAACATAGGGCATCTGTTTTCAGAACAATGCCTTACTTGTATCTGTGATTTGCATCGTTAAGTGCAGATTTTGGCTTGGTTTCTCCCTCCCGTCTTTTGGCTCTATGGGACAAGAGTTTTAACAGACATGATGTAAAGATTTTCAGTTAACCTTTACTGTCAACCTTAAAACTCACCATTACATTTCAAGGAGCTTGGTTCCACAAAGTCCTGAGCCTCTCTAAAAGTTCCTCAGGATGAATTATATCACTGTTGGTCATTATTCCTTGTTCTAGTTTTTTCTATCTTCCAAAAGTTTCTTGACAGCTGTATACTATGGTTCCCTTTTCTCTGTTCCTGTGGGTTTCTGCCTTTATAAATTGTTTTATTATTTTAGTGGCTTTCTGGGAGGGAGTAGAGATAAATACAAGTTCAGTTTATTACAAAAATGGAAGACCTTTGTGTTAAATAGAACTATGATATGCATGTTTTGTAACTTTTGCCTAACTTCCTTTCTCTGAGTGTTACAGTACATTGCCTAGACTGTTAACTGATCTTGTTCCTTCTCTTAATGTCCTACTCTACTGCAGCTGGCTTACCTTTTAAGAAGAAATCAGATATTCTCATACCCCTGTTTAAAATTCCAGTGATTCCCATTATACTTTTAGATGTTATTTTAAACTCCATACATGGATTGTGCGATCACTAGTCTTGAGTTTCCATTTAACCTCATCTTGGACCATCTCAGCAACATCCATTTTACTCTTAAATTAGGTGAAGAATTTTCTCACATCAGGGTTTCTGCCTTGCTAATTGCTAACAGAGTAACTGGAATACTCTACCAGTTCTTACTTAACTGGTTCCCTTTTTCATTTAGATTTATGTTCCTCTGATGCCTTCCGGAGTGAGTCCTTCACTGTTCCTTTCATTTGATTTCACCTACCCTTTCTCCTGTCTTTTTCCCCGTCCACTTTATTACACTGTCTTTTCTTTTGGCTTTATTTATTATTTTTCCTTCATGGTACATATCACTGTTTGAAAATGTAAAACTTTGTATATGTGCTTTAGTTATCATCTATACCTGCCATTAGAATGTGAGCTCTGTGAGAGGAGGAACTTTGTTTTTCATTTTTATTGCCATATCCTAAGTGCTTGGAGTAGTACCTTTCTCCTGGTAGGCACTGAGGTGTTTTTGTTGAATGAGTAGTAAATGATTCAAATGAGGAATGAGTGGATACATTACACAAATGTAATTTGCAAGAAGTATGTAAATCTTTATATTTTAAATTGGTTATTTTGTAATTAAATCAGAAAAGAATGATGCTTTAATAAAAATGATTAAAGAGGGGCGCCTGGGTGGCTCAGTCCGTCTAGCGTCCAACTTCATTCAGCTCAGGTCATGATCTCACCATTAGTGGGTTCAATCCCCATGTCGGGCTCTGTGCTGACAGCTAGCTCAAAACCTGGAGCCTGCTTCAGATTCTGTATCTCCCTCTGTCTCTGATCCTTCCTTGCTCACGCGGTCTCTGTCTCTCAGAAATAAATAAAACATTTAAAAAAATTTTTTTAAATAAAAATAAAAAGTGGACAATGTGTTCAAGGACCGTACCTTCTAGAACCGCAGCTGAGCATTTGGAACAAAGGAATGAATGGCCATTTTGAAATTGTAAAATTATTTAACCAACTTGCCCTTTTTTCCCTTCATTTGACTAACATGTTAACAGTATGTTAGAAAGCATAAGAAATGACCAATTCTCAGCAGCAAATAAGCACTGAATTTATGAGTTACAGTGCCACCTGTGGAAGAACTGGAACCACAAATGAAATCAGAGTCCTTAAGCCAGTGTTCTTTGTTTTTACATGAAAAAGAAAGGCTTTAAGCTGTAATTGCCTTCTGCTTGTTCAGTCATTAAAGGAATAGAACTGATAATAATAATACCCTTTGAGAGGCATTGCGATTAAAGAATTTATGCCTAGAAAGCAATTAGCACCCGGCCTGAAAGCAAAGTAAATGCTAGTTAACTGATAAATTCTATTGTTACTGAAGCTGCTGAGAATTATTAGGAGATAGGTGAAAAGTAGGCTGGAACCAAATTATGGACAGCATTGAAGGTCAGGTTGAGCTGATGGTTGTAACAGTAAAGGATGGAGAGGAGTGGTGGCATTGGCAGGGTTTGAAAGCCTGATGGAAGTTGCTGAGTGGATTACAATGGGGAGAAATTTGCAATATGGAAACCAGATAGAGCATAATTTAAAAGTTTTATATTGTGGATAATGCAGTCCTGAACCATACTTGGTGATGGCACTGAGAAAATAAAGGGATGGGCAGTCATGGGAACAATTGAATCATAATTTGTTAATTGGGTCTGAGGGTAGAGAGGTAGACGGAATCAGTGATAAATGAAATTTTGAATACCATGGGGCAGTTGACTCTGGCATTGACTAAAAATACTAAAAGTAAGGGACTAGTTTTGGTGGAGAGGAGGATTTGTTTTATGTAGGTTAAATTTTTTAACTTTTTCACTTATTTTTATTGTGCAGTGAAGTACATTATTTTTATTTTTTGCTTTTTGTTTTTAATGTTTTATTTATTTCTGAGAGAGAGAAAGCATGATCAGGGGAGGGTCAAAGAGAGAGGGAGATAGAGAATCTGAAGCAGGCTCCAGGCTCTGAGCCAGCTGTCAGCACAGAGCCCGACATGGGGCTTGAACCCACTAACGGTGAGATCATGACCTGAGCCGAAGTCAGACGTTTCACTGTCTGAGCCACCCAGGCTCCTCTCCCCAGCTTTATTGAGGTAACTTGACATATGAGTGAATTAAGGGTTTGTGGGGTTTTTTTTCTTTTTTAAAAAATTGAAATATAGTTGACAGAGTTTTTCTAGTTGTAAAAGTAGTACGTGTTCCTCATAGTTTAGAAACCATAAGCACACACAGATACCACCTAAAATCTTAATACCTCCTAAAGAACCATTGAAAAGATTTGGGAGATGGAATCAAAATGTATGTATGCTACTTTACACATTGTCTTTTTTACACATTTACAGTAAACATTTCCTCATGATTATATTCTCACTTTAGTATCTAAAATGAAGTATTTCTTTAACCAGCTATTTGTTGTTTAGCATTTGTTTTTTCCAGTTTCTTGTTATTGAAAACCATTGTTTTAAATAACCTTTTAGGTAACTCCTTGCTTATTTGTGACAATTTTTTTCTTTTTTTTAACGTTTATTTATTTTTGACAAACAGAAAGAGAGCATGACTGGGGGAGGGGCAGAGAGAAAGGGAGACAGAATCCAAAGCAGGCTCCTGGCTCTGAGCTGTCAGCACAGAGCCCAACGCAGGACTCAAACCCATGAACCATGAGTTGATGGCCTGAGCTGAAGTTGGATCCTTAACCTACTGAGCCACCCAGGTGCCACGATAATTTTTTCATCAATTCCTTGATGTAGGGGGAAAAAGTGAAAGTAGTGAGGTAAAGTGGTTTTCATGCTCAGTCTATTAGAATTTAAGAAAACAAAATGGTGACAAAGGGAGGTGGAAGTGGAGATACCTCAACTGTGTATTATTGATATAAATTCATAATGACACAACCTGTGTGAAGACAGTTGGTAATAAGTATCAGAAACCCGTATTTTAATGAGCACTGGGTGTTACATGGAAACCAACTTGACAAACTATTAAAAAAAAGAAATGGCACATTATAGAACTAGGAAAAAAAAAACCGTATTTTATATAATGATTTTTTTTCTGCTCTTTTCCCTTTATCAGATCATTTAAATTGCATAATGCTCTAAAAGTATCTACTTAGGGTAAATTCTGGGAGCCATTAAAGTGATGGTATATTTTTTGTTTTTGTGTTTTAACAGATTGTGGTTTGGGCGCCGAGGTGGCTCAATTGTTAAAGTGTCTGATTCTTCAGCTCTGGCCATGATCTCGTGGTTCCTGAATTTGAGCTTAGCTCTAATAGTGTCTCCCCCTGTCTCTGCTCCTCTCTATCTCAAAATAAATTTAAAAACTTAAATTGTAAAATACACATAAAACTGACCATCTTAACTATTTGAGAAAAATTTTAAGTTTTATTTTTTGAGAGAGAGTGTGTCCAGGGAGGGAGAGAAAGATCTTCAGCAAGCTACCATGCCCTGGGGGAAGCCTGATGGTGGAGCTTGATGTCATGACTGTGAGGTCTTGACCTGAGCCAAAATCAAGAGTCAAGGATGTTTAACCCACCGAACCATCCAGGTGCTGTGACCGTCTTACCCATTTTCAAGTGTATGCTTCAGTAGTGTGTAGAACATTCTCGGTGCTGTGCAACCCATCTCCAGAACTCTTTCATCTTGCAAACTAAAACTCCATACCCATTAAGCAACTCCTCATTCCCTCCTGTGCCCAGTCCTGACAACCACCATTCTTTCTGACTGAATTTCACTAGGTACCTAATATAAGTAGAATCACACACTGTCTTTTTGTGATTGGCTTACGTCACTGAGCATAATGCACTCAAAGTTTATTAGTGTGGTAATGTGTGCCAAAATTTTCTTCCTTTTTAAGGCTGAATAATACTCCATGGTTGTATATACCACATTTTGTTTTCCCATGTGTCTGTTGGATACTTGGGTTAATTCCACTTTATTGCTGTTTTGAATAATGCTGCTGTGAACATGGGTTTCTAGCACATATCTATTTTGAGTCCTTGTTTTCAAGTCTTTTGGGTTTATACCCAGAAATGGGATTGCTGGATTATATGGCAGTTAATCCTATTTTCAGATTTTTTGAGAAACTGATGTACCATAACATACCATCCATAACAGCTGTACCATTTTATGTTCCTACCAAAAATGCACCAGGCTCTAATTTCCTCACATCCTTGACCACACTTTTTACTTTTGTTTTTGTCAATGTAGCTACCCTAATTGGTTGGCTATTTGTTTTTCATCTTTGAGAAATGTCTGTTCCAAGTCCTTTGTCTATTTTTTATTTTATTTTATTTTTCCTTTGTTCTCTAACTGGACTGTTTCATTGTTGTTATAAATAGAGGAGATATATATATATAGTGTAAGGTTGACGATACTTGTTATTAGAGTTTGGAGATTATTTAATCCACCAGTGCTAGAAATTATTCTAGAACATTTTCCAAAACATACTCTCTACTTGAATGTTTCTGATGTAAAGGAAACACACTGTTTTGAGAGCAGTCTTTTCCATTTTCGGGAAGACTGCTAGAACATACATACTTTTTATTTTAACATTTTCACTAATGTATTTGCTCAAATATATATATGTGTTTGTGTGTACGTACACACACATTTATGCATTGGGGAAAATGGAAAATACAAAAATCCAGAATGGAAGATAAAAACCAAAATCTGCTATTGATATTGAAAATGCATAATTAAATGCCCCTTATTCTCTTCTCTTTTTATAGATCCAGTTTTGTTAATAGGATCTTAGATCTTTTTATTGATGTGTAAGGAATCCTATTTTTTAGTGTTACTGCCATTATTCATGTATTATTTGTCTTTAAAAATTTACATGAACAGTTATTTCAGTCAACTATGTCAAAATAAAGGACAGGGTATAGCAGTTGTGAAGAGTAACATAGAGTCCTTGCATGTCTGAGAATGGCTTTTCCTTTCTGCTCACCCATCGGTGACTGCTTGGCTGAATGTAGAATTCTTGGATCATGTCTTTGCTTTTTTTCTTTTGGCCTAGTTAATGAATTTTTCTTTTCTCTTTCACATTTAACACTTTACCTACACATATATAGGATATTGATATGTTGTTAATTTTGACTGCTGTTTGAGGAGTGCCTGGGTGGCTCAGTTGGTTGGGCATCCTGCTTTGGCTCAGGTTATGATCTCAAAGTTCATGAGTTCAAGCCCCACATCAGGCTTTTGCTTCAGATTCTCTTGTCTCCATCTCTCTGCCCCCCCCATAAATAAACATTAAAAAATTTAATTTTGCTTGATGTTCCGTTTAATTGCAAAGATTTAAGTTGCCTTTTATTTTTGCTTCTGAATTTTTTATGGTTTTTCCTTTTTTTAAATTAAAAAAAATTTTTTTTAATGTTTATTTTTGAGAGAAGGGGAGTGGGGGATAGGCAGAGAGAGAGAGAGAGGGAGATACAGGATCCGAAGCAGGCTCCAGGCTCGGAGCTGTCAGCACAGAGCTCAATGTGGGGCTTGAACCCATGAACTCTGAGAACCCATGAACCTGAGCCGAAGTTGGATGCCCAAGTGACTGAGCCACCCAGGTGCCCCTCTCCTTAACTTATGTGTATATTGAGTATTCTGAATTTTGACTTCATGTTTATCTTTTCTTATTTTTCCTCCTGTCTATAATCTTCCCTTAATATTTTTCTTGAGTGTTTAAAACAATGATTTTTTTTTTTTTTTTAGTGTTTATTTTTGAGAGAGAGAGACACACACACAGAGTACAAGTAGGGGAGGGTCAGAGAGTGGGATATACAGAATCTGAAGCAGGCTCCAGGCTCTGAGCCATCAGCAGAGAGCCTGACACAGGCTCAAACTCACAAACAGTGAGATCAGACCTGAGCCAAAGTCAGATGCTTAACCAACTGAGCCACTCAGGTGCCCCATGCCTTGTGTTTTTGTAAAAAGTTCATTTTTGAGAGAGAGAGCAAGTGCCTGTGTGCAAGCTGGGGAGGGACAGAGAGAGAGAGAGAGGATCTGAAGCTTACTCTGCACAGACAGCTCAGAGCCTCATGGTGGGCTCAAGCTCACAAATAGTGAGGTTATAACCTGAGCCAAAGTCAGATACTTAACTGACTGAGCCACTCAGAAGCTCCAAACTTTTATTTTAATGGGGGCGGGGGGGGGGTAGGCAGAGGAAGAGAGAGAGAGACTCCTAAGCAGGCTCCACGCTCAGTGCAGAGCCTGATGTGGGGCTTGATCCCATGACCCCAGGATCACAAACTGAGCCAAAATAAGAATTGTGAACTCAACTGACTGAGCCACGCAGGTGCCCCTTTCCTTGATTTTTTTGTTGTATTCTTCCTTACAGCCTGCTTGTCTGATGTTGAGAGTGGACATTGTTTTCTCATTTTTATGGGACTCTTGAAACAAAGGGATTTGTTACAGCTTTTATTTGGACAGTTTACAGATTCTCCAGTTCTGGGACAAGTCAAAAGGAAATCAGAGGAGATGGTAGTTCCAGTTTTGAGTTTGACAAGTCAGCCCAGATCTGGCTGAAACCCTGCCTCTGTTTTGCCAGGACACCAACTGCAGCATTCAGTGCTGATTTGGTTATTGCGGTCCCTGAATCGTCGTGGTACTATGAGTCCCAGCAGGCACAGGTGCCCACAGTGTTGAAGTGACCCACAGGAGAGTCAAGTATGATTTCCTAACGACTGTAGAATAGTTATGCCTCCAATAGCTAGATACAATCTGCAGTAATGTTTGCACCTATTTAATGTAAATGTAAAGTATTAATTAGAAACTAGTTTTCATAAACCTTAAATGTGGTTTTTGTTGTTGTTTATCTTTTTTTTTTTTTCTGCAATAAGTGCTTAAAGCATTTGCTCTGCCTGGTTTTACATTACTTTTTCTAATCCATGGGTTTAGGAATCATGCAAGTTAATATTTGAATGTGTTTGTCTGATGAATGTAATGAGCTCTGAGAAAGAATCTAAGCATCATTTCAGTAAACAACATATGTAACTACAGTTAAGACCTATAATGTGTCTTTATATATTTTATTTTTAAAATAAAGAATATTTGGGGTGTGTGGGTGGCTCAGTCAGTTAAGCGTCCAACTTCGGCTCAGGTCACGATCTTGCAGTTCGTGGGTTCGAGCCCCGCGTCGGGTTCTGTGCTGGCAGCTCAGAGCCTATAGCCTGTTTCAGTTTCTGTGTCCCCCTCCCCCCTCACCCACCTCACCCTGCTCATGCTCTGTCTCTCTCTGTCTCAAAAATAAACTATAAAAAAATTAAAAATAAAGAATACTTAAGGTCCAGTAAATAGTTTTTTTTTACTATAGCATAAACTATGGTATTTATTTCTGCTGTGTGTAAGCTTTACTTCTAAGCTCTAAAGTAATTTTTTTTATGAAGTGTAATATTTTTGACAATGTAGCATTGGCATTTTTTGATCATGTTAACTTGGGGACTACTTCAAACCTCTTTATTTTCTTTTAAGTTTATTTTGAAAGAGAGGTGGGGAGAGGGGCAGAGAGAATTCCAAGCAGGGTCTGTGCTGTTAGTGTAGAGTCTGATGCAAAGTTCCATCCCACAAACTGTGAGATCATGACCCAAGCCAAAGTCAAGAGTTTTTGGATGGCTTAAACCGACTGAGCCACTTAGGAACCCCCAAACCTGTTTATTTTTTTTTAAATATCAGCTATTCTTGAAGCTGTTCATCAGATTCTTGTAAAATTATTTTTTTTAATGTGTCTACTGAGTCAGTGTTTCAGCTTACAGAATTTAAAAAAAAATTTTTTAATGTTTAATTTCGAAAGAGACAGAGTGCGAGTGGGGGAGGGGCAGAGAGAGAGAGAGAGGGAGACACAGAATCCCAAGCAGGCTCTAGGCTCCAAGCTATCAGCACAGAGCCCGACGCGGGGCTCAAACCCACAAGCTGTGAGATCATGACCTGAGCTGAAGTTGGAGGCTGAGCCACTCAGGCGCCCCTCAGCTTATAGAATTTCTTAAAAAGTTGACTTGTCGTTTCTTATTTTGGCTTTCTTTTGCAGATTTCTTAAGGATGTATTTTGAGTTAAAGATTAAAATGTTTTTATGTACGGCCAGAACATAGGTCTGTGGTTAGAAATTTTTCTTAGTTGACTTTGGTCTTAGATCAGCGAACACTTTGGAAAATACTTCAGCTTTGTGATGATGAGTGGAGAGTCTGGAACTGGATTATAGGAGCTTAAATTCTGGCTTCACTACTAACTAACTCAGTGACATTCAGCAAAGCATTTGACCTCTTTGTGTATCAGTTTCCTTGTCTGTAAAATAGGGATGATACTTATTACCTGCTTTATATGTTTATTATGGGATTTACATAAATCGGGTGCTTAAAACTGCCCAGCTTATAGTGACTACCTCAGAAGTTCCAGCCCAAACAAGAAAACTTGGAAGTTTTCTGGCTAGCCTATTTATGTTTTGTCTTATTATCTGTAGTTCCTCTCAAAAAAGGAAGTGTTTATATTGTTAGTTATATTCTTAAATTCAAGGATTGTGCCTGGATTCCTAAACTCTTTTAGGTACCAAAAATTAATAAAATTAGGTACAGTATTTGCAATACTGTAATAATTTGCAAAATTAGGTACAGTTCACCCATTTGGTTATTTTTGACAATTTCTTAGAAGTAATTGTCTCAGAAATTCAGTTGGTCTAAAATGTTTTCTATATTTCACCCCAGTGTTTTGGAATGTAATTGATTTTGTTAAGAGACTTGGAATCAAATAAAGTGTCACATGATTTCCTTGATGATTTAGATTTTTCATTCTATTCCATAGAAAAAACAAAAGCAGGATAGTTGTTTAGGCATTCTACCCATAACTTCTACTTAAAGATGTTAGAATAAATATATAAAACTTAGTGTAACTAATAAAGATATATATAAAGATACCTTATATGTTACATTACATATTGCATAAATACGAAATGAAAAGACAGATACAACGAAAAGAGGGAAGTGAGGGGAGAGAAATATGGAAAGAGATGAAATGGAGGAGTTGAGGTGAAGTATAGAGAGTTAGCTGCATGCACTGTTAAGTAGGCCACTCGCCATATGTGCTTTTTAAATTAGTTAAAATTAGGGGCACCTGGGTGGCTCATTCAGCTAAACGTCTCTTGATTTCAGTTCAGGTCATGATTTCAGTTTGTGGGTTTGAGCCCTGCATCAGACTCTGCACTGATGGTGTGGAGCCTGCTTGGGATTCTCTCTGCTCGTGTGCTCTCTCTCTCTCTCTCTCTCTGTCCTCTCTCCTCTCTCTCCTCTCTCTCTCTCCTCCCTCTCTCTCCAAATAAATAAACTAAAAAAAATTAGAATTGAATAAAACAAAGTTTAAATCCTCCCCACTAGCCGGATTTCAGATGCACAGTAGTAGCTACAGGTGGCTTCTGGCTACTTTGTTGGATAGTGTAGATACAGAACATTTTCATTGTCACAGAAGGTTCTGTTCATAATGATTGGTCAAGGTTGCTTAAAAGATAGGTATAGATAAAATGGAGAAGTAGATATATGGAAAGTGAAGAAATTTTATTTACTGTACATGAAATGTGTAATAGCTCTGCTCTAAGAGAAGAAATGCAGTATCCTTAGAAGGTAGATACTGAGTAGGAATTAAATTTTTAAGAGAGGAAGAGCATCTTGGCATTCACTCTTCTTCAGGTGGGACCGCTTACACAAAGGCTCTATGCCCCAGATTGAGCACCTGGAAGCAGGAGGTTGGAACTAAGGGTGGTCCAGTGGAAACAGGAGGGTCAGCTGTGCATCTCCTTTCTTGGACCAGATTGTGGTGGTGGGGAATCTGTATGGGAGCTTGGAGCAGAGGAAGAGAGCAGTGTCCTTTCTGCCTGCTGTGAGGCTCAGGAGTGATGGTGATCACCTGTATCTGGAAACCCGATCGCTGCTGTAATCCATGTTGGATCTTGTCCTCTTTACTGACAATCCAGGCAGGTTGTACATACAGTGTATAGTTACATAAAGATAACAACATCACCAGAATCCCCAAGCATCTTCAGAAAGACAATACATAAATAGAGTCAGAGGGAAGAAATTTCCCCTAGAAAATAGTTAATAGAAACCTCTCTCTCGCTCTCCCTCTCTCTCTCGCTCTCCCCCTCCCCTTCTTTTTCTCTCCCCCTCCCTCTCTCTCCCTTTCCCCCTCAAAATAAGTAAACTTAAGGAAAAAAAGGATGTGCCTGGTGGCACAGCCAGTTAAATGGCCAACTCTTGATTTCAGCTCAGGTCATGATCTCCTGGTTCATGGGACCAAGCACTGTGTTGGGCACTGTGCTGACCATGTAGCCTGCTTGGGATTTTTCTGTCTTCCTGTCCCCCTGCCACTCCTCTCAGCCCCAGTCTCCCTCAAAATAAATAAATAAACTTTAGAAGTAAGAAAACCCAGCACTGTGATGTGCTGAAAATGCTTAACACCTGGAGATCCCTGCCCACCCCTAATTAGTATCCATCAGCAGATAGCGTTTCCTCACAGCCATGTTAGGAAAAGCTCTGTACTTTTTAAATTCTTATCAAGAAAGGAATGGTTGGGAATTCTAGGCAAGTAAGCAAGGAAACTAAAAGCAATAGTATTAAAGCCATAATGGCTGTAAAATGAGAGCATAAGAAAACAGTGGAACAAGTGAGCTACTTTGTGAGATTCTGGAAAAATGAAGCTGCTGAAGTAGTTTAAGCTTGGTGTAGTAAATCAGTGTTCCATCTTTGCATGTAATGCATTCCTAAAAATGTCAATGAAAGTAAATTATATTACATTTTAGCAACAAAATTATGCATTTTCCCCCAGATTTTTTTAAATTACAAAAATTCCTTACTATAATTTTTTTCAGCCCTTACATATGTTATTTGAGATGTAAAATTAGAGCATAGATTAATTATTAAATATAAGTGCAGGACACCTGGGTGGCTCATTTGGTTGAATGTCTGACTTTGGCTAAGGTCATGATCTCGCAATTCTTGAGTTCGACCGCTCACATCAGGCCTGCTGCCTATACCCCGCTTCACATCCTCTGTTCCCCTCTCTCTGCCCATCCCCAACTTGCGTTCTCCCCAAAATAAATAAATATTTAAAAACCATTAAGTAGTACAATTTAAAAATAATATATCATTCTCTTGGCTAAATAGGAATAACATTTGGTAGTTAGGAAAAGCTAATCTTTAAGTTGAAAAGAAGGATTAGTTTTTCGTGCCTTGAATTAGAACCACGATGTTGATTTTGGCCATGGTCCCATCAGCTTTCCTTCAATCTGTAAAGCAAAAGATGCATAACAATTTGCCATATTTTCTTGCCTTTTCATGAAATGTAAAGAAGCACTACCCTCGTCTCTGGATTCATAAAATTCCCCTTGCATTTGGACCACTGGAATCTTTTTATGTTGAATACCAATTCAGAATTAGAGAAAATTCTGTTCTCCTTTAATATGGAACATGCAGCCAAGCAGCTGAAGTCCAGGGAGTATCTGAATGGTCCTGAATATTTGCCACCTTTAGCATGTCTTTCTGTCATTGTTTCTGATCACAAATATTAGTACCACATAAGTCCACAGACTCCTGTACAAAACTGAAATTGCTGTAGCACAATTATGAGGTAGCATTGAGCTGCTTGCTAACTATAGTGTGAAAATCTGAATTTGGTGTCCAAGCTATTTAGGATTATCTATATGTTGTATATATACATAGTGTACATTAAGCATATTAGTATATAAGTTGGAGAAGCCCCATATGTAATGCAGAACTGAAAATTCTCATAGTTAAATGGTGACAGTGTTAGAATTTCCTTTGACAGTCAAACACAGGATGGGGGAAGGGAACAAAAGCAAAAGAGAACAAAGATGAAGGACAGAGGGAAAACTGGCAAAGAAGGAAGATAGGAACAAAGAGTAGAGCTTTCTTTATGCCTGCCAGAATTTAGTGTTGTGTCCCTACCCAACACCTGGTATTATGTATGCCAGGTGACCCTTTTTCCTCATCTCACTACCTACACCTGACTTAGAACTTATCATCTACAGGGAGGAGTGGACCATCTGGATGATTAATGCTAGTGAGTTTGAATCCTAGGTTGTCAATCTGGGCTCTGTGTGCTGGATTGCATTCTATCTTCAATCCTGTATTGTCCCTTTCTGAGTAATCAGTGAGCACCAGTGCCCTTTGTTTGAGCTTGTACACTCCTAATGCAAAAAAACAAAACAAAACACCCCGCATTTATTTATCAAGAAATTCTGCTCTTGAAGTCTCTAGTAGCTTATTCGTTTTCAGATACTCAGCCTCTTAAATGACTCTGCCAATAGTGCTTAAAGGATGTTTCCATGAAATATGTGAATGAAAAATTATTAGTGTGTTTGTACCTAGCCTGAAACTCTACTGTTGCACTCTGTTACTGTTGTAGCAGAGATAATAATTTAAAATTGAAAATTTTATCAAAGTGAGTAATCGCATTTACCCTGTGCCAAGGTACTGTTCTAAGTATTGATCCAATTTTTATTTGTAACTCTGAGGTAGATAACTTTAGTTACACATTTTACAAATGAGAACACCGAGACCCAGAAATATTAATATGTTCCAGGGAAATTTGGAAAATCCACTTAAATGAATATATTGAAACCACTTAGCTCCTGAGAACATTTTCATATATTTTCCTTTTGTCTTAGGAAAATCATAGATTTGAAACATCATTGTAAACTGTAATAAAAAATTTGGGGGGAGCACCTGGGTGGCTCAGTCACTTAAGTGTCCAACTCGTGATCTCAACTCCGGTCATAATCTCATGGTTTCATGACAGTGTGGAGGTTGTTTGGGATTCTGTCTCTCCCTCCCTCTGTCCCTCCTCTACTCACACGTGCACTCTCTCAAAATAAAAAAATTTCTTTGAAAAACAGTTAATAGCCATACTGTATGTACACATTTACATTCTACTTGGATATCGTAGTATTCAGTGGATATAGAATATGGATTTAGAATAATGAACTGAGAACTTAAGTGTAATGGGTTCTACTGTTTACTATGTGAACTTGAAGAAATTGTATAATTCCAAACCTGTTCTTTTTTCAACCTTAAAATGTAGATCTGTTATAAGTTCTATTAAAGTTCTTTTTTTTTTAATGTTTTTATTTATTTCTGAGAGAGAGAGACAGCATGAGCAGGGGAGGGTCAGAGAGAGAGGGAGATACAGAATCTGAAACAGGTTCCAAGCTCTGAGCTCGATGTCAGCACAGAGCCCGACTTGGGGCTCGAACCCACGAACCGTGAGATCATGACCTGAGCCAAAGTCAGACGTTTAACCGACTGAGCCACCCAGGTGCCCCAAGTTCTATTAAAGTTCTAAAGTTTAGTGCTCTTGACTTTTCCCCTATTCCTTATGTCACACTTGGGAACTTCTAAGTACTTTAGCTTAATTCAACTTATAAAGGCAATATGCCATTTTTTCCCTAAAACAGTCTCCCACCATAAAAACAATACATGTTTGTTATAGAAAATAGGGACACCTGGCTGGCTCAGTTGGTAGAGCATGTGACTCTTCATCTCAGGGTTGAGTTTAAGCCCCACATTAGGCATGGAGCCTACTTAAAAAAAAAAAAAAATGAAAAATCCAGAAAATACTGAGAAATAACAAAAAAACACGAGTTTACATGAACCAGGAAAACATTTATTAATATTTTGATGTACTTGTTCCACCCTCTTAATGTGGATAAATGGTCTTTTTTTCCCCCTTAAAGCTCCACTCCTATTTGAAATAAAGGAAACAAAAAATAAAGTAAATACTGTCCAGCAGCTGTAAACGTTAGGTTTAGAAAATCACTCGCACAGTTTGTAATAAATGAAACAATATGCACAACTACTTAAAAACAAGAGTGTATGTTACAGGTGACAAGATGCCATCTGCATCTACAGCAAACAGCCCAGCTCCTGGCCAGAGTAAGGTAAAACCTCACAGTAAAGACTAATTACCTCAATTCCTGATACTCAGGTTCAGCTTTTGAATAAATTACAGGGCATGTCAGAAGCCAAGAAACGGTCTGAAGAGACAGAAAAGACTCCTGTAGGACACAGCTTTTGGA
Organism: Hyaena hyaena; assembly: GCF_003009895.1. Lineage (NCBI taxonomy): Eukaryota > Metazoa > Chordata > Mammalia > Carnivora > Hyaenidae > Hyaena > Hyaena hyaena. Next base: position 1,689,339 of record NW_024080782.1, read on the forward strand.
GCTATCAGACCAGGGGTTTAAAATAACTGATTAATATGTTAATAACTCTAATGGAAAAGTAGATACCACACTAGAAATGAAAAACACAGATGAAGAATGCCTTTGATGGGATCTGGGTAGATTGGACATTGCTGGGGAAAATATCAGTGAGCTTGTTCAATAGATACTTAACCTGGAATGCAAAAAGAAAATGAGGGAAAAGCCCAACACAGAACACTTAAGAATTGTGGGGTCATTTTGGAAAGATGTCATGCACATACTTGGAACACCAGGAGAATAACTGAAGCAGAAGAAATATTTGAAGATGTAATGACCAAGAATTTTCAGAATTAATGACTGACATCAAACCACTGATCTAGGAAATTCCAAGACCAAATACTAGGCAGGGTACAAAAAAAACACCCCACAGTCTACACTTAGACGTCTCTTACTCAAACTGTGGAAAACCAAGACAAAACCTTGAAAGAACTGGGGGCAAGAAAGACCTATTACCTATAGGATGAGAATTACAGTGGATTTCTCAGCCAAACCACTCGAGAAAGAAGGGAGGAGGGATGAAAAGTATTGAAAGAAAACAGCACCAACCTAGAATTCTCTATCAAATGAAACTATTCTTTTAGAGTGAAAATTAAAGTAGTGCTTTTGCTGTTGGAAGTTGTCAAGAAGAGGTTGAATGACCAGGACAAGAGAAATGTTGGGTCTCTTGTTTGCGTTCTATATATAAACTATTAGCCCTGGGAGATGGTAGGGTGTATACATCAAAAATGTGTTTCAGTGATTTTGAGGAATGTTACAAAGTAGATTCTGTTCTTGGAGCTTCGCTCTGGACATGAGCATATTAAGAGTTGGAGCAGGGATGTAGCAAAGGAACTATTTTTTGCTTCAAAACAGCCCAGAATCTCTGATTTATGGTCTGCCTGTTAAAACCTTGTGCAACAGCATTCCATGAGAAACCCCAGATTAGTTGACCTTTATGACCCTGAGATAAGAGTCATTCTTTAGTAACTGGATAATACGTGTTAAGGGGCGAGGCTGAAAACTCAGACAGGAAAAGGAGAATAAAGATAGCGTGACTAAGTCTCCTTCCTCCTTTAAACTTCAGTATAAATAGAAAAAATTAACTTGATTGTTACAGCTCATTTACCTAAATTCCTTCTCCTCACTTGATTTTTTAAATTTCATTGGAGAGAGCGTGAGCAGGGAAGGGGCAGACAATCCCAAGTAGTCTCCGCATTGTGCAGAGCTTGATACCTAGAACTGTGAGATTGTGACCTGATCCAAAACTCAAGAGTTGGACACTTAAACTGACTGCCACCCAGGCACTCCTTACTTGATTTTTAAGCTGTTTAATAAGCAGAATCAACCTAAGTTATATGCCATTAATTCCTGGGTAGCCTCTTCCCCACCAAAGTCAAAACTGGTAATTACATCAGCAGGTTCTGCTTTCCTGGAATATTGGTCATCACTCCTCGTTGGACTACCGCCTTGTGTCTTTTCCCTTGTGCCTTCTGTTATTGCTCTGCCTATTGGTCTCTTTTGTGTTTAAAAACATTACTCTTAATGCCCATATGCTATAATTCATAAGAAAAGGACAACCTTCTATTATTGGGAATTCCAGAGATTTTTTTTTTAATGTCAGTTTGTTTTTCAGAGACTGAGTGTGAGCAGGGAAGGGCCAGACAGAGAGGGAAAGACACAGAGTCTGAAGCAGATGAGAGCAGAATCTGAGCTGTCAGCGGAGTCCAGTGTGGGGCTCGAACTCAGGAGTCAAGAGATTGTGGTCTGAGCTGGAGTCGGATGCTTAACCAACTGAGCCACAAAGAGCCCCCTGCAGAGATGTTTTAATAGCAGAATTAGACTACCTGATACAAGTCACAATTTGTTTACTTGTAGGATGTTTATGGATATGTTTATGGACATGAATTAGTACTGTCACTGTGGTGATCCTGTATTTGATACTAGGCAGGTTTCAATTATATAACTACTTGAGAATACCCATCCCATTAGTAATTTCAAGCTTTGAAAGGCAGGGTAGTGTAATGATTAAGCATGAAGACTCTGAACCCAGACTGTCTAGGTTTGAATTCCTTTTTGCTCTTTAATCTGTTGACTTTGAGGAAGTTTCTTAATCAGTGGTTGATTGTGCTTTAGTTTAAGTGTATGTAATACATGGTTAATAATAGTTTTTACCTGTGAAGATTAAATGGATCACTTAGAACAATGGTTGGCATTTAGTAAGCACATTAAAGTTTTAATTAGGGTCATAGTATGCTAGATTACATCTAGAAAGGTATAAACTTATTTAAACAGTATCTACCCTCATTACAACTTAGTAATGATTTTCCAAAACTCACTTGCTAGCCAGGTGGGCATTGGGTTCCTTGCAGAAAAATTAGTCCTTGAGAAAACTGTCTTTTCCACTTGTTTGCTAACAATTTAGAAGGCCAATGAACCCTTGCAGTAATAGAATAGAAAATTACTAACGGGAATTGCTCATTTCAAGGATATTTTTAAAGTAAAATCTGCCTTTAGAAAACTTACTTAAGAGAATGATTAAACCTTCAAAGGATGTCAGAGGGTGTGTAGGGGTTATTCATTTCCCTAATTATTTCCCACTAAATGGCAAAGCTTCTACACACAGTCAAGGGGAAATGGCCCCATCAGAGAGGACTGGGATGTGAGAAGAAATGAGAAAGGGTAGCTGTGTTTTATATTTTTAAAACATTACCAAGAGCAGGATTGGATCCCAAACTAAATTTGGGCATTTGTTTTTATTAAAAAATTAGTTTAGTGTTTCTTTATTTTGAGAGAGAGTGTGAGTGGAGGAAGGTTAGAGAGAGGGAGACACAGATTCCAAAGCAGGTTCCAGGCTCTGAGCTATTAGCACAGAGCCTGACGCAGGGCTCGAACTCACGAATTGTGAGATCATTACCTGAGCCGAAGTTGGATGCTCAACTAAGCCACCCAGGTGCTCCTGGGTATTTGTTTTTAGAAGAAAAGTTAGAGCAAACCACTGAGATCTTCCTTCTTTCTCTAGCTAGAGGTGGCAACCAGCTTGACTAATCAGTCTCAGAAAGCCCCCAACATCATGGGATTTTTTTTGCCTTAGGAACTGCCCTTTTGTGGGGCACCTAGGTGGCTCAGTTGGTTAAGCGTCTGACTTTGGCTCAGGTCATGATCTCACAGTTCATGGGTTCGAGCCCCATGTCAGGCCCTCTGCTGACAGCTAGTTTGGAGCCTGAAGCCTGTTTCAGATTCTGTGTCTCCCTCTCTTTCTGACCCTCCCCTGTTCATGTTGTATCTCTCTCTCAGAAATAAATAAATAAATAAAAAATTATAAAGAACTGCCCTTTTGTGGGTTTTTATTAATTTTTCCTATCCTAGTAAAGAGACTCAATTTGAGGGTAACCAAAATGAAGTAAATTCTAGTGGATCCTGAAAAATGAGAATCAAAGCTAATAGTTTTATTGAAGTGTGAGAAGCTTAAGAAAAATCTGTGTTAACTTTTAAGAGAGGCAAAAAACATAACGAAATATCAGAACAAAACCATTTAGGAGTCTGTAAGAGAACAAATACACAAGGCAGATTACATCTCCTAATTCATTAATGTTGAAGTACTTGGTGGTACAGTTTTCAGGCCTTGGGATGGAGAAAGATAGGTGTGTGTCTATAAATGGAAAAACACAGAGATAGTTTCAGCAAATTAAAGGCAGAAATACGAGCCTTGTTAAATGAAGGAAGTAGGAAATGTAGATGACTTATGTAAACAGTTGACAGGAGTGAAGTGTAAAGCATTGGTTCCCAAAGTGATACTTCTGCAGTGCTGCTCTCTGAGAACATTTATTCTAGTAGTTAGTTTATTTCAGTGTGTAAGTTAATTCCAAAGTGGCACAACAAAGCTGTGATTAAAAGTTGGGAGAGGTGGTATGAGGAAGCCTGGGGTTGTGAAAAAAATCTATCTCTTGATGTAGAGTTGTGGATACATAATATATACACTAGTTACAGTGTATACTTAATAGTTCTGGACTTACGGGGGCACCCAACTAGCTCAGTCACTGGAGTGTGTGACTCTTGATCTTGAGGTCATGAGTTCAAGCCCCACATTGGTTGTAGAGACTGCTTCTAAAAAATAGTTCTGGAGTTGTGTCTCATTTAAAATATTGTAGGGGGCATGTGGGTGGCTCAGTTAGTTAAGCATCTGACTCTTGTTCGGTTCAGGTCATGATCATGGTTAGTGAGTTTGAGCCCCACCGTGGGCTCCATGTTGACAGTGCAGAGCGTACATGGGATTCTCTGTCTCCCTCTCTCTCTCTGCTCCTCTGCTGGCTCTCCATCTCTCTCTCTCAAAATTAAATAAAATATCCTAAATAGCTATTGGCTAAACAGAGGTGGCTATGATGAAAAAGAGTAGAATTTCTAGAGGAAAAAGATGCAAAGTATGTTCTCTGGTTAATTTAAATATCTTATTTGTTCCTAGTAGAAAAGCACTGAGGTAGATTTTTTTTTTATTTATATCCTCAAAAAGTATTTAAAGGATGTAACTCAACCATTATATGAAGAAAAGATCTGTATTTTCTTGCTTAGGAATATTGCATTTCTTAAGAAACATCTGTGTATATATGTATGTGAAAAGGCTTTAGCCATTCAGATAATTCGAATTTTTTTTCTATAATTTTTTTGTGTTCTCATTATTTGTTAACTTTTAAGGGTATCCTATGTGTACTATGTGAGTAGTTAGTAGGATGTCAAAACAGGACATTGTTGAGTGGTCAACAAGTAGTAGTGAATGTTCAGTGTGAGAAGTAATCAGGGAAGGTTCAATGGAAAGGCTTGATGGATAAAAATGGAATGAGGATCCTGGACAGGTAAAAGAGGAATAATTTGGACAGAAGATTCTAAAGATGTATTATTTTTGTCTTCACAAAAATTTTGTATTCAGATCAGGCTTAATACTATAGAATTCCTCATTTTTATTAGTAAATTTATTATATTGCTTTAATATGTTATTTGGAATCTGAAATTGCAGATGATTTTGCAATATTCTTAGCAAATCTGCATCATAATGTGGATAATACAAATGGTATTCTACAAAACATCTTGAGTCATTTTTGATTATAGCATCCTTTTGAATGGTGATTGTAGTAGCATTTGACCAAGAATAACTAAGATCTATTAGTTGCTTATTCAATAATTTTGATGAATGTTATTAAATAAAATGTGTGGCTCACTTCTGGCATTTATAACTCAAGCAATTTATGCTTAGTCTTCTAAATCTCAGTTTTTTCATCCATAAAACAAGGATAGTGATACCTCTTGCAGGATTTTTGTGAAAATTAAGAATGTATGTAAAGTGGCTTTGGTAATCTGAAATTTGTAATTTGTCCGTTAGACTTCTTTTTAAATTTTATTTTAGGCAGTTTAAAAGGCTGTGAAGATAGTACAGAGAGTTCTCATATAGCCAATATCCAATTTTCCTTACTGTTTTTAAAAAATTTTTTTAATGTTTATTTTTTGAGAGTAAGAGAGAGAGAGAGAGCATGAGCAGGGGAGGGGCAGAGAGAGAGGGAGACACAGAATCTGAAGCAGGATCTAGGCTCTGAGGTGTTAGCACAGAACCCCATGCGGGGCTTGAACTCACAAACCGTGAGATCGTAACTTGCGCTGAAGTCAGACTCAAACAACTGAGCCACCCAGGTGCCGCTCCCTTATTGTTAATATTTTATATTAATATGGTACATTTGTCACAGTTGGTGAACCAATGTAAATATATTTTATTAACTAAATTCCATATTCGCTCAAATTTTGAAAAATTTTACCTAATGTCCTTTTTATGTTCCAGAATCCTGTCTGGGTTATCACATTACATATAATTGTCATGTCTCCTTAGACTCTTCTTAGACCTCCCTTGTGTTAGATGACCTTGGTAGTTTGTGGGGAATATTGCTCAGGGATTTTTAGCATGTCCCTCAATTGGGAATTGTCTGATGTTTTTCTCAAAGTTTGACTGGAATTAATGCATTTTGGAAAGGAGGAGCACAGACATAAATTGTCATTTTCGTTACATTTTATCAAGGGCATTTTATTTTCAAATGACTAATCAGTGTTGATATGCCCTTGATTGCCTGCCTGAGGCACTATTTGTCAGGCTTCTTCATTGTAAACTTAGTTGATATTTTCCCTTTTCATATGCTGCTCTTCAAAAATAAGTTACCATGTGCAGCCCACACTTAAGCAGTGGCAATCCATTAAACTTTTCAAGTATGAAATGCTTTAAGTGGACCTTTTTGAAATCTCAAATTACAACCAATTTGAATTGAATTCTCATAGGAATTTGGAGAGCAGATATTCTGAGTTGGTTAAGGATGATTGCTGAGTTCTTCAGATAATGGATATAAATAGTATATTGTTCTTCTGAGGGTTGGATACTAGTCTCAGTACCCCAAAGCACGTGTTGGGAAAAAAATTCAAACCTTTCCATGTATATGCTTTCCTGATTAACTGCTTTTTTCATTTCTTTTTAATACTGGGAACATTTCTGCCTTCTCTTGTCAGCCTACCTCTCTTCTTGTGTGCCTGATTTCCCAACCAAGGATGGGAGGGGACAAGCCATATTCTTGGTGCACATTAGAATTGTAGGATGTAGTATGGTATGGTGGATAATTCAGGAAATTAGGTTCATACACATTTATTTTTTCTGAAACCACAAAAAGCAGAGTTTGACAAAAATCTTAACTAATGGTAGATATGGAGAAGATAGAGTGGGGTAAGGGTGAGGCAAAATGGTTTAAAGTGACTCAGAAACATTTCTGTATACACTCATGTAGGCTTAATGGGCTCCTGCATGTCTCATTGTTTATAGCCTTTTTTTGCTGCTGCCCAAGCCCAAATCTGACTTCCAGCTCAGAATGCTAGAATCACATTTCCATTTCCAAGTGCCTACTACCAGAAGTCCCAAGGATAACTTAGACTTTACATGCTGGAAACTGTACTGTTTATCTTCCCCAAAGGAGTGTCTACCTGTATTTGCTATCTCAGGTAATAGCACCCCTGTCTAGCCACTGATCAAGCCTGAAACCTCTTCCTCACATTAGAACTACAACCAGTGCTACTGAATTTTCTTACTACATGTTGTTTTTGTCTTCTGAATGAAGGTATTATGTGCAAACTGTGGTGTGTAAAGTGCATTGCTGCTTGATGTATGGTGTAATTTGCGCAGTGCCCTACCACTACTGGCTTGGTTCAGGCCCTAGCCTTTCTGTTTTAGACGTTTGCTGTCAGCTCCAATTGGGATTCTTCTTCAGGTTCATCCTCTTCTATATTGTATCCAGACTAATTCTGTCACAACTTAAATGTGACTGTATTTGGTAATGAAATTAATTTCTTCACTTTGCACCATGCACAGTGTGATAGTGACTTGCCATACTCCTGTCATGCCCTTTATCCTTTCTGCCCCATTATCTTGCCATGCCCGTGTCCTGTTGTGTTCTCTTCACCTCTCCTTAATTCTGAGAACATTCCTGAACTCCGCAGAATGGTGAAGTCCTCCATCCTCCAGTTCTTGTATGGCATAGAAAGTGGTTTTCGCCTCTGATGGAATGCATTATACTTTATTGTTATCACTCATTTGTTTGTGTGCCCATTAAATTGTATGTTCTTCTAGGTAAGGATTATGATTCCCAGGATAGTGACTGGCACCTTCTGTAGTAGATGCTCAAGAAATGTTTGTTGAGCCAAAGTATGGAGTAGATCACTGGAGACCTTCGAATTCAGTATCAAACAACAGAATGATGTATTTGTTTGAAAAATGCAAATAATATGTAGTAAGAGCTAGAATCTCAAGTCAGAAGACTGCCAAACTAACGTATAAAATGTTGTTATATAAATCAGTAGGTGTTAGAAATTACGGGTGACATATAAAAAACAGTTATTATAAATGATATCTGTTTATTTTGTATGGAGTTGCTTTTGTTTGACCCTTTGGACCATCACTCATGTTCATCACTGGGTTTTATATAATATTTGCATTAACAGATTCGTATTTCCAAGAAGTCAGATTGGAATTTGGTGAAGAGTATATTGTATGAGCTTGGCATTTACTGCACCTAGAATAACCAGCTCACATTTAATTTATCCATGAATTGTTTAAAAAAATTTTTTTTAACATTTATTCATTTTTTTTAAAGTTTATTTTTGAAAGAGAGAGTGTTAACAAGTTGGGGGAGAGAGAGAGGGTGATACAGAATCCAAAGTAGGCTCCAAGCCCCGAGCTGTCAGCAGAGCTTGACAAGGGGCCTGAACTCCCCAGTAGTGAGATCATGACCTGAGCTGAAACCCCCTACTAGGGGGTCGAATCTCCTAATTGCTTTGGCTGTAGCTTCCACTGTTCTTGACAGTACCCTTAGGCTTGAACTTCTTGCTTTGCTGTAACTAAAATCAGTTCCTTTGTGAAGAGAGAAGGTTCCGTTTTACTGCCTGCTCCTTATGTCAAGCAAACATCTTTTGTGTTGGGTCTGTAACTAGGGGTGGGGACCATGGTAAACTTTTCTTTCGGATTACCACTGCTATAGGAGCTGAGCTCTTAGTGAAAGTGAGGAGTGGTGCAGCAGCCTGTGTTCATCTTAGCTTTTCCCTTTTTGTTTAGAATGTCACCTCCTGAGTCAGAGGCAAGGGTTGTGGGTGCCCCGACAACCTCAGCTTGCCACATTCATGGTCAAGCCTTTTTATCACCAGTGGGGGCTGAGTAGAAGGGAGCCCCAGGCCTTTCTAAACTATACTTTCTTTTTTTTTTTTAATATTTTTTTTATTTATTTCTAGGAGAGAAAGAGAAAGATAGCGAGAGCAGGAGAGGGTCAGAGAGAGAGGGAGATACAGACTCTGAAATAGGCTCCAGGCTCTGAGCTGGCAGTCAGCACAGCCCGACGCGGGGCTCGAACCCACGAACCGCGAGATTATGACCTAAGCGAAAGTCGTGAACTATACTTTCTAAACTCAGCCTGAGCAAAGGTAGTTGGGGGTAGGATGACATGCTGATGGCCTAGCCTTCTCAGGAAGAAAGCCCTCTGATGGGAGCTGTCAGGGAGTGATCCTTGGGTTCCCAGCTGCAGCAGTCTGAGGGGACTCTGCCTTACTGAGCTTGGAGTAGGGAGGGAAGAAACATCTTGGTTTATATACCACAGACCCTTGCCTTTCTTAATGGGTTTTCTGGAATAGATGTTTCTTCATATGTCATTTGCCTTTAGGATCGTTGCCAAAGGCTTTAAATGGCTAGTAGGGTTTTTATAAATAGTTCTCACCAGGGAGTGGGGCCTTTGAGCTCATCACGGTGTCATGCTGGAAGTCCATCCCCTCTACATCGAGTGGTTCTGAAACTTAACATTTTGACTTTTTAATCCTCTCTTCACTCTTCCCAGTATTGCTCCATCTTATTCTTCTTTTGTCCAACTCTACTTTCTTCATTATATTTATACCTGAAATAATATTTTTATGTTTCTATGTCTCCTTCCTTCTGAAATGTTAGGTTTGTGGAGGCAGGACTCCTCATCTGTTTTGCTTAGTGCTGTATCTCCAGTACTCAATAAATGTATATATACTTGCCCTATGGCAGGACTGCGGGGATAGCGGAGGAGAGTACATTCACGGTGCTGTGATGATTCTGGTCTGAGAGAAGTACTGTCATTGTTGTACCTCAGAACACATCCTGCTGAAGCATTGTTGCCCTAGGAAACCAACCTGTGGAATCTTGGAGCTTCTTTCTAGATCACCTCATCAAGCAGTTAAAAGCTTTTAGGACTATGGCCTGGTTCCTGTAATTGAGTAGTTACAAGGTTTCATCCAGTTTCTTTTCGAGGCTCACATCAGACAGCTTGCCACAGTTCCTTAGATCTGGGTAGGAGAGCCTGCCTGTGGCAATAGCAGAAAGCTTTGGGAAAGTATGACTTGACTTGCTTATGAACGATAATCACTTTTCTCATGAGATTATTGAGAGGATTAAATGAGTTCATATTTTAATGCCTGGCATATAATGGAGATTCAAAAAGTGATAACTTTTGTTTTTATTTACCAATTTTTTGTTTGCAGTATATACCAATTGGCAGAAGGCTTTTAGTTGCCAATATCATTTGAATGAAATCTTAATTGAAGAAAACCTATCTGGATGCTAGACACTAAAAATCTGTGTGAGCAGTAATGACCACTAAAGGCACAGAATGTTTCTGAAAACATTCTCTAGCAGAGAATAATTGCTTTTGAGCATGTTTGAACAATATCTAAATATGTCATGCTGACCCCAAAGTGCTTTATGTCTTATGTATTCAAGAATGATTCAGCTAAGAACAGTGGGACAGAGGGAGACAAGTGTTTGTCTCCATACCAGTGTGTTTTGAGGAAGAAACGTGCTGAATGTGGACATGTGTTACGAGATCCCACTGAGAAGTAGGCATCTAGAATGTGAAGTATTCTGTTGCTCATCTTTTGTATGCCGCTCTGAGCTGCTGTGCTGGTGTGTGTGACTGGTAAAGGGGATGGGGAAGAAGAAAATCATACCTTGAGATCACAGATTTCTATTAAACTCTTTTACTCCATCTTAATCTTCAGGACAAATTAGAATTGCAGGGACCTGTAGACATGGCAAGAATTGACACCTCTCTTATGTGCCCAAAGCCGTGCTTGAACTTTTCCAGCATTCACCCTTACTGCTTTGCCAGGCACTGTGCCTAGTCCCCCATGCTTCCAAGTCCCCTTTGCCCCTTCCTTTAGAACAGTGGAATTTCAGTAATTCTGACAAATCCCTTTCCCCACATGTGGTTATTCTTTAAAGGAGGAGGTTCAGTCAAACAAAGAAACCCCACTAGTTGATTTCATTTTAGGTAGTAAAACTAAAAAAGTGGCTCACAACTCTGTGCATAATCATCCTTTTGTGGACTTGTATAAAATCAATGAACTCTGGACCCACTTCTAGACATTATTTTCATTTAATTGATATGTAGGAAGACAGGTTCTCCTGAAAAATTTGTGTGTTCAAAAATGTCTTAGCTGATTCTGATGTATAGAGCTGAGAAACACTAAAGAAGAGCTCTTTGTGGATCGGCTTTCTACCCAGAATGAAAGCTTATCACTCACCTGTTCTTTCTTTGGGAGACCAGCCTTGGTCATAGGGAGGAAGTTCTAGTCTTTTCTCGAAGGAAGAAAACCCATATTCTAGATTACCTTCTTCATATCCCACCTCCACTATGTAATGAAGTATAGGAGGATCCTCTCTCTCCATGTGGAAGTCTGGAAACTTCCATTAAAAGGAGATATTCCCAGTAGAGACAATGGACTTTTTCCCTCTAAGCCAAACATGATCTTGATTGGTTTCCAGTTATGAGTCTTTGGGCCACTGTTTGCAGGGTTTCCTAACCTTTTTTGGGGCCATTGAAATCCGTTAGTCATTTGGTGAAGCTTTGGACCCCTTCTCAAGTTCAGTAAAAATTTTTAAAAATGTTTATTTGTTATTGAGAGAGAGGGAGATACAGAATCTGAAGGAGGTTCCAGGCCCTGAACTGTCAGCACAGAGCCTGATGCGGGGCTGGAACTCACGCATCGTGAGATCATGACCTGAGCTGAAGTCAGACACTCAGCTGATTGGGTCACCCAAGTGCACCTCAAGTTCAGTATTTTAATGTAGAAAGTAAAATGCTTAGCATCCCAAAGGAAACAAGTTATGTTAAAGTACAGCTGTTGACATAGTATTTGTACAATAATATATGCTTCTTTATTGACACATTAAATAACATTTAGTGTTTGGTCTAATAACTACCATAATTTCAAAGTCGATAAATGTAAACAGTTCAAGATAGCTTTAAAAAACTGTGATGTAATATCATAGCAGCTTGTTTCTATTGAAGACAAACTCACAGGTACTGATAATACTGCTATGATTGTTGCTAGCATTCACAATTAAAAACAGTGCTAAGTTTCAGTTTAGGTTTGTAAAAAGTATGTGGTTCTTGTTAACCAAACTCAAGGACACCTGAAAATGTTACATGTTGAGGTTAACTGTATTGATATGTTAGTCTTCCTTTCACAGGTGTGTGATAGCTGTTTAAGATTGTGGTTTTTCCTAATAATAGAGTTTACCTAGTAGTATATTTCCAAAGTCCCTCCTTTGATCCTAATGCTAACCTTGTAATTATCCTTTTTTATTTAGCATTAACTGAGTGTAATACCAGATTTTATTCAGACCATTAACTAGATAGCTCTTCTCTCAACTCCCAGAACACTAATGAAAGTGGTTTGATGTTATAGGAATACAAGCGCAAGTTAGCCAGAGTTTCCCTGGTGCGCAAAGAACTCAGGTCCCGGATCCAGAGCCTGCCAGACTTATCCCGATTACCCAACGTCACTGGAAGCCACATGCACCTGCCCTTTGCAGGGGACATCTACAGTGAAGACTGATGACCAGTCTCTTTCCAGGTCCCAGGACTTTGCAAGAGATGGAGACAGGTTAGGTGGACAGTCCTGTAGCATTATTTTTGTATATGGTTGAGAGAATGACTAACGAAAGAAGTGACAAGTAATTTATAAAATTGTTTAAAATGTTGGTTTGTTTACTATTTTATTGGTAAGTTAACATGACTTAGTTTAAACAAAGTGATGATCTCTGTGTATTAATAGGTTCACAAATAGTGATTATTTTCAAAAGATCTTTTTGTAAATTTTTTTGATCCAGGGCCTTGTGAGAAATTCCATGTTTCTATTTCTTCGTGTATTTTGAAGTATTTTTCTTTATTTTCTTCAGTATCTAATCACTGTATAGTATGTAATTCCTAAGGATGAGAACTAATCAGGAGTTGTTAGAGACTTTATTATGGTATAGTTAGGACTTGATTGTAGAAGGGACTAAATGTTCCAACTTAAACTTCACCCTTCTCCCTGACCAAAATAGCAGTTCTGTGCCTCTTAATGCCTTTGATTCCTTATTCCCTAGAGGTCAGGAATTTAACACTAAACTGAGGGTCAGATCAAAGCTTAGAGAACTTTTCCACAATAATACTGTCGGGGTTCCATTCCAGCTGCCAGTGTAGAATAAAAGGAGTATTAAATAAGGACCCCCTTGATTAAACTATTTAGAATTATTTGAGTAAGTTAATATGAAAATGCTTTGGAAATGTTGTAAAGTTTGGCCTTCTACCAAGAGGACAACTTTGATTCTGGAACTGATTGCTATTTTCAAATCAGTCTCCTTTTAACATAATTGATCCCTTTAACATAAAGCCATCTACGGGATTAAAAGAAACGTAAAATAATGATACTTTTATTATTTGCTTAGCCGTTTAACTTTAAAAACAATAGTATTTTTAGCTCTAATATCTCAACACAATATTCCTTACAGTTCAGTAAAATAGCCTGGAACATTTTTAATGTTTCCTTAAGGTTTTTGAATGACTGTATATTTGGAAACTAAGCAGTGCTACACTACAGGGTAGATCTGGCAAATATTATATTTGTATATTTAGAATTACCAAAACAAATGTACTTTTACCTTTTATTTCTAACCCTGTGTGTTAGAGCAGTTGCATGCTCTCCTGCTTTCTTTTTAAATCACATTGTAAAGCTGTGGATTTATACTCAATAATGACTTAGGATAGACATTTTTTTAATCATTACATATTAGACATTTTTCTTTTCCTTGTAAGCAGATTCAAATTAGATAGTCAATAAAACATCTTTTAAGTCCCACAAGCCAATTATGTCTCTCTAGTCTGAATGGCTTCACTCTTTTTTTTTCTCAATATTAGAAATTATAGCTAAAATGAATTTATATGTGAAGGAGAAGGCAAGTATTTATTTTCGGTAGCCAAAAGTTCTGGAAACAGTGCTTTTAACAGTTTGACCTCTGTCCAGAACATAGACACATATTAGTAGTCCCCATCCATATATGACTTATATTCCAAAGTCTTTTAGTCAACTTTTGGGACTCTGGGCACATTTTCTCACAGAAAGAACAGTAGTTAGGTTTCCTATAAACATGACCACACAAAGGTCACCAGGGAACCTAATCCATTAACCATGAATGTACTTAACTTGTAATGTGGTTGACAGATTACTGACAGATCCTGATCAGCATTTGTAACATCACTCTAACTAAAGAAATGGTGTGCAGCAGCCAGACTCACACATTGTGGTGTCTGTCTGTCTGTTTTGTGTACCTCTGTCCCTAGGTGTAGATGATATAAAAAGAAGATTCAGCATGGGAGTGGTGGGGTAACAAATACAGTTATAAAAACCTAGTTATACCTGTTCTAAAAGTATACCATGTAAGTTTTTGTTGTTAAAGTGAAAGCAAAAACTTGTATATTAATTTATTTTCAGCGTCTTCACCTTATTTATGACCTGCTAAAGTGGTGGTTTATCCATTCAAAATATATTTTTTTTTCCATTTAAAACTAATTTATAAACTATGTACTCCTGGGAAGATTTGAATTCTTTGAAGTTTGTTGGAATATTTTCACCGTTTAAGACAGACTTCTGACTTAGATACTGATTTTAATGCCAGTATCTGTTCTAAATATTTATGATAAAAATGCATTATTTTTTTAAAGAGCTCGATGCAATTTGTGATAAGTGATAGTACTCAACCTGAATCCTGCCCCCAGTCCCACCCTTTGACCAATCCTCCACAAACCTTTAGCTGTTGGTTAATTCACTAACTGTAACCACAAATGATAAGGTCTGGTTTAGAAGTTATCTTTTCAGCCTTACGTTAACATGGTAAGCCTTAGCAGTGAATGGTCTTCCTTTCTAAAAGGCCGACTTAGATTTTCTCAAGAAATTGGGTAAGGTGGGGGTACTATAATAGTATATTTGAAATCATGAGCGTTTTCTCCACTGTGTATGAACATGGGGCAAGTCATGCATCTTTGAGTGCAGTTTGGCCAGGCCCCTCAAGAGAAGTGTGTCCCCACACTTGCCGTAGGGGTACTGTGTGTGGTTTGAATGGATCCCATCACTCTTTTCTCCACAAACAGTGCAGAGAGCTGTCTGGAGTGGCAGTTTGAACAGATTCTCTGGAGTTCCCTCTGCTCCTTCCATCACTACAGTAAGTAAAAGAACCACATGAGGGAACCCAGCAGTCTGAGAAAACTCAGCTGTGCTCAGTAGCCAACCTCCCCCTCTAGGAAAACCAGTCCAGATGCAGCTATTTTGGTACCTCTTTTCACATGCACTCTGAATCAGGGCTTTTCTATAAGAATTCCTTCAGAATCAGCAAAAGCTGGCATGACCTGGTTATCCTGATTTGCAAAATTAAAAGAACAAAACTAGGTTGTCGGTGGTCACTGTAGATGAGCATGTCATCTATTATTAAGCTGGTTCTGAGAAATCTTTAGAAAGAAAAAACTTAAAAGTACACATCAATTGGGAAAGTCAGAATGCCCTTTCTGAATTTTACATTCTACAAATTTGTATTATATGAAATAACATAAAGCTACAAAACTGCTTTGTATTCTATTAAGAAATAGCTCCTAAAGATGTAGTCTTGTTTCATAGTTGTTGCACTATATCAGAGCTTTTTAAAGTGTAAACCCAGTTCTTCTCTGTATAGAAAGGGAGCATTGTGTTATGTACTGAATTTATTTATGCAGAGCATTTGTTGCCATCTCTAATTCCAGCCATCCGCACAGGAGTCTGTTCTGAGGTGGCAGTAGCACATGGGAACATGAAGTTTCCCTGTTAATTTACCCCTTTTTCTTTGGCTGTATCTGATGACAATATAAGATGTTCTTAATAAAGTTTTATGTTGTTTTTGAAATGTGTAGATTATTTCTGTGAATCAGATTGATTGAATATGAGGTGGGAGGGGAGAGATGAATAGACTGGGAAGGAAGCAAGGTGTTCAGCGACTTTATGGCAGAGAAACCGCTGAAGGAGATTCCTTTTGCATGGTCTGTGCTTCCCAAACTTGAGTGAGCACCAGAATCACCTGGAGGGCTGTTAAACTCCAGATTGCTGGGCCCCACTCGCAGAGCTGCTGGGATCGGCCTGATCGTTTATCTTTTTAACAATTTGGTGCCGATGCCATAAGTTTAGGGACGGTGTTTTTGACAACCAGTACTCTCAACCAACTTTGAAATCCATGACTTGCTTCACAATTTGCAATTCCAGGTAATCCGATAATAAAGTATGGGTTTTACAGCTCATTCTATAGCAAGTTTCTTATGCGGGGAGAACAAGATCACCTCTTCTGTGACCTACTGCACAGTGATGCTGAAGTGCTTCTGAGTGAACAGATTCGTTTGGGACTTTGAACTTCCGGAGCACAGGCCCTCACCACATCTTGAATTAGTAGCAGAATTGAGAAATACTAAAAATCTGTGGGAATCTCCAGGGCAGTATTTGCCAAACTTCTGTGATAAGACTCACTTGGGACATTTTCATAAAGGGCATCTATCTACTAAGTCAGATTTTTCTGTGATTCTTACCATCTAGAGAGTTTAGGAAATATCCTCTGACCACTATTCCTGGTTCTCCATTCCCAGAAGGCCCTCTGGTTGCTTTATCTGAATCCAGGTGCTTCCCATTCCCACTCCAGTTTTCCACCTTTGCAGTAGCAGATTTTATACAGTGGAACCTATATCCAAAGACGCTGGTTCAGAAGGTTGGGGATCTAGAAGTCTGCATTTTCAGCAAGGTATCCAGATGATTTTGATGCATGTCCTTCATAGACTGCACTTTGAGAAACAATGCTCTTCAAAGCAAATTGTAGTCTATCATATATAATAATAGTGGTTCACATATATGGTACTTAATGTGCATCAGGAACTATTGTAAGCCTTTCATACGTCCTTTACTCTGATTATTCTACTTCTACATATGAGGAAACTAAGACACAGTGTCAGTTCTGTGTGCCTCTGAACGGGTCAAATGGTGAAGCTGGGATTCACATCCAGCTCCCAGTTTGGCTCTGTGCTTGTGCTTCTTAACCACTACATGATGGTGCCTGAGACACTGATAGCAGCTCCACAGCACCAAATCCATGTTTTACATAATGTGTCAAGCTATAGTGAAATTGTAACATTATGCAAGTGAAAAACCAACATCTTAGCTACAAGCACTACTGGAGGGGGCTTGGAAAAAAATGTTAAACCCAGGTAGCTTTTTGTTTTGTTTTTATGTAACAAGAAATTTACCATTTTTAAGTGTACTCTGGCATTAAGTACATTGACGATTCACACTGTTGTGCAGCCATCACCATCATCAATCTTCAGAACTTTTTCATCTTCCCCAAGTGAAATTCTACCCATTAAACAACTCGGTATCCCTCCAGCCCCTGGCAACCACTGTTCTGTCTCTGTGGATTTGACTTCTCCAAGTATAAGTGGAATTAAAAATATTTGACCTTTTGTGACTGGCTTATTTCACTCAGCATAGTGTCCTCTAGGTTCATCCATGTGGTAGCATGTAAGTCTGAATAGTAATCCATTATATGAATGTGCTACATTCATACAAATTGATAAAAATACAATACAAATTGATAAAAATTTGTCAGCTGACACTTGGATTGCTTCTACATTTTGACTGTTGTGAACGATACTGCTAATGAACATGGGTGTACAAATATCTGCAAGTTCCTGCTTTGATTTCCATTTGTTTTTTTCAAAGGAGTTACTTATATGCACATCAACAAAGTAGAGTTAGAATGAACCATCGATAAGGATATTCTAGATAACATTTAATGAATGTCATCATTATTGGCATGCTGTTAACACCTTTTTGAGACAGAGATTATGCAACTGTATGTCTGCTCTCAAAGTTTACAATCTAGTGGGAATGAAATACAGTGACAACTTAAACCTGCTTCAGATTCTGTCTCCCTCTCTCTGCCCCTTCCCCACGCATGCACACACGCTCTTCTCTCAGCCTCTCTCTTTCTGTGTCTCAAAATAAATATTTTAAAAATTCAGTTCTGTACCTTTACCATGATGCATGAAATCAAATGTGAAAGGCAGGCTCCGGGCTCTGAGCTGTCAGGATAGAGCCTGATGCGAGGCTCAAACCCATGAACTGTGAGATCATGACCTGAGCTGAAGTCAGATGCTTAACTGGCTGAGCCACCCAGGAGCTCCTAAAACTGAAAATTTCAATGTAAGAGAAATCGTTAGAGTCATTAGCTTATTCTGGTAGTCTAGAAAAATTCATTTGTATTGTTTGGTTAAGTTTTTCGTCCTATTCAGGAAAGAAAATTTCATTTTACTTATGGAAGTACAAGTTTAATGAGAGATTTTAAGAGGTTTAAATTGTACCTTAGTACATTAGTATTTATTGTCTTCTTTTCCAACTCTTGATATTTGTTACAAAATCTTGTAGTACTTTCCTGAGATCAAGTTAATAGCAGAGCACTACTGAAGCTGTTGGAACTCTTCTTACCATCTCTTTGTGTGATTCAGTTATAACTCCCCTCAGGTGGGAATTGGTGCCTTGGTTATAGACAGCAGTTGGAATGTGCCTAATGGAGGGAAATTAAACTGTTTTCATGCTTCTTTTTGAGCTGGTTTTGGAGCGGAACAGGATCTCAGGTGAGGTTGATGCCCACTTCCTTTTCCGGTAGCTCATCGCTTTAGATAGTCAAGGCTGAGGCATCTCTAGCCTGAGGCAAATGTCGTTATTTGTGCTTAACATTCTCCCTGTTTGAATTGCTTGTCTCTCCTCTTGGCAAGCTGTGATGAAGAAATACCTACTTCCTTTATCTTTGGTTTCTTGCTTTTATATCCGTTGATGGACAGAACAGTTATGATTGTGAAATTTTATGTCAACAACATAAAGTTCTTACTCCAGTTGGGCATAATTTTCCTCACCGTGAACCAATAAAAGGTAATTGCTAAGGACTGAGCTTCTTGACTTCTTAAAGTAGAATTTTTTCTTAGCCAGCAGTTGCAACCTGACATAGAGGAGGGCTTTTTTTTTAAGGCTAATATCTCTTTCAAAGCAGATGACTTGAAAATATATTAAACAGAAAACCTATCTTCTTGTGTTTTTTTTTTTTTTTATTTTGAGAGAGAGAGAAAGAGAATACCAAGCTGTCGGCGCAGAGTCCAACGTGGGGCTCAAGCTTACGAACAACCCGTGAGAACCTGACCTGAGCCGAAATCAAGAGTTGGGTGCTTAACTGATGGAGCCACCCAGGGGCACCTTTTTTTATACATAATTTTTTTGACCAGAAAACCTATCTTTTTAAATATAAAGTGTTTTCAGTGTGAATTTTTTGAAAGGTCTATATTGTTTAAATTAGTCAGAAAATCCATGTGGTTCTACAATGAAACAACTGCTAGTTAACTCAGGGCAATAAGTATACGATTTTATTTTCAGATGTTACTTAGTCATAGTAATATTTGAAATACAAAAGTCCCTAGATATTTTTTTGGCAGCTTAATAATTACCTTTGAATACTTCAATGAGGTTAGATACAGTAAGGAGATTGATTAAGTGCTTGTTGGCTGTTATTTTACAAATTCTAAATAGTTACTTTTATTATAAAAATTAGCACCAGTAATAAGCATCATTTGGTTAAAATATTCCTGTTTCATTTTTACTTCTGAGCTTTGATTTGGTTTCTATTTTTGTTAGATTAGTCAGTGCATCATACGGATGTGACAGCATTCTGTAGGCATGTTAAAACCTCTTTACTGTACTAGAAATCTCATTTGTTATTAAAATACAGTGTTAAGGATGTACAGACTTCTTTCACTGTGTATGCTACTTAATGAAATGGTAATTTGTATTTTATGTTCTCTAGGAATGCTTCTGCACAATGAACTTTTGTTTCCTAAAGGAAAAAACTGAAACCTGATTTCAGCAATTCTGAGGTCATCAGATTAAAAAAGAGTCTCACTTTCTAGAAAGACATACCATCTAAAGTAGTCTATAGTGTTAGACCACCTTTTCCAAAGGAGAATCACCGAGGACAAAGCCCACAAAACACAAAAGGAGTTGGTTATTCAGGTTTATTTTAGTTGGCCGGATGACCCCTCCCGAGCACCCAAAGAGTCCTCGGAAGAGCGCCCCACCAGCCATAGCTCAGGGTTTATATAGGGAGAGAGGTGAAGCCGGTGTACGGAAGCGAGAATTTTGCATTTAGAGGCGGGGGTTGCTTAACAGTTGCTTGAAGAACATTTTGACCGTTCTAATCACAATGATCACTAAAGATTTACATCTCAGGGGCTTGCTGCAGCCAGGAGGAGCTAGGTTGCTCAACCCTTGACCTTTTACCCGAATAGTTTGAGATCAAACAATGGTTGGTATCCTCATTTGCAAGCCCCTCACCTTTTGGCCCAAGGGAGTTTTTACAATAGGAGCCAGCAAAATTTAGTTATAAACTCAAAATTGTATCATTTTCCATTCTCTGATCCTTGAAGATAATTTATCAAAGAACTCTGCAAGGATTCATTGTGTTTGAACCCATGTCACGTTTTCTTTAGAGCAGGGGTGACGATGTCATACATGCCCATTTCCCCATAAGAAGTTTCTTTCTCTTGCTTATGGCATAGATCTCTCATTCAGTAAAGCCCCGTCAAAATCAGAGCTTCATGTAGCCATCACCTGTTGACTGGAGTTGGAATGGGAATCAAAATGTATTTCTTTGCTGTCCAGGTGAAAATTTTGATGAGTTCTTCAGTTTCCACAATGGTGCCAACTGTACTGTAGTAACCAGTAATAAGAGGTGTATGTTCTCAGTTTGTACTTTCACAAGAATACCTAGTCCATAGCTCTTCCTCAGCTTTAAGATTTTATGGGCCTAAGTTGTCAGAAGGCCAATTAATACATCTAAATATAAATGCCCCTTTTCCATTTAATAAAACAAATGTAGTTTCTGTGGATTTTGAATGAATGTGTTATGTTGAATTGAAACATGGAGAAGCTTGGAGAATTGAAACATGAGGAAGATACAGCTTTGCCTTTATAGAACTCAGAATTTAATGTGGGAGACACACACTGACTATATTAAAATATCATAAGTTCTACACGATGGTGTGAAAAAATGTTATAGAAAACGTGAATGGCATTTGAATTCATCTCTGAAAGTTGGTTAACTGACATGGGTTGAGAACATAATTAAAAAGATATTTTATTCTTATTTTTAAAAATATTTTAAAGTTTATTTATTTTGAGAGAGAGAGAGAGAGAGAGCACCAGTGGGGGAGGGGCATGGAGAGGGAGACAGAGAGAATCCCAAGCTGACTCTGCATTGTCAGTGCAGAGCCTGATGCAGGGCTTGATCTCACTAACCATGAGATCATGACCTGAGCCAAAATCTAGAGTCAGATGCTTAACCAACTGGGCCATCCAGGTGCCCCTATATATATATATTTTTTTAATGTGTTCTTCACCTGGTGTCTCAACAATACTCATGAATTAATGAAAAACCAAATGGAATAGTATATATAAACAGATTTTTGCTCAATGGAAACCTGAAGGCATTAACTTTTACTTATGTTGAATAAAATGCCTAAGTTTAGAGTAGGTCTGTTGGACAGAAGAGTAAGGTTTTAAAGAACAATGAATGTACTTTTCTAATTTCAAGCATGTTCTCTTGGGTCAAACAACACAAGCTGTCTTTAAAATTGTTTCCTTGGGGCGCCTGGGTGGCTCAGTCAGTTAAGCGTCTGACTGCAGCTCAGGTCATGATCTCGCGGTTCGTGGGTTCCAGCCCCACATTGGGCTCTATGCTGACAGCTAGCTCAGAGCCTGGAGCCTGCTTTTGATTCTGTGTCTCCCTCTCTCTCTGACCCTTCCCTGCTCATGCTCTCTTGCTCTCTCTCAGAAATAAATAAAAAAACATTAAAAACTTTTAAAAAAATAAAATTGTTTCCTGTGGCCCCCAGCCCCCAAGCCACAGCTGTGTATTTATTTTTCTCTTCTCTGTGGCTTAAAAGCTGTGGCATACATTTTGTCCATGTAGTATGAAATGCTGTGATGGCTAGAACATGACTCCATTATCTGAAATCAGTTGCAATAATTGTTATAGTACTGACCAGTAAAAGAAAGACCCTCACAGATGAAAATGAAATATGATGGGCAGTCTAACTTATTTCACTATACTGTTGCCATGGCTGGGATAGATTGTATTTGACAAAAGGAAAGTGGGACAGACTGTCTTAACTGTAGACCAAGGACCCTACCACTTGTTCTTCTTGCTAAAATGACTAGATTTACTCTTGGGTGAACACATCTAAGTTTGTCTAATCACATAATTTGAGGAATGCCATTTGTGACTGTGTAAAGTATATGAAGCAACAGCCAGAACTATGTACTGAACTAAAGTAATTTGAATTCTCCTAGAAGAGCATCTCTCACCCAGCTTTGGCTGTCTCTCAGACCTGGACCTTTACTGTAGAGACTTGAGTGAGGGTTCTGTTTATAGTTTTAACTTAAAGACTGACAGTTTAACCTAAGGACCAAGAATGTATTCTCCTGCTTTTATTAAAGTTAGTAACCCCTCTGCAAGCCTAAAGGCTCACATGTTAAGTGAAGTTATCAAATTCCCCCAGGTAAAACTAAGACTGACTATGAGTGTTTTTCTTTAACTGCAATGACATCCAATATATCTATTTTTTTCTTTTGTTGTTTGTGCTTGATGTCATAACTAAGAAATCATTGCTTAATCCAAAGCTATGAAGATTTAGTCTAGGTTTTCTTCTAAAGTTTTATGTTCACAGTATAATTTTAATATTCTCTTTAGATATGCCCAAAGACCCTTCTACCAAACACAGAAGAAAGTCAAGAATCTATGGTGTTTTTCATTTGCAACGGAGGTAAACCTCCCCACCTAGAAGTTCCTGTTTTTACTACTTTTTAAACAAATTTTAATATTTATTCATTTTTGAGAAACAGTGTTAGCAGAGGAGGGGCAGAGAGAGAGGGGAACACAGAATCCAAAGTAGGCTCCAGGCTCCAAGCTGTCAGCAGTGAGCCCAATGTGGGTCTCAAACCCATGAACCATGAGATCATGACCTGAGCTGAAACCAAGAGCCTGACACAACTGAGCCCACCCAGGCACCCCTACTTTTACTACTTCTTATCCATTTCCCAGACGTGTGATTGAAAGGACCTTAGTTCTAAACCCCGTAAAGAATTCAAATGTAAATGTAGTGGCTCAGGGATATTTGGGAAGCTTGTGCTGTGGGCTGGGAGCAAATCAAATGAGATCACCCAGGCCTGTAAAGAGCTCATAGGCAGTAGGGACACAATCAGAAACAGGAACAGGGTCAGCACTTTGGTAAGAGCGGCCCCTCATAACGCAGTGGGGTTGGAGTGAAGGACAGAATGCAAAACCATGCCAAGGCCCAAAGCTGACAAGAAAATATTTCCAAGAACTACAAAGAGCTCATTATGGGGGATCAGGAAGGGCGGTAAGCAAGCGAGAACAAGAGAAACAGATGTTCCAGTGAGCTTTTAGCCGGAAAGGTGAAGTACCATGACCAAAATATAGTGCTAGGTGCCCTGGACACAAAGGGAAGGCCCAGCCTCCCTATGGCTAAAGAAGTTTAGAATGATGACGCCTCCCATCCTTCTCTGATGCTGGCACTAGTTAGTATACTTTCACTTCATAGAAGACCAACTCATTAACAACCTTGGCCTTTCAGTTTGCCAAGTGCTCAGGGGAGAAATTTAAGTTTAAATTTTTAAGCAGCAGAGAGGCTTGGAAACAGTTTATAGTTTAAAGTATCTAAATTGCTTATTTAAAGAATTTTTAAAAAAATTTTTAATGTTTATTTTTGAGAGAGAGACAGAGACAGAGTGCGAGCAGGGGAGGAGCAGAGAGAGAGGAAGACACAGAAACAAGCAGGCTCCAGGCTCTGAGCTGTCAGCACAGAGCCCGATGCGGGGCTCAAATCCACGAACAGTGAGATCATGACCTGAGTCAAAGTCAGACGGTTAACCAACTGAGCCACCCAGGCGCCCCTAAAGAATTTTTAAAAGACAGATTGAATACAACCCCAGCCTATAATTTTGGTATATCTATGTTCCAGAAAAGGTTTAAGATAAGCTAAATGTTACTATGTTATATTCTGTAAATTTTAGGCACAGAAATAAGTCTTCACCGGAGCAAATGATACGCCACTTATGATAAAATATTGCTAGGAACAGAAAGTTGTGAAGATGAAATTTTGTGTAGCTGAATGATTTACAATCAAGAATGTTTACTTTTGCATACAAAAGAGGAATCATGTTCAGCTTTTCTAATACAGTTATACAGATAATTGTGGAAAAACAAGGACACTTGATCCTTTTCCTGAATTAGCAATAGTAGACACCTAGAAAGGAGTAAGTAGGTCCTCTCATAAAGGTCTCAATTTCCTTACAAAAGAAAATGACATAATGAAAACTGCTAATTAAGGGAAAAGAAACTAATAATATAACCACTCAGTGTCCATAATACCTTTGCTGTTTACAAAGGAACTTCCATACAGTTTTGATCCTCACAACCACCCTGTGAGGCAGACGGGTTTCAGTTATTCATTTTAATGAAGTGTTTCCTCCATCAGCACTGAAAAATGCCCAGAGAAGTTTGCTCTTAGACCCCAGTTTCCATGTATTTATATAATCAAAGTTTTTAAAAAAGATGTTTTTTCTGACTGACTTTAGTTTCAGAGCAGCATTAAACATTTATTTTCACAACCTATCCTTTACAAAGACAATAAGAAATTTCTGAAGTCTACTTTTGAATTCTTTTGGGATTCACTCTGACTAAGCAACATTTTTAATTTAGATAAGTGTTTCTTAGTTTTGCTCGTGCTCTTTGAGGAGCAAGTGGGTGTTGACTGTCCAGATGTCGGTGTCCTGAAAACAAACATAAAACCACATTTAGGTGTACTAATAAGTTAGTTTTAAAAGTGTTTTTCGTGCTTAGCCTAGATTATTACTCCTGGAATCTTTTTCTACTCTTGTATATAATAGCCATATACGAGCAGTGGCTGGACCCAGCATTCATTCCCATTTTGTTAAAAACTTCCTCACTACAAAGGCTCTAGGCAATATTCAGGAGCTATGCTGGGTGGTTCTGGAAGGTGCCATCAAACCTGAAAAAGGCTAAAGGTAAAGTGTCATCAGGTCAGAGTTCCCTTTAAGTCTGACATCAAGATTCATGACAATTCTAAAGACTTTAAAAACCCATTTCTTCACAGCTCAAGATCACTTCCTTTCTCAAAAGGGAAGAACCTCAACCTCCAGATGCAGGTACCACTCCATCGTATCTCCCCACCTACGTGAGCTCCACAGGGTGGACTCTGTACTACTAGTTGTGTATCCCACCGCTTCTTAATGGAGTCAGGCACAGAAGGGGTCCTCTAAAAATATTCCAGCTACTGTGTGTGCATTTCTGTTTCCTTCTATTTCATGCCATGTAGTTGTGTCCCACACCCACAAACCCTTATCGGGGTTTATCAATCTGATCCCTCTTCTGCTTCCCATCTGTAGGATAAATGTGAAACATCTTTCCCATTTCTGCATACATCTAAAAAGTGGTCTGGTCTAAATGCAAGTTATTTTAAATATGCCAAATTCTCTTTTATCTAAATTTGTCCAAAAAAGTAGAAACTTCTATGATGAATTCCTATCAGCCAAATATTGAAATAATTAAATCAAAATATAGAGAAAACTGGACTTGAAATTTTAATTCTTACCCAATTTGATAAATGTCAAAACCAATATTAAACACTCAATTCAGTAAACAGAGATAATTTAGTCTTTGCTGAATTCTTTAAGAAACTACCAGACTGTTTCTCTTTTGGCACAAAATGTTCAAAAATTCCTTTCCCAGTTTCTATGAAACTAAATTTACTGACTATCAAAGTGAATATAGTACTGTGAACTACAAAAATAAGACATGTGCTCAGTCATACAGTTAACTTAGTAGCATGTGACAAATCCCTATCCAGTGAGATTTCCACAGGAATTCTGACAGAAAATCTGAGGAGATACCAAGAACAAAGGTTTAGAGTAGGAAAGTAAATTGAGTGGTTTAGTTTTGCTGACACGTAAGATGAATTAAGACAAAGTAAAACAGGCAGACGGATTGGTGCCACGTAGTAAGGGCTGGGAAGCCAGGCTGGAACATCTGACCTACACGCCACAGAGTGAAGTATGAAAGGCTTCTAATCACAGCTGTGCATTAGGGAAATAATCAGGCTAGAAGGGTCTGAAACTAGAAGCAGGAAATTACTGTAGTAATCCCAGCAAAAGGTGGATACAGACCTGAACACAGCAGAAGGAAAAAAAAAAAGAACAGGAGTAAACACCATGGAGATAAGACAGATGGAAACCGGCAACTGGACAAGGGCCAAGGGAGTAGGAACTGTCAACTCTACTCACCATGTCAGGTCAGAATGTCAAGGGCATGCTCACTGACAGAATAAGGAACTTAGGAGGATGGAGAGTTTGGAGTAGTCAGCTGTGGGGACATGTTGGGGGGTAAAGTAGATGTATTTAGCAGGCAGCTGGGAACAGGGCCAGGAGAAATTGGAAGTAGAAGAATATAACTGGAAGTTACAAGCAAAGAGGAGAATGAAAGACACGGGAGCAAAAGACATTAGAAAAGAAAAGGGTATGGATGGAAAAAAGGGGGTCAAGGCCTGAACTGCGTGGCAAATTTAGGGAGTGTATACTAAACAAAGGAAATCAGAAGAAATAAGAGTTAACACCAGCAATTCAAATAGCTTGATGAATTCAGATACCTGAATACAAAGGCTGGGCTCTTGCCTTTGGAACCACACATATGATTTAGGTTTGTAGAACTTGGAGTCCTCCTCTCTGGTGTCTTCAGGCCGAGTTTAGTCATAGGAGTGGTAGGACTGCTCTTCAGTGAAGATAAAAAGCTTCTGCTTTTACCATGATGTTTAACTGTTCTGTTGCATGTTTTACAAGTAATCAACTACCATAAAAAAAAGAAAAGAAAAGAAAAGAAAAGAAAAGAAAAGAAAGAAAGAAAGAAAGAAAGAAAGAAAGAAAGAAAGAAAGAAAGAAAGAAAGAAAGAAAGAAAGAAAGNTAAACCACGAAAATGTGTCTTGTTTTAAATTCCCATGGACAAAATTAGTATGAGTCCTGAACCACTGTTTCCTGTGGAAAATACTAGCCCACTGCTGGGAATAAGTTTTCCCCTAAAAACTTGCTATTATTATAGAACAGTTTTGACAACAGTACTGATAGTAGTAAAGGATTTGGGGGGCTCATTTTTGTATTATTATGCAAAAACAAAGTTCACTGAACAAAGTTCAATAAGCTCTTATCATCTTAGATTTTGAATAACATTTATTCAAGAATAAATAAGAATAGACTAAGGAAAGCTTGTGGTAAATATTTCTATCTTTCTCTTTGTATTTCTTTTGTCTTTCTTTCTAATAGTAACATACATTAATCCAATAGGTGCATTCAGCAGGTAGGCCTTCCTAAATGAAGAAACTCGAGAGTTTCTCTGGGAGAGAAAGTAAATGTAGAACCTAGAAGAAAAAAACATACCTATCAATAAAGTCAAACGTTGTTAATTTAAATAATTTTTTTTTTTTCAGAGCAGCATTAAACATTTATTTTCACAACCTATCCTTTACAAAGACAATAAGAAATTTCTGAAGTCTACTTTTGAATTCTTTTGGGATTCACTCTGACTAAGCAACATTTTTAATTTAGATAAGTGTTTCTTAGTTTTGCTCGTGCTCTTTGAGGAGCAAGTGGGTGTTGACTGTCCAGATGTCGGTGTCCTGAATACAAAGGCTGGGCTCTTGCCTTTGGAACCACACATATGATTTAGGTTTGTAGAACTTGGAGTCCTCCTCTCTGGTGTCTTCAGGCCGAGTTTAGTCATAGGAGTGGTAGGACTGCTCTTCAGTGAAGATAAAAAGCTTCTGCTTTTACCATGATGTTTAACTGTTCTGTTGCATGTTTTACAAGTAATCAACAATATACTTTTGGAGTCTTTGTATTTTTTCACAATTTTTGCTTCTTTAAAACTGAGTGTACAATTTCTTGCCTCTTGGTTAAGAAGTTTCTGTATTTTGGGTGTCAGTTTGGATTTGGGTTTGAGGCGCACTCGAGAGTTATCGAAGACCAGCAACTGGAAACAGTATGGACATGTTCCTTCAAAAGTGTCATTATCTGAAATGATACAAATCAAACTCAAGATTCAGTTCATCAGAATATTTTGTTACCTCAAGCCAATATTATGTGAAAAAGTGTATTATTTAAAATGAACAGATACAGATTTCCCTTAAGCAAACTCAAAGTAGGAGAACTTACAAAAATATATATTGGCAATAATTTATTCTGCAAAACACTGTAATTCTATCCATTCATTCCTTTTAGCGACAGGTTCAGTCCCCACTCTTTGCATGTTACTCATTACTTGTTACTAAGTAAAAAAGACTATCTCACCAATTTTACATATTTATCATAAAGCAATGTTATACTGTGATGGTTTCTTTTTTACACAATTAGCACAATTTTGTGATTTGTGGACCAGGCTTTCTGCAGATAACTCTCAGTGCAAGGTAACAGGACAACAAACTTGCCCAGACTGTTTATGCAATCAAGAGAGCCATCTACTACCCTGGGCTAGGGAGACATAAATATGGAGTATAAGAGTTGCTATCTCTTTTTTTTTTGTTAATAGTTTATTCATTTTTAAGACAGAGAGAGACCACGAGCAGGGGAGGGCAAGGGAGAGAGGGAGACACAGAATCTGAAGCAGGCTCCAGGCTCTGAGCTGTCAGCACAGAGCCCAATGTGGGGCTCAAACCCACAAACCGGGAGATCATGACCTGAGCTGACGTCGGACGCTTAACCAACTGAGCCACCCAAGCAGCCAAGAGTTGCTATCTTTAAAGAACTCACATTCTGGGAGGTCCCTAAGCAAAAAAATACACTTCTGGTAAGAACTATAACAGAATGTAAGTAAAATGCCCTGGAAATTATTAAACTCTGTATGGACCAGCCAGAAACACTACAAAGAAGTGGCCTAAGGTAAAATGCTTGTATTTAGAGGGCATCTATTATTAGGAAAGGGCTTACAGGCAGAAGTACGGTGAAAAAGAAAGCATGGCTATTAGGGAAAGGTGAGGTTGTGGAAGTGATGCAGTTGAAAAGGAAGATGGGCACACCATCGATTTATTCAATAAATATTTATTGATGAGCACTCTACATATACAGTTAAGACCTTGCTTGTACTCAGCTCTGCCAAATGTTAAATTCATTCACATTTATTAGTGACTGTAAAGTGCTAGGCAGAGTTCTGGGTGCAAGAGATAGAACAGTGAATAAAGGACAATTCATAGAGAGAGAAAGTAAATATAGCAACACCAAATGTCAAGTGCTGGGAAGATAAAAGGGGAATAAGGAGTGGCAATAGAGGTGCTGAAGTCTTTTTTTTAGTTTATTTTTACTTATTTTGAGAGACAGAAAAATGAGTGGGGGATGGGCAGAGAAAGAGAGAGGGGCACCTAGATGGCTCAGTCAGTTAAGAGTCTGACTTCAGCTCAGGTCATGATCTCCAGGGTTTTGAGTTCGAGCCCTGCGATGGGCTCTGTTTTGACAGCTCAGAGCCTCGAGCCTGCTTCGGATTCTGTGTCTTCCTCTCTCTCTCTTAAAAATAAATAAACATTAAGAAAGAAAAAAGAAAAAAAAAAGGGAGAGAGAATTCCGAGGAGGCTCTCTGCTGTCAGCACAGAGCCCAACTCTGGGCTCAAACTCATGAACTCTGAGATCATGACCTGGGCCAAAATCAAGAGTCAGATGCTTAACCAACTGAGCCATCCACGTGCCCATAGAGCTGCTGTAGTCTTACATAAGGCAGCCACGGAAAGTTCTGTGGAATGATATCTGTAGAAAGCAGAAGGAGCGAGAATGGAATCCAGGAAGATACATGAGGTAAGAATTCCAGGTAGAAGGAAGGACAGTGGGAAAGGCTGCGGAAGAGCAAGGAAGCCTAACAGTGGTTGAAGTTGAGTAAACAAAAAAAAAGAGCAGGTTGGGGAGGTGACTTTGGCCTTTGATGTAGGTGCCTGTAGTACTTTTAAAAGATTTTCACTTTTACTCGGAGATGGGAAGTCATTTGAGAGTTTGTAGCAAAGAAGAACATGATCTAGCTTAGGTTTCTACGGGCTCACTCTGGCTGCTCAATTCGGAATGGACTGTAGATACGCAGGAGAGATGGCAACTGGTCCAGGATGGTAAGGTGATAAGTGATGGTGATAAGTGGCTAGATTCTGGATATATTTTAAAGCCAAGAGGATTTGCTGGCATTTTGGCTTGGGGAGGAAGGCTGTTAGGGAGTCAACAATGGCCCCAGGGTTTGGGGGCTGAATAACTCTAAGGATGGAATTACCACTGACTTAATTGGTAACAACTGGCGGAGGGCTGGGTTGGGGGGTAAAACTCGAGTTTTGGCCTAAGAGACACTCAAAAGAAGTTGTCAAGAAGGCATGTGGATAGGAGTCTAGAATGAGAAGTCCTGGTTGGGGGTGTAAGTATGGAAGTCTTCAGCATACAGAATTTAAAAGCCATGAGACTGGATGAAAAACTATCACAAAGGAAGTGCGGTTAAATAGAAAAGAGGTCCAAGGAAATTGGATTTTTCACGAAACAGAAGCTTCGCGGCGGGGGAGGGGACAGTGCAGGGAGGCGGTTAAGAGGGAAGTGGGTTGATGAGACTTCTCTTTGGGGTCATCCTAAGCGCTGTGCGGAATGAAGGCGAGCGGGGCGACGAGCGCCTGACCCACAACCGTCGGACGTCCTCCCTACCGTGTGACGAACTGTAGGTCCAGCTGTAAAGGAGAAGGAGAGTCGTGAGCGAAGAGGGAAGGCCCCGCCGCCGCCGCCGCCCGCATCCCCTCCTGCCCCTTTCTTACAGAAGATAGCGGGCCTGGCCCGGACAGCTCTCGTGCAGTTGCCGCGCCGCAGCCTCAATGTAGTGCTTCTGCCTCATCCCTACCGCCTCCCCCACCCGGCTAAGCCTGGGAGACGATAGGAGACTCCGGAAGCCGGCTTCCCAGCGCGCCCGGCTCCGACCTCGGAATCCACGCTCCCTCCGGAAACAGGGGCCCGCAGCAGAGGAGTTCCGGTCTCCCTCGAGTCCCGCCCCGCGCGCAGGCCGACCCTCTTCCCCGCCCTTGGCCCTGCCCCCAGGCTCCGCCTCGTCCCCGCGGGCCGGCGCGGGTCTGCCTCAGACCAGCGCTTGCGCGGAGCGGCGAGACGCGGTGTGGTTCGGGGCGTTGGAAGCGACTGTCCGGCCCCCCTCACTTTGGCTCCCTGTGGCGTCCATTGCGGTGCCTCTGTGGTGGTTTCCTCAGCCCACGCCGCCTTCTAGATTCTCCATCGAGAGTGTTGACTCGATGACCCGCAAGGAGGCCACCGGGGTAAGCGCGGCACGGGCCAGCCCGCTCTCAGTGCACGAGCGAGCTTACCTTCAACCCGGTTAATTGAAGTGACCTACACGTAGGAAAGTGTTGGCAATTCAGTACATTTTCAGTGTTGCGCAAACACCATGGTTACCTAGTTTGGAAACATTTCTATCACCCTAAAGGAAACCCTTTCCCTTTTAGCAGTTGCTTCCCATTCTTCCATCCCTCCAGCCCCTGGCGACAACTGGTCTGCTTTCTGAATCTGGGTTTATTCTCGTCATTTCTTATAAGTGGAATCATACCTGTCGTGTTTTGTGTCCGGCCTCTTCCACTTAGTATATGTTTATGATGTTCATTCACCATATATTTATATGCATATAAATATATTATTATATATGATATAATATTAAGTCTATATTATATATTATGATATGACATGTAATGTTATTAAATATATATTAAAACATAAATATATAATACATAAAAATATATATAATGTTTATGATCATTCACCTTGTAGCTTATATCAAAACTTCATTCCCTTTCATGACTGAATATTACATCGTATGTATACCAAGTAGTGTTTATTCATTCATCAACGATAGACAGTTGGATTATTTCCTTTTGGCTGCTGTGGATAGTGCCGCTGTGAACATGAATGCTTTCTATTTTTTTGGATAAATATCTAGGAGTGAAAATGCTGGGTCATATGGTAATTCCATGTTTAACAAGGATTCCAATTTCTCCACATCCTCACCAACCCTCATTTTCCACCTTGGTTTTTGTTTTGTGGTGTTGTGTTTCTAGTGTAACCATCCAGTGAGTGTGAAGTGGCTTCTCACTGTGGTTTTGATTTGCATTCCCTAATGAATAATGATGTCAAGTATCCTTTCATGTATTTGTTGACAACTTGTATACTTTCTTCGGAGAAATGTCTATTCAAGTCTTTCTCCCATTTTAAAATTCGGTTGTTTGCCTTTTGTTGTTGAGTTGTTAGAGTTTTAAAAGATATATTCTGCAGACTAGACCCTTATTTATCCTTCATTTTCAATATCTGAAAGGACTCAAATTGAGATAGGAAAACTGAAAGGATTCCATTTTTAGAAAGGCTCCATCTCTGCTGTTTTTCTGCAAGGCCCCATTGACTCATGTTCTATATTTCACCTTGCATCTGAATAAACCAAATAAGCTATGTTCCCACTCCAAGAAGGAGGCAAGAAAGTTAATCATTCTTTGAGTTTTGTCCAGGGCCTCCAAATACCTGATGACATCTAAGAAGAACTGGATTCCAAACATGTTCCAGGACATGAACTTCAAACAAACCTAACCCACTGCTGGCATCAATACCCCCTGCCTTCGATGATTTATGAAATAACAACTATTATTCAACCTGTCACTCACCCTTGAATCCAACTCTACCCTGGATTCCTGGAGGAACACATACCCCAGACCCTTTCCAATATGAGTCCTTAACCCCAAGTGGTAAAGAGGCTCACTCTCTTTTCCTTTCTGAGTTTCCCAGCCACTCTGTCTGCTATACTCTGTCTCTTACACTGTTCAGTAAACTCTGCTTTCACTTCCCGATTTCTCTCCTGCACAAAGCCAATGACCCTCTTGGCTTGTCCTGTGGGACCTCTTCTGCGTTCTTGGGCCTGGCTTGTCTACGTCAAAATAATAACAGAAGTTTGTAAAGAGAAAGTATATATTTACATCTGTGTAGACAAATTTTAATTTTTCAAAAGAAAAGTTATTACATCTGCTCTTGCCACCTTTTCATCCTACTTCTCTGACTCATGAACATTTAGCAGATGGGTATCTTCTCCTCTATGTCCACACATAAATAAGTGGATGAGTGTATAAACATCCCCTCTAACCACTACCATGAGCACACACACACACACACACACTAAAAAAACAAAACATACATTAAGAAGCGAAATGAAAATTAGAAAGTTAGTCCCTTACTGCATCACTTGCCTTATTCCTTAACCACAGACCACAGACATCTTTCCAGGTCAGTACATATATTTTTGCAACAGCAAAAAATCTTGTATTAACTGGTGCTTTTTATTTCTTTTGTCTGAATTCCTAAAAGAGAAGTTACTGAGTGGAATGATGTGTGCATTTGTATTTGTCAGATCATCCAAAACAGGTTGTAGCAATTTGCACTCTCAGCGTCAATAAATATGAGAAAGCTGGGTTCAACTGGATGGGTGAAAATGTGAAAGCCATTGGTTCTCCTAAATACAAGTGAGATAAAGTCTCTTTTCATATGTTCCTTGATGCTTTGCATTTTCTCTTGTGAAGAGAAATCATCTGTTGAGTTGTTTATCAGTTTCTAGATCTTTGTGTTTTGGGGAAAATTATCCTCTGCTTGTCATATATAATGCAATACTTTCTTACTTACCTCTTGTTTAGCATGGTTTATAGCATTTTTGCCATATAGGATTTTGTAGGTGGTCAAATGTTTTTCATTATTGAGTCTGGGTTTCCTGTATAGCTTTAAAAAGCCTTATTTAGTGCTTCCTTCCTCAGCACATATACTAAAATTGGAAGGATACGGAGATTAGCATGGCCCCTCCCTGTGCAAGGATGACATGCAAATTTGTGAAGCATTAAAAATAAAATAAAATAAAATAAAATGGTCTCATTTTTGCCAAGGCTAGACAACCAACTATCCATCCAAATGTTTTTCTCATACTTTTCTAGTTTGATTTCTTCCATGCACATCTTCAATCGACATGAAATGTATTTCTACTTAAGTATAGCGTAGAGCATCTAACTGACATTTTTTTCCAGATGGTTAGCAAGTTATGTGAATAACTCTTAGTAGGTAAATTACTCTTTTTCTATTGAAATTGAAGTTTAAACAATGCAGTGAACACTGAATGTGTGCCAGGCACTTCTAAGCATCTTTCTTGTGACTCATATAATCCTCATACCCCCATGGCATAGGTAAAATTCCAGTTTATCACATATAAGTTTTTTAACATAGTTGCATCTGTTTCTAGATTCTTTATCTGCTTCACTAACCAATACAGCAGAAAAGAGACATGCACTGTGTGTGCACGAACACCTACTTCCCCTGCCCCCCAGCACACTTTCCTTCAGTTCTCTCGCCTCTGAACACCACACTCCTATTTCCAGATGCCTCCTCAGCATCTCTGCTTGCATTGCAACTTGTCTTCTCAGACATAGTGCAGCCCAGATGGCACACTTGACTTCCCCCACGCACCTGCCCAGCCACCCCGTCTTCCCTCATGTCAGCCTCACCAAGCACCATTGCTACTTCCTCTTCCCACACCTTGTAGCCAGTCCACTCTGGGGTGCAGCTCCCCACAAAGATCAGATGAGGAATCTGCTCACTTCTCTGCACACTTCGGCCAGCCTCTCCTTTTGCCTGCACCCCTAGCATGGCCCCCTACATTCTTTTCCTGCATCCTCCTTCCCAGTCCATTCTTCACAGGGCATAGTGGCCTTCTTAAAATGTAAATCATTTTTTTGGACACGGAATGCCCTTGCTCAGAGTCTCCAGACTCCGCATTGCACCTGCAACAAAATTGCCTAGCTGTGTTCTGCAAACCTCTGTTTCTCTTTCTGCCTCCTGCCAGTTGGCCAAAGATGGGAGCAGTCACAGAGGTGCACAATGATGGAGTACCTTTCTAGCTCCAGCTTTCTGGCCATAGAGCCAGAAGGGGGCA
The DNA here is from genome assembly GCF_003009895.1 of Hyaena hyaena. Classification (NCBI taxonomy): domain Eukaryota; kingdom Metazoa; phylum Chordata; class Mammalia; order Carnivora; family Hyaenidae; genus Hyaena; species Hyaena hyaena. The sequence goes on from NW_024080782.1 coordinate 1,724,402, forward strand.
TTGAAGAAAAGAGAAATTATGGAGAGAGAAGAGCTCTTTCTTAACTTTATGGGAAAATCCCACTAAGTTGTATAAGAACTTCCAGGCTCACTCCTGAGTTGTGCCTGCATGGATCTGATCAGTATACCAGTGACTTTGAGAACTGAACAGACCATTGACCAAGCTCTGGATGACCACTGAGTAGTACATATTTAGGATCTATCCAAATTGTACTGCAAAGGCTTTGGAAACAAATGTGAACCACAACTCACAAAAGGCAGGCTGAGCTTGTGAACCCAAGCAGGTCTATTATCTGAAACAAAAATATGTACATTCTGCATAGGATTTAAGCAAGACCTAGGGTCTCATTACAAAATATAGTTTCCAGGAGAAAGTTGGCAGAATTCTTGCCATATGAAAAACCAAGAGAATCTCAACTCACATGGGACAACAACAATCAACAGACATCAGCAGTAAAATTGACACAGATGTTGGAATCATCTGGTAAAGACTTCCAAACAACTGTTGTACAATTGTTCCACCCAACAGTCACACCCTTGAAAACAAACTTTTCCCGTGAAGGGCTTGGTAGTCAGTATTCGAGGCAAGACCTGTGGTTTTCTGTTGCGTCCCCTCAACTCTGTGAAAGCGGCCACAGATAGCCACCCACAATCCAGAAACAAGTAAATGTGGCTGTTTTCCAGTAAAACTTTGTTCATGGGGTTTGGCCCGTAGACCGTAGTTCACCAATTCCTGAACTATAGTGGGTTTTTTTAGACATTCTATTGAATTTTTTGTGTGTATTTACTTGTCCTATATATTATCAAGAGCAGGGTGTTAACTGATAAATTAGTTTTAAAAGTGTTTTTCCTTAGCCTAGATAATTACTCCTGATAAATTAGTTTTAAAAGTGTTTTTCCTTAGCCTAGATAATTACTCCTAGAATCCTTTTCTACTGTTGTATATTATAGCCACATACTGTTGAGGTATAGATCTTTAGAATGAGTTCATATTGTTGAACTGAAACTGTATACCCTGAAACATTAGTATACCCTCCTTCTCACCCTCCCCAGCACTTGGAAACCACTTTTCTACATTCTATTTCTATGATTTTGACTACTTTAGATACTTCATATTAGTGGAATCATACAGATTTTGTCCTTTTGTGACTGGCTGATTTCACTTAGCATAATGTCTTTAAGGTTCATCCATGGTGTAGCATATGGCAGATTTCGTCATTTTATTTATTTATTTGTTTGTTTGTTTGTTATTTAAAAATTCTAATAAAATTTCTTTGTTTTTTAAATTTAATATAATTTATTGTCAAATTGGCTTCCATATAACACCCAGTGCTTATCCCAACAAGTGCCCTCCTCCATGCCCATCACCCACTTTCTCCTTTCCCCCACCCCCCCATCAACCCTCAGTTTGTTCTCAGCATTTAAGAGTCTCTTCTGGTTTGCCTCCCTCCCTCTCTGTTTTTAATTTTTTTCCTCTTCCCCTTCCTGCATGGTCTTCTGTTAAGTGTCTCAAGATGCACATATGAGTGAAAACATACGTATCTGTCTTTCTCTAACTGAATTATTTCACTTAGCATAATACCCTCCAGTTCCATCCACGTTGCTACAAATGGCAGGATTTCATTCTTTCTCATTGCCAAGTAGTATTCCATTGTATATATAAACTGCATCTTCTTTATCCATTCATCAGTTGATGGACATTCAGGCTCTTTCCATAATTTGGTTGTTGTTGAATGCACTGTCATAAACATTGGGGTACATGTGCCCCTATGAATCAGCATTGCTGTATCTCTTGGGTAAATACCTAGTAGTGCTATTGCTGGGTCATAGGGGAGTTCTATTTTTAATTTTTTGAGTAACCTCTATACTGTTTTCCAGAGTGACTGCACCAGTTTGCATTTGCACCAACAGTGCAAGAGGGTTCCCATCTCTCCACATCCTCGCCAGCATCTAGAGTTCTCTGATTTGTTCATTTTAGTCACTCTGACTGGTGTGAGGTAGTATCTCAGTGTGGCTTTGATTTGTATTTCCCTAATGATGAGTGATGTTGAGCATCATTTCATATGTCTGTTGGCCATCTGGATGTCTTCTTTTTTTTTTTTTATTTTTTTTTAATGTTTTATTTATTTCTAGGAGAGAGAGAGATTGAGAGAGAGAGAGCGTGAGCAGGAGAGGGTCAGAGAGAGAAGGAGTCACAGACTCTGAAACAGGCTCCAGGCTCTGAGCTGGCAGTCAGCACAGAGCCCGACGCGGGGCTCGAACCCACGAACCGCGAGATCATGACCTAAGCGAAAGTTGGACGCTTAACCGACTAAGCCACCCAGGCGCCCCTGGATGTCTTCTTTAGAAAAGTGTCTATTCATGTCTTCTGCCCATTTCTCCACTGGATTATTTGTTTCTTGGGTGTGGAGTTTGGTGAATTCTTTATAGATTTTGGATACTAGCCCTTTATCCAATAAGTCATTTGCAATTATCTTTTCCTCATTCCATCGGTTGCCTTTTAGTTTTGTTGATTGTTTCCTTTGCAGTGCAGAAGCTTTTTATCTTGATGAGGTCCCAATAGTTCATTTTTGCTTTTAATTCTCTTGCTTTTGGAAATGTGTCGAGTAAGAAATTGCTGTGGCTGAGTTCAAAGAGGTTGTTTCCTGCTTTCTCCTCTAGGGTTTTGATGATTTCCCGTCTCACATTCAGGTCTTTCATCCATTTTGAGTTTATTTTTGTGTATGGTGTAAGAAGGTGGTCCAGGTTCATTTCTCTGCATGTCACTATCCAGTTCTCCCAGCACCATTTGTTAAAGAGACTGTCTTTTTTCCATTGGATACTCTTTCCTGCTTTGTCACAGATTAGTTGGCCATACATTTGTTTAAAAAATTTTTTAAGGTTTATTTATTTTGAGAGAGAGAGAAACAGAGAGGTGGGGTAGGGGAGAGAGAGAGGAATTGAGAGAGAGAGAGAGAGAGAGAGAGAGAGAGAGAGAGAGAAACCCAAGCAGGCTTGGTGCTGTCATGCAGAGCCTAATGCAGAGCTCCAACCCATGAACTGTGAAATCTTGACCTGAGCTGAAATCAAGAGTCGGGTGCTTAAGTGACTAAGCCAACCATGCATTCCAGGACTTTATCATTTTAAAGGCAGCTTAACATTCCCTTGTATGTATATACCAGATTTTCTTCATTCATTCATCTGTCAACAAACATTTGAGTTGCTTCTACTTCTTGGCTACTTTGGATAATGCAGCAATGGACATGCGTATGCAAACATTTTTTTTGAGATCCTATTTTTAATTCTTTTATTTTTAAAATTCTTTCTAGATAAATACCCAGAAGTGGCATTGCTAGGTCATATGGTTTTTGTATTTTTAATTTTTTGAGGCACCTTCAGACTATCTTCCACAGCAGCTGCTCCACTTCCTGTCCTGCTAACAGTACACAAGCACTCCAATTTCTCCACATCCTCACTGACAATTGTTATTGCCTGGCTTGTTTGTTTGTTTGTTTAGTAGTGACCATGTAGTAGGTATAAGGGGATATCTCTCTGTGGTTTTGATTTGCATTTATCTTATGACTTGAACATCTTTTCATATATATGCTGGTTACTTCAGATTTCTTATGCTTTCTCTCTGCCTGGTATAACTCTTTCCATCCTTTTACTTTCAACCTATTACTGTCTTTGTGCTCAGAGTCCTTTTTTCTTTTTGTATATAGTGTGCAACTGGATCTTTTTAAAAAATTTTTTTGTTTTTTTTAATCCAGTCTGACCATGCTGTCATTTAATTGGCATGCATAGTTTTTAAGGTACTTCCTGACACCAGGATGTTATATCTTTTTTTTTTTTTTACTGTGTCACGTCATTTATTTTATTTTTTTTTGTAATTATCCCTTTTATTTATTTTTTTTGTAATTATCCCTTTTATTTATTTATTTTTTTTACATATAGTTTATTGTCAAATTAGTTTCTACATAACACTCAGTGCTCATCCCCAAAGTGCCCTCCTCCATGCCCATCCCCCCCTCCCCCCCACATCCATCAGTCCTCAGTTTTTGTCAGCATTCAAGAGTCTCTCATGGTTTGCCTCTCTCCCTTTCCCCCACCATTTCCGCCCTTCTTCTCCCCCTTGTTCCTCCGTCAAGTTCCTCCTAATCCTCCTATACGTGCAAACATATGATATTTGTCCTTCTCTGCCTGACTTATTTCACTCAGCATAACACCCTCAAGGTCCATCCATGTTGCTACACATGGCCAGATTTCATTCTTTCTCATTGCCGTGTAGTATTCCATGGTATAGATAAACCACATCTTCTTGATCCATTTGTCTGTTGATGGACACTTAGGCTCTTTCCATGTTTTAGCTATTGTGGAGAGTGCTGCTATGAACATTGGGGTTCATGTGCTCCTATGCCTCAGCATTTCTGTCAGGATGTTATATCTTTGAGGTCAGAGGACAGACTCTGTGAGACAGCATACAGGGCCCACTGAAGATGTCCATGACCTAATCACCAGAACCTGTGAATACGCTGTTTTACATGGCTAGAGGGATTTTGCACGTGGGATTAAGGTTACTGAACTTAAAATGGGGAAGTTATTCTGAATAATCTGGGTGGCCCCAATCTAGTCACATGATTCTTCAAAGCAGAGAACCTTTCTGGGTGGGTCAGAGAAATGAGACAGAAGAAAAGGAGGGCAGATTGGAAGCATGAAAGAGACTCAACCCAAAGTGGTGGCCTTTGAAGATGGAGGAAGGAAGCCTCAAGTTGTGGAATGCAGCAGTGCCCTGTGGGAGCTGGGGATGAGCCCGGCTGATGGCTAGCAAGAAGGCAGGACACTCAGTCATACAACCTCAAGTAACTGAATTCTGTCACCGATCTGCGTGAGCAGAAAATGGATCCTGCTCTACAAAGCCTGTCAACATGCTGACTTTGGTCTGATGAGACCTGTTGAGGACTTCTGACCCCCGGAACCGTAAGGTAATACATCTGTATTGTTTTAAGCCACTAAGCTTGTAATTTGTTTTGGCAGCCATAGAAATAATAATACAGTGTATATTTAGGGGTCCATCCTCTCTACTGATACCTCCCTGAGTTACTCCCCTACTTTTCTAGTTCTCCTAATGGCCTCAAACTGTTTTCTGTCGTCTTCAAGCCAGTCAGGCTGTGGCTCTCTGCAGTTGGAGCTGCTCACGGCTTGGAGGTTGCCCTCAGGTAAAAAGCCACAAACTCACGAATCTCAACAGAGGGCACTTCTGTTCATCTTTCAAAATTGCTCTCCTATCCAGTTTCTGTCGTCTTTTGGTCAATCTCCAAGACCTTCAAAGACTGCTTTTAAATGTTTTACTCAGCTTTTATAATCATCATCTGCAGGAAGTTTAGACCACCATTACCAAAAGCTAGGACCTATTATTCTTTTCTGCCTACTTTTAGGTTTACAATTTTCGTTGGAAATAAATTGTTAAAAAAATTAGTTTGTGCAGTGTCTTAATTTTTTCTCATTCTAATTAATCTGAAGGCTAAAACTGAGTTGCCTTTTCTTAATATGGCACTTTAAAAAATGAGTAAAAGGGAGGTTTTCTAACTTTTGATGGGGGGGGACCCCAACCTTAGCAGCCAGGAGGCCAAGGATCCTCGGTGGCAGATTCATTCGTTCCACCACGTGCAGTTCCCCACAGTAACCAGCAGGGGGAAAATTAGTTTTGTGTTTTCGATGGATCCCGCGCCTCACCGCTAATTCCCTAGCCAGAGGAGCGCGGAAGAGCACCGGGGAGGTCTCTGTCAGTGTACAGCGGCAACTGGCCTCCAGGGGTCCCTGAGAACGCCAAGACCCCCGCGAAATAGGGTGTAGGCGTTTCCAGCCGCCGTCTCCTAAGAGGCACACGGGTAAGTTGGCTGGACCTCCCCGCTGACCCGGCGGGCAGGGCTGCAGCAGCGCAGAGCCGCCTCCCGAGCGGCCGCAGCAGCGCGGGCGGGACGCGAACCCAGGTGCGGCCGCGCGGCTCCGCGCTGGCCAGGTGAGCCCGCTCTGACCAGGTGAGCCTGCGGCCGGGTCTGACAGTGATCCAGGTGAGTCCGCGGGCGAGCAGGTGAGCCCGCGCCCGGCTCCCCGGCGGATCCAGGTGAGCCCGCGTCCGGCCACTCCAGCGCCTCGGTCAGAGTCGGGTCCTAGGACTCAAGCAGTCCGTGGGCAGAATGGGTTGAATCAGCAGAGAGAGCAGGCGGCCGCTGACTCAGGATCCGAGCCTGGGCACAGTTGTGGCTCCCAGGGCTGGGGTCAGGAGATCTGAGAGGACCTTCTTCCACCAAGCGGGTCCGTAGTATTTTAGCCTTAAAAACAAATCATGCTAATGAGATGATGTGTATGGGAGAGGCGGCTGAGTTGTTAGTTTATTATCGCTGAGCATTAATCATTCCCTTGAGGACCTTGGCTAAACTATTTATTTTGTAACCAGTGGTACAGCCGGGGTCTGTGCCCCTGAGTTTCGAGTAACTGCGTGGGTAAATCATGAGCTGCAGAGGGGAAAAAAACAGCAACCACTTCAGGGCTGTTTAAAGATTGAAAGTCAGTGGATGCTGAAGCACTGAGAGAGACTGGAAACGGAAAGCAAAAAACAGAAAGATAAGAAGCAAAGATATGGGAAGTAAAAACAAAATGAAAGCCACCTGGAAACAGCCGAGTGCATCCCATAGCTCTGGAGGGCTGTGTGGGCTGAACTGTGTGGGGACAGGACCCTGAACCCACCACTGGAATCAGAGGAGGACTCTAGATAAGAATGTTGGTTATCACTGGGCTTTTAAAAGTTATCACGGCAGGTATAGAAACGTATGCAGCATGTAGGCAACAAGTTTTCTTTTGACACATAAATGATCAAATGATAAGATAAAAATATGTAATGGGATTAGTAGATAAATTGCAAGGTGCTGTGTTTTTCTATACCTCAATGAACATATCAGGAGGAATCTCTAGAAAAGCATTTACTGTAAATAATTAGACGTTAGGATTAAAGTGGTAAAAAACACAACAAATTATTCAGTATTCTAGCTCTCAATATTGTCTATGGCAGCAGAACTCTAATTACATTTAAATGTATTTCAAGAATGTGTTCATTTGTTTTAGATAGCTAACTACTAGTTTAAAATAGATGAGAATATAAAATATTCCAATACTCTGAAATATATACGAAAGTCAAAGAAAACATTTGCCAAACCCTGCATGAAAATGAGTGAAGTAATAACATAGCCAAGTTCAGCTACTTTTCAAAAGAAAGGTATTATGCTCGGATGCTACCATTTCTTCTGCTCTTGTATGTGATGACTGAGTAGATATTTGTCATTGCACACTCACGTCTGGGTGCCCATCATGCCTGAAATACCTGAATGGCCTTGCCACTTTTCAACTTACCAGTCTGAGGGTCTTCCTAGGTTCATCTTTTTTTTTTTTTAAATCCTGTTGTGTTATAAAACTTGCCTATTTTGTGATGTTTTAAAAAATTTGAAAGGGGGTAGAAAAGGCAGGTTACTTATCCGTGAATCAGATATGGCAAGAAAGTCTCGATTATTGAAGAGGGTTTGTTGACTGAATGGAAATGAGAAATGGGCGGGGAGGGAGCCTCTGGTGATCTCATTTAAATGATTTGAACTTTGTATAAGTGAGGTGAGGTGTTCAGAATAGGTACTCAGCTTAGTTTTGGCCGAAAGATGTTAAAAGTGTTTTTCTGAGACAGGGTTTATGTGAGGAGCCTCTTAGCACTTTCTCATAAGCTTCCAGGGACTGTGTCCCAGTACCCTAGAGGCAAGTACTGGCACTAACCTATTACCTTAAATCTTGCTTTAGTTTATTTTATGTGGCTCTCAAGGAACTTAACAATTAATCAAAACATGTATGATTAGTTATCTTTTTAAAACAGGAAATGAGTGTGGGCAAAGTGATTCCTTGTTAATGGTTCACATTTGAGCCATTTTTTAAATGACTTATTTTTTAAATTTGTAGACACACTGGAAGTAGGGGCAGTCCCTGGCTGGTATAGCAGCTCCTCTATCTCACCTGGAACCTAGTCTCCTTGTCTCTGCTGTGCTCAGTGTGCAGCTTCCATCGTCCAGGTTACCTCATGGTTGCAAGATGACTGCTGAAGTTCCAGTCATCACACCCACATTCTAGGCAGGAATGAGGAGAAAAGGGAGAAGAGCAGAAGGGCACCTGGTAGCTGAGTAAGGTTTAACAACTTCCACTCACTTTTTGTGGTAGATTGTCTGCAAAGATAGCTGCCAGTAATTCTTGCTTATGTCACATTTCCCATCAAGGAGTGAAATTTATTTCTTCTTGAGTGGGGGCTGGCCCTGTGACTTGCTTTGGCCAATAGAATGCATTAGAAGGCTTTACTAGGCCTTGCTACTTCTGTTTTTGCCCTCCTGGGACCTAGCTGCTGTGTAAAGAGGCTTGCACTAGATTACTAAGTAATGAATAACCATGGAGGAGAGACCTAGCCAGTCCCCAGCTCTTCTAGCATCCTCAGCTGAGGTTTCAGTCACATGCACGAAGCCATCTGAGATGTGCCAGCCCAAGCTGGGCACCAGTAGGCACCACATGGAACATAAGAACCACCCAGGTAAGCCCTGCCAACTTCTAGAATTGTCAGTGATAATAAATCATTGCTGAATTGGGCTGAAACGCAATCAGTTGGCCCCCTGGCTTCCTAATGCCAGGATGTCTAAGAAGCGAGGTTCATTAGTGATGTCCTTGGTTGCACTGGACATGGTAGAAATTTGTACTACATCCCAGCAAGTCCCCTGGGATGGTTACTCACATGCTCTGGCATTGATGGGATTGGGTCACCCACACAGGCTGAGCTCCTGTGTTCAGCTTCTGCCCTTTTTCTCTGCCCTGAAGCTTCTGTGCCTGTACCCCTCAGCTAGCTCCTGAACCCTCTCTGTGTACACTGTGAGCTCACAGCTCCCTCCTGCTGTCAGGTCACTGAGCTCTTGTTCTTGTGGAAGCCTTGGATCAGATCAGTTTGCAAGCAGGCCATGGCAAGGTCATTGCCGTGCTCTGGATTTGCTGCACATCCCTTACCTCTTATCCCTTTCCTAGTCAGGAGAGTGACGTGGTCCTTGAGTTTTGAAGGCCCTGGATCAAGTCCTAGCTACCCCCTTGCTGGCTATGGGACCTTGAGCAGGCTTTATCTCTTTTTGCCTCAGTTTTCTCATCTGTCAAGTGGGACTAATGGTACCCACTGCACAGAGTTATTGTGAAGATTAAAGATAGAGTGCATGCAAACACTTGGTGTGTTGGTGTGTGGTCAATAAATAATGGCCATGACAATTACTGTTTTATTGTAACTTACACAAGCAACTGTGCTCTTCCTTTACGGAACTGATGATCTTGAAAAGTTAGCTATCAGTCAGGTGATACTTTCTCATAGATGTCTACATTAAAGTGAGAATTTTTCCCTCACTGAAAAGTTTATTTTCAACCACATTACTACATTTAACAGCTTCTTTTAAAATATGGCAAAACATCTTTCAAAACCATGAATTGAGAGGTGTATTATCTGGTTATATTCTAAAGATAACCAAAAGTCTTTATATTTCACATATACCTGGTTTTGTTCTATCTGCAGTGAGTGGGGAGGTTGAAAGCATGAGGTGTTCCTCTGGGTTCTATGTCACATGGTCCCTCAGTGCAGCTTTTGGGTGGGACTTACCCTGCTCCCCCTGGAGCAGAGGCAACTGAAGAGAAAAACCAGGGACATCTGGGTGCTTTTGAAGACACACTTTTTTTTTTTAATAGAGAGTGGGCACGCATGCATGCACGCAAGCAAGTGGTCAGGGGAGGGGCAGAGGGGGAGAGAGAGAGAGAGAGAATCTTAAGCAGGTTTCAAGCCCAGTGTGGAGCTGGACACAGGACCTGATTCTACGACTGTAAGATCATGACCTGAACCGAAATCAAGAGTTAGATGCTTAACTGACTGAGCCACCAAGGCACCCCTTAAAGACACACTTTCAATTTGTTCTAGGCTGTGCCTTAACCTATGTACCTGTGATCTTCCATGAAGGGAGGGTTTAAAATTTTGTGTAAAGTGGATTCTCTCATAATTGCTTATTTAATAGCTACGGGCAGGAATGATACAGTTTGTTGATGCGTTTATTTTATATATTTTGTAAGTGTTTATAGTGAGGTGGGTTTGCTATTCTGTTTATGATATACCTTTAAAAGTACTGCTTGTATTATATATTACTTCCATAAAGACAGATTCCTCAAAGGGGACTTTTTGCCCTTCCTAGACTGTAAAGCACTATATAAATGTAGGCATCCCTATAATTCTTTAAATTGGACATACCCTAACTTAGTTGTGACATTTCTTTTTGTAACACCGGAGGGCCAGGGGATACCCGATGTAGAAAATTATGATTGATTTTGTGAGCTCGAGCCTGACACAGGATTCATAACCACTGGTCAGACTATACACTCACATCTCAGTGCAGTCTGTTGATGGGAGGCAAGGGGGAAAAACGCTTTTCCTAAAACAATTAGTTTTTACTTATTTATAAGCTAATCTACTCTTAGCAAGTTCAGACAGGACAAGAGGGTATGAGACCTCCTTCCCATCCCCCAGAGGTAGGGAACCACTGCTAAGAGTCTCCCATCCTCCTTCCGGCAATTTTCTGTGCATTAACAAACATGTACTTGCATGGTTTGCTTCTCTTTCACCACAAATGGTCACACGGTATGTGTTGTTAATCTTGTCTTTGTGCATCTCTAGGGCTGGGATGTGTTTCCATTGCAGCATCTGTGGCTCCATTTTATTCTTTTTAGCTGCTCCAAAGCATCCTCTTGAATGGCAGGACCACAATCGACCAATCCCACGTGATGGTCATTTCCAATTACGTTGTATCTAAAACTAAACACTTCACTAGAATTTTTCAGAATTATTAAACCAATTTTTAGTAAACTTTGTTTTTGTAGAGCAATTTTAGATTTACAGCATAACTGAACAGAAAGTGCAGAGATTTCATATATAACCCCTCCCTCCACACATGCCTACCCTCCCCCATTGTCAATATTCTCCACCAGAGAGTGGGACATTTGTTATAATCAACAAACCTACACTGACACATCATTATCATCAAAACTTTATAGTTTACATCAGAATTCATTTTTGGTGTTGTATAGTCTATGGATTTTGACAAGTGTAATGCCATGTATCCACCATTATAGTACATACAGAGTAGTTTCACTAAAAATTCTCTGTGCTCTGCCTATTCATTCCTGCTGCTCCCCCCCCCCCCCCCCCCCCCCCCCCCCCCCCCCCCCGCCCATTGCTGATCATTTTACTCTCTTCTTAGTTTTGCCTTTTCCAGAATGTTATATAGCTGGGAACCTGCAGTATGTAACCCTTTCCAGTTTGGTTTCTTTCACTCAGTAATGTGCATTTAAGTTTCCTCTAGGTTATTTCATGGCTTAATAGCTCATTTCTCTTTTGTGCTGAGTAATATTCCAATGTGGAGACGTACCAGAGTTTATGTATCCGTGTGTCCTACTGAAGGACGTCTTGGCTGCCTCCAAGTTTAGGCAATTATGAATGAAGCTGCTATAAACATCCCTGTGCAGGTGTTTGTGTGGGCATAAGTTTTCAACTCATTTGGGAAAATACCAGGGAGTGTGATTGGTAGATCATATGGTAAGAGTATATTTAGTTTTGTAAGAAACTGCCAAACTGTCTTCAAAGTGGCTGTACCAGTTTGCAGTCCCACCAGTGATGAATGAGAGTTCCTGGTGTTCCACATCCTCACCAGCATTTGGTATTGTCAGTGTTTCAGATTTTGGCCATTCTAGTAAGAATGTATTGTTGTTTTATTTATTTTTTTATTTTTTTAAATGTTTTATTTATTTTTGAGAGAGAGAGAGAGAGACAGCATGAGCAGGAGAGGGTCAGAGAGAGAGGGAGACACAGAATCTGAAGCAGGCTCCAGGCTCTGAGCAAGCTGTCAGCACAGAGCCCAGTGCGGGGCTCGAACCCACGAACCGTGAAATCATGACATGAGCTGAAGTCGGACGCTTAACCGACTGAGCCACCCAGGCGCTCCACTCTCATTGTTGTTTTAATTTTCAATTCCCTAATGACATATGCTGTTGAACATCTTTTCATATGCTTATTTGCCATTTTGATATCTTCTTTTGTGAGGTGTCTGTTCAGATCTTTTGCTTATTTTTAAAATCAGGTTCATGGGGCACTTGGGTGCTCAGTTGGTTAAGCGTCCAACTTCGGCTCAGGTCATGATCTCACCGTTTGTGAGGTCAAGCCCCTTGCCAGGCTCTGTGCTGACAGCTCGGAGCCTGGACCCTGCTTCGGATTCTGTGTCTCCCTCTCTCTCTCTGCCCCTCCCCCACTTGTGCTCTGTCTCTCTCTCTCTGTCTCTCAAAAATAAATAAATGTAAAAAATATTTTTTTAAAGGTTTCAGTTTTCTTATTATTGAGTTTTAAGTGTTTCTTTTAAAACCCTTGTCTCAGATATATCTTTGCCAAATATTTTCTCCCAGTTTGTGTCTTGTCTTCTCATTCTCTTGACTAGATGTTTTCTGATTACTGGGAAAAAACATCATGCCCCTTGTTGCAAGTGTAACAAAGCAAAGACGTATTAAGAAAAATGCAATAATCATCTCTTTCCCTCCAGTTCCATCCTTTGAGGTAACCTATCTGAATAGTTTGGTTTGTAACTTCTATATCTTTCTCTCTGCTCAATCGTTCCTGTGTGTGCGTGTGTGTGTGTGTGTAAATGTATGTGCATTATTTCTTTATATTTCTGTCTAAAAATAAGCTTCTTTATCTGTTTATCCATAGCTTTCTTTTTCTTTCTTTCTTTTTTTTTTTTTTTAAAGAAATCTCTGCACCTAACACGGGTCTCTAACTCTTGCCCTGAGATCAAGAGTCACAAATTCTACCAACTGAGCCAGCCAGGTGCTCCCATAATTTTCTCATATACACCCTCTCTAAAGAATACATTACTGGTATATTTCTAGGCAAATATGTATACATGTAACTTATTCTTTTTCATAGCTGTGCAATATTCCCTGGTACAGATATCATAATTTAGTTAGTTGCTCCTTAATTGTGGATTTTCAGGATGTTTCCAATTTTATTTTCCTTTTCTGTTATAAACAATGATGTTGGTTTTATTCCTGTAGGAGAAATCTCCCAAAGTAGGACTCCTGGGTCAAAGGTGATATGTATTTCTAATTTTAATGGATATTGTCAAATTATTTTCCAAAAAGTTGTAATGATTCATCCTCCCACCAGCAATGTATGAGGTGTGCACTTCCCCACATTCTCATCAGTGCTGGCTGTTAGGGGTCTTTAAAACATTTATCCATCTATTAGTATTGTTTTAATTTGTATTGTTTTCACAACTGGTGGTCTAGTGGTGCTGGGCGTCTTTTTGTAGGCATGTGGGTTGGTTGTTTATGTCTTTGTGTGTCTACTAGGTTTAAATGTGGTAGCCTTTTAATTTATTTTTATTTTAATTTTAGAGGAAGAGGGGGCACAAGCAGGAGAAGGGAAAGAGAGAATCCCTAGCAGGCTCCACACTCAGCGTGGAGCCTGCCATGGGACTGGAACCCACGACCCTGGGATCATGACCTGAGCCGAAATCAAGAATTGGATGCTTAACTGAGCCACCGAGTCCCCCCAAATGTGGTAGCATTTTAAAGGCTAGAGTAGGGCCCAGCAGAAGAGAGCATTCAGACAGGCACCAGATTTATGGCAGTTGGGGGGTAGGTTCCGTCCTCTGGGCAGCCACCATCATCACAGTAGTATGGTGATGCCCACCAGTGATGCACCTCCCCCACCCATCTGTGGATCCACTCTGCAAGTGGCATTGCCAAAGCAGGACCAGTGTCACACCTTAGGCTCTGTGTGTGTCTGTTTGCCATCTTTGCAGACTCTGAGCTTACTCAGCTTTGATCTTCAATATCTAGTATAGTGCTTGGTGCATAATTAGGCCTCTAAAGTATTGGCTGATTGAATGAATAAAAGTGTCTGCAAGAGCTGGCAGGCTTCAGGTGGTGGTGGTTTGTGTGTGTGTGTGTGTGTGTGTGTGTGTGTGTGTGTGTGTGGCATTAAGGCTGGACCTTGGGTAGGGTCTGGTGTCAGCAAGCCAGCCTGTGCGTGGAGGAGAGGTACGTGCCCAGCAGGCGGGAGCCCCTTGTTTTCTACTTTCTTCTACCCCCTTCCCTCGGAGGCTTCTCTGCTGTTCCTTCTCCCTGCGACTTTATGTAGGAGCCTTTATCCCTTCCTGGGAACTTCCTCCGACCCACAACTTGAAGGGCATTTCCACACCAGGGCAAGGAGATTATGTTAGACGAAGCCAATTATTTCCCAGAATATTCCTCCCAGGGAACATGATTCTACATACTAACCATTGACTTGTGTGTGGTTTGAAAGGAACTGGCTGAACCCCAAAGACAGAGCTCAGAAAAATCATGACCAGCTATTAATGATTAAAGGAACTAAGTGTAGGAGGTGGGAGGGTGGGGAGATGCAAGGTGAATGGGGTGGGAATGGGGAAAAGAAAGAAATTGAATGAACAACAAAAACCATTTTGCTTATTAGTTTTCTTCCATTCATTCATATAACAGATTTTAGACAGGGTTAGGATTCACAAGTTTAGGATTTTTGGTAGGTAGCAGTTTTATTTTATTATTTTCTTTTTTAAAATTTACATCCAAGTGAGTTAGCATATTGTGCAGAAATGATTTCAGGAGTAGAATCTAGTGATTCATTCCCTACATATAATACCCAGTACTCATCCCAACAAGTGTCCTCCCTAATAACCCTTGCCCATTTAGCCCATCCCCCCACCCCAAAGCCCTCCAGCAACCCTCAGTTTGTTCTCTGTATTTAAGAGTCTCTTATGTTTTGTCCTCCTCCCTGTTTTTATATTATTTTTGCTTCCCTTTCCTATGTTCTACTTTTTTGTATCTTACATTCCACATATAAGTGAAGTCTTCTGATATTTGTCTTTCTCTGACTAATTTCACTTAGCATAATAGCCTCCAGTTCCATCTTTGTAGATGCAAATGGCAAGATTTCATTCTTTTTGATTGCCGAGTAATATTCCATCGTATACATATTCCACATCTTCTTTATCCATTCATCCATAGATGGACATTGGGCTCTTTCCATACTTTGGCTACTGTTGATAGTGTTGCTATAAACATTGGGGTGCACGTGTCCCTTCAAAACAGCACACCTGTATCCTTTGGATAAATAGGTAAGTGGCGGTTTTAATAGGAAAAAGAAAGGAACTTACACACAAGGCTTGTCTTGGATGGCTACAAGATGCACAGATCTCTACACCTGCCTGCAAGAATCTTAAAAGTTGACACAGAAGCCTTAACAGGGTTCAGTCAGGTATACTGTCCAGATGGTCTCAATAATACATTGCTCTCTTAAGTCTGGACTCACAGCCTATTTGAGGTCAACAAGTTCTCTGAGTATCTGGAGAAAATTACTAACATCTTCTCTCACAAAAGCGCAGGCTATGTGCACAAAAGTTTGGGGTGACTTCACCAACCTCCTGAGACCTCTAAGTACCTTGGTTCTTTGCCAGTAGCCTCAGAGGTGGACAGATATCCTGGAGGTAGCTGCCCTCTTAAAGGACTATTACCACATTATATAATTACTTTTTCCCCCCAAAAGCTAATTAAAGCACCCACAAAGCGTTAGAATTTACTTAGTAGGACCGAGTCACAATGGAACAGTAAGGAGACGGGATAGAAATGTCTGTTGCCAAAAGCACATGAATGCCAGGAGAAGATTAGAAAAGTCTCATAAGAAAGATAAAAGGCATAGTTTTCACTTTGAACTTGAAAAACATCCACTCTGCACAGAAGCAAGTAGCCACAGTTAAATGCGACAAAAACAAACAACAGAGTTCAGAGCCAAAATCATAGGCATTTAGAGCTGTGGGGACTTTTTAGAAGGTGCATAATGCATTTACCCTCAGGGCATTTTTATACATTTATTGCATAATTTTGTCATGTTTTCCTGTTCTAAGTCTAAATGTCCTCTTTAACATCATTTAATAGGAAAAGATCTTGAAGGGTACCCATGCCAGGGGCCACGACGCCTTCATGTGACTCTGGACAAGGCAGGACCAGTGCAGCCAGAAGGCCTGGAAAGGAGGCCATGAAATGGAGCCAGGGTCTCTTTTCCATGGAGGGGCCAGACTTTTCATCCTGAGGTTTTCAAAAGGTCCTCACCCTTTCAGGCATTAATTGTGAGTGCAAACCTCACAGAGATCATTTCCCTAGGATTTGCTGATTTCCTTTTCTCAATTGTCAGCAACATATTGACTCTCCTGGGACTTCGAATGAGAGTTATTCTGAATTAATAAATGCCAGCCCATTTATGTCCACATGTCCTATGTCTTTGAAAAGAAATCATCCCAAAAACATAACACATGTTTTCACCTTATTCAGCTGAACGGACCATTTTGTTTTGGGGGTATGGGGAGAGAGCCCAGCACCACCAGTGGCTAACGCCCTGGGAGCGGGCACACTTGGGCTCACAAGAATTCTCAGTATTGGCCAGGTTGCCTCCTCACCGAAGTGCAAAGGAGAATGTGGGTCCGCGGGCCTGGAGGCAGTTGAATGAGGCCGCTTTCTTCAAATTAATGAGTTATGAGCAGAAGCAGTCTTTTCCCACAATGCACAATGCTTTCCTAAATGCTAGAAAAACTCTACCTTTTTCTTTCTCTGCCACCATCCTTGTCCTTTGACTTTCCAGTGGTGTCCCAGATGCTGTCTATTGTTAATGCATCTCTAGCACAGAGCAGTTCTTCGGCCAACCCTTCTACCTCAGTGATATTGATGTTGCTAAAATATGCAGGAGATGCATCCCTCGCTGCCTTCAGGTTTTAGCCAAAGCCCACCTTCTGAGCTGAGTGCACTTTTGCCAACATAATAGGACACTACAGTTCCTCTGTAGCTTCCTTGATATCTTACTGTTTCACTGAATTCCAAGCAGAGAAAATATTTGAAAATTAGAGCTTTAGTATTCTGAGTCTGAAAGTCTTGGTGAGTGCTTGCCAGTCATTAAGTTGTTGTCTGTTGGCCACAAATCTAACTCTCCAGGGCTGGGCTGGGACTTTGCAGACCTCACCCTCCCGACCCCCCTCCTCCACCCGCCCCCAAACTGACACCCAATTAGGTTCTGTCACGAGGGGGCGCTCAATAGAAACTATGAAGCTGCAGGAGGAAGGGACTTTCTCTGCCCGCCTTCTACCAGCTTGTAGGTCACTCCAATAACGATTCCCCACCCTGGTGGCGACAGTTTCTCCTAGGAGGCAGCTGGATCCTATTTGATCCTGTTTGTAGTTTTCCCACCACTTAATAAAGCCAGAGTCACCATACTCCTTTGAGGGACTGTAGCACCAGCTACCCAGTGCCTTCCCCTAGAGATCTGAGCTCCAGGCACGCCAGACCTCAGTCCAAGCTCAGACACCCCAGCATCCTCCAGTCAGTGCCCTCTCCTCAGGGCTCTGGGTCCGGGGTCTAAATCTCATCTTTCTCGTCAGCTCAGAAACACCCGCATCTGTGGAAGCAGCTTGCCCTCTTGTGTCTAAGAAAACTAGCCTTCCATTGCTGGAGAACTTTCTCATGAAATGAAATTCTTTTTTTTTTTTTTAAAGCTTGTTTGTTTGTTTGTTTTGAGAGAGAGAGACCATGCACACAAACAGGGGAGGGGCAGAGAGAGAGAGAGGAAGAGAGAGAATCCCAGGCATGCTCTACCCCACCAGCAATCAGCCTGATATGGGACCTGGATCTCACGAACTGTGAGACCATGGCCTGAGCTGAAACCAAGGGTCAGACACCCAACTGGCTGACTCACCCAGGTGCCCCATGAAATGAAATTCTTTTTTAAAAAATGTTTTATTTATTTCTGAGACACACACACACACACACACACACACACACACACACAGAACGTGAGCAGGGGAGGGTCAGAGAGAGAGGGAGATACAGGATCCAAAACAGACTCCAGGCTCTGAGCTAGCCATCAGCACAGAGCCCGATGCAGGGCTCAAACCCATGAGCCATGAGATCATGACCTGAGCCGAAGTCGGATGCTTAACCGACTGAGCCACCCAGGCGCCCTGAAATGAAATTCTTTAATAGCATTTTCTTTTCTGAGTAATGTCCTGGACCATAAGTTGAACCACTGAGGTAAGAATGATGGTAGAAAAAAAATAAACAACTCTGGGCCCTTTCCTTGCTCAGGGGGAGCCATACATCTTGTCTGAAGTAGATTTGTTTGCTGTCCTCCGGCAAACGCCTGGCTCGGTAGTGACCATTGGATACAGTGGCACAGATACAATGCAATCATGAAAGGTCTCTTTCTCAGCACATTGGCTCACACTTTGCAAACAGCTGGTAAAAATTGAGAGCTTAGAGAAGATTAGATTTCTTCCCAGGCACTAAACCTTCTTCTTTTTTTTAAATGCATGCCTGTAGCATTAGGATATGCAGGAGGAGTCAACACGTCCTTTTTTTCTTAGTGCTTCAAATCAGAGGCACGTGCTCCACTGATGAGGAAACTGGCAAGCAACAAGACCTATTTCATCAGACTTGTACAACTGCCCAAGAGATTGAGTACTTTGAAGTCCATTTATCTGAGAATTCCACATGTTGTCCAACAACTCCGTGTCTGATGATTCCTGTCTTGATTCACTTTGAAATGGGCAAGTCAACCTTCAGAAAATATATCATTCAGTCAGACGTATTTGATCATTGAAATCTCGTGCCTTTAGCTGGCCGCCGAGACAATCTTTCCCTGAACCCCTTTTCTTCCTCTGCAGCGTCTTCTTCAGAGCAGAGCAGTGGTCAATGGCTCTAACAATAAAAGTCTGAGCCTACTAAGAATTTGATGAGCTGTCCTTTCTGAGCTCTGATGTTCTGTATGCTGATGCCCTTTCTTGGTTAAGTCCGCTTTTGAGCAGAGCCTGAGACAAGAGCTTTGCTTCAGGCAGATTCTTCGGAGGAAAGGGAGGAGGAAAGGCGAGCGAGTGGGGACTGTCTGTCAGGACCTGCAGGAAACATCCTGAAGCCTCTTAGAGCCATCGAGCCTCCTGTTGCATTGCTCATGGAGCATTCCTCCTCTGGCTTCCATGGCCCATGGGTTGTAGGCACCCAGGGCTCTCCACTGCCTTGTACTCTGGGCCATGAGGAGAGTGGGCTAGTGTGGGAACACGGAAGGGTGTAGCACAAGCTGGAGGGGCTGTCACACTTCACACAGAACTGTTCCCTACAGCTGGGCTCCAATTAGAGTGGATGGATGGGATGGACACAGTCACCAGAGGTGAGCAGCTGGCTTTGCAGCCAGACCACCTCTGACCGGACCTTTAACTCCATCACTAAAGGTGATTAGCCATGAAATCTTGCTCAAAAGCCCAAACATCAATTTTTTTCATGAGATATTATCATTCTAATAGGAATACTAGTACTCTACCTCACGGAGTATTGTGCTCAGTAAAAGTTCGTTATGGTTATCCAGCCGCAGTCTCCTAGTCCAAATTGTGTCCAGAGCTCAAGCACAGTGTTTCTCTGCTTCCATATTTCTCCAGGAAAATGTGGAGCCCTGTGTCAGCATGTAAAGCACACATTCTATCTCCTGCCACACACATCAGGGTCTTGCAGCTTAGTGCCCCTCCGTGAACTCCCACATGGACTCCCTTTTCCTTTGGTATCCCTCTGCTTCTCTGCCTTTCTGACCTGTCCATCCTCTGGGTGCAGAGGGGCTGCAGATCGCAAGCCCTCACTGTGCCCTCCTGTGGCACCCTGTGGGGTGGTTGGAACCCTGTGGGGCTGGTGTCATATTGTGTTTTCTTTAAAGAAAAAAAAAATTCACTGCAGCTTGCTGTATTTTCTTGTAAGACATAAACATTTTAATACTGCCAGTACTTAGATTAATGTCGACACTTTGACCCTCTAATACGGATAAGCTGAAGTGGTTTGGCTAATATCAGTGTTCAGGGGCCTAAACTTTCTAAATTGACCACAACCACTGTAGAACTTATTTACTGCCGGAAAAAAAAAATGTCTTATCTTCTGGCAAAAAGGTATGCTTTTCTTTCTTAGATAATAAGAATTATGTAAAAATTAAGCTGTTCTGTTGTGGTGGTTGTTTGTTTGTTTGTTTTACCTTGGCTGCCAGGATGCTCTGAGCTAAATTGTATGTTTCTTTATAATGATTATACTTCATTACTATTTTCTGATATATCCATTTTCCCCCTGAATATTTAATTCTTCTTTTAATTGTCCTAATATATAGTGGGTTTTTTTTTTTAATTATAAGCTTACTCAAATCCTCTTAAAAGCAGTGTATAAGTGGAGAATAGTACATGAATTATTGGATGTGTCATTGGTCCATGATAATATATTTACTGTTGGTTGTTTGGTCTTTTGAGTATAGTACCTTTCAAAGCTAGAATTTCTAAAGCCTGTTACACAAAATGTTGGTGGTCTCCATTTTATTAAATTGTTCAGTAATTCAGAAGACATGATGTTTTAGTTAGGATGTTTTTGATTACAGGTTACAGAAAATCTCATTTAATGCACAGACTTGGAGTCCCTGGGTGGCTCAGTTGGTCTGACTTTGGCTCAAGTCATGATCTCACAATTCATAAATTCAAGCCCCACTTCAGACTCAGTGGTGACAACTCAAAATCTGGAGCTTGCTTTGGATTCTGTGTCTTCCCCCCTCTCTCTCTACCCCTCCCTGACTTGTGCTCACTTGCTCTCTCTCTCTTTCTCAAAACAAACAAACAAACAAACATTTAAAAAATTATTTTAAAAAATAATGCACAGACTTGAACATCAGAGGAGATTCACTGGGATTTGTTACCCAAGTGCCTGATGAGCTCCAGGAGTGGTTTGATCAGGACTCTGCTTCTGGCTCTATTTCTCTTAGTTTTTCGTAGCTGAGCTCTCCTCAGTGTTGGCTTTTTCTTGAGACTGACTTCCCCCTGGAACGGTGAGTGCTGCCATCTCCCTCAGATGAAGACCCTGTGCTTCACTCTGCTTGGGCCACACTGTGGGAGCCCATCCCTGTACCAGATGCCTCAGCCAGGGGGATGGGAACCTGAGTTGGACTCATCAGGTGCTGACCACCTCTGTGACTCCACACAGTCCCTACGTGCCGCACAACCACCAGGTGCCACACAGTCTACTGTTGGCTGGGGGGCAGGGGTGGCGGGCAGGCGGTGGGTTGAAGTGCCATCTCCATCTAATAGGGCAAATGAAAAGAGAACATGGAAGGAATTTGACCCATCATGAGGAGACCTACTATAAAACTGTGTGTACTTGCATTTATTTGCCACAGACAGTGCCAGACTGTGCCTTGATGAGCCTTGTAAGTTCTCTCAAAACACTTTTTTGTTGGCCTCCAGAAAGAATTTGCCTTGTGATGCCTCTTGAATGGGGCAAGTGGAAAGCTTCCTGTGGCTATATTCCTTATCTGTCACATTTTCTCCACCAGACATTTGCAGTTTTTTAGAGCCCATCAACCAATAGGCAGCTGATCTGAGATTTCAGTTTAGTGCATCAGAGAAGAAGTGGGCTCCCCTGCCCAGGAAGCACACTTGTGCTTGGCTCAGTGTTTCCACTAAATGCTTTACACCAGAAAAATCCTTAAAGGAAATAAATATACTTCTGCAAAGAGTGCTCAAAAAAAGGGTGCTTTAGATATTACTTTTCCTATTACTTAACCAAGGAATATTCCAATTCTTTTAAGAAAATAACCCCTTGCAGCCACTCTGGAAAACAGTATCGAGCTTCCTCAGAAAGTTAAAAATAGAACTACTCTACGACCCAGCAATTGCACTACTAGGTATTTATCCAAGGGATACAGGTGTGCTGTTTCAAAGGGGCACGTGTACCCCAATGTTTATAGCAGCACTATCAACAATAGCTAAAGTATGGAAAGAGCCCACATGTCCATCGACAGATGAATGGATAAAGAAGATTTGGTATATGTATATAATGGAGTATTACTTGGCAATCAGAAAGAATGAAATCTTGCCATTTGCATCTACATGGGTGGAACTAGAGTGTATGATGCTAAGCGAAATTAGTCAGAGAAAGACAAATATCATAAGACTTCACTCATACATGGAATTTAAGATACAAAACAGATGAACATAAGGAAAAGGAAGCAAAAATAATATAAAAACATCGAGGGGACAAACATAAGAGATTCTTAAATATAGAGAGCAAACTGAGGGTTTTGGGTGGGGGGATGGGCTAAATGCATAAGGGGCATTAAGGAAGACACTTGCTGGGATGAACACTGGGTGTTATACATAGGGGATAAATCACTGGAATCTACTCCTGAAATCATTATTGCACGATATGCTAACTTAGATGTAAATTAAAAAAAAAAAAGAGAAAAGAACCCTTTTCTTAAATAAACTTCAAAACAAATTGGGGGGGGGTGCCTGGGTGGCTCAGTCAGTTCAGTCTCCAACTCTTGGTTTCAGCTCAGGTCATGATCTCATGGTTTCATGAGTTCAAGCCCTGTGTCAAAGAGATTCTCTCTCTCTGCCCTTCCATGACTCATGCTGTCTCTGCCTTAAAATAAATAAATAAACTTAAAAAAAAAAGAAAAGAACCCTTTTCTTTCCCAGTTCCTATACTTACCTATATCTAGTTATAATTTATGTCTGTAGGAAGCATTTACTTTAAGTTAATTTATTTATTTTGAGAGAGAGGCATGACCTAGGAGGGGCAGAGAGAGAAGGAGAGAGAGAATCCCAAGTAGGCTACATGGCATCAGCACATAGCCCGATGTGGGGCTCAATCCCACAAACTGTGTCAGGCTCATGACCTGAGCCTAAGTCAAGAATCAGAGGCTCAACCGACTGAGCCATCCAGGTGCCCTGCAGGAAGCATTTAGTAGAGGCCTCTCAGAACAGATGGAAAAGAAGCCCTTAAGTGCATCTGCACATACGAGTGTATGCACATACACCCGACCACACAGAGACTGCTTTCATTACCTCTGGCACAGTTTTCACTGATGGACTAATCCTAGGACAATGGCCTCTGTCAGATGCTTTTACTTAGAGGAGCACTGTGGCTTTCAGGTTCCTTTGCAGAGCTGTGGCTTGGCCTTATGCCACAGCATAGGCAGCGTTGGGCTTGTGAGTAAAATGACCCAGGGTGGAAGAATGGGTATATTGGCTGGACAAGGATGGAACATGCCTCAAGGAGACAATCTTTGCCATTTCTTCTTTTTTAATGTGTGTTTATTTTTGCGAGAGAGAGAGAGGGAGAGTGCATGAGTGGGAGGGGGGGCAGAGAGAGAGAGTGAGACACAGCAGCCAAAGCAGGCTCCAAACTGTCAGCACAGAGCCCAAAGTGGGGCTTGAATTCACAAACTGCAAGATCATGATCTGAGTCAAAGTCAGATGCTTACCTGACTGAGGCACCCAGGCGCCCTGAGTAATCTTTGCCATTTCTGACCCCCGACTCAGATGTCCCGAGAGCCTGTCCTCTGCTGAGAGAGGCCAGGGTGCCTGCACCTCACCAGGGCTTGGAGTGAAGTACAAACTTTGGTGGCTTTGTCCTCAGTGAGGAAAACCAGGCCAAGGTTCACTGAGGCTCTCTTTATAACAGGAAAGATGCTGTGTATTCCAGGTGTTGTTGCCATCATTTTGGTAATTACTGTCAAGTGCTTAACACCTCCCCCTGCTTCCTTCACTTCTACCTAAAAAAGCAGGAATGAAGAAATCATAGGGGCCATTTGTTGAGTCCACTGTGTCTTTGGTGATGGTATAAGACAGCCTAGTCAACCAGGACTGACTCTTGCCCTGGGAAACGTTGGCCCACGCCAACGGGTGTGAATCCCCACCCAAATGGAGCCAGGGGTGGAGGTATGTGCAGGTGGCCATAGGGGTGCCAAGGAGGACAGAGGGAAGATAGGTCAGGGCTGGGGAACCAGACCAGCTAGAGGTGGCTAACCATTCAAACTACAAGGTTCCAAGGATTGTGGGTGGCTCTGGATGGACCTGCCAGGCACATGAACTGAGTCTCTGTGGAAGCTTCTGGTTCTTGGAGCTCAGCCTACAGATGAGGGCCTGGAGGCAGAAGCCCCATCATGTGAATGTTGTAAAGACTGGGATTTCTAGAAAGCCCCTCAGGTAGGGTCTGGGAGAACAAGTTCAAACTTATTAACACAATCTGGTCTTTAGCAAAAAGTCTGGAAGATAACTCAAGGGCTACGGAAGACATCCCCAGCTCCACCTGCCAGGGCATTAAACTGGGAATGTGGGAATACTGGTCCCTGGACCCTGGCTGGGCCCAGCGTCCTCCAGAATTGCTTTCACTTAATTGAAGTCTCAAGGTCAGGCCATCACCCTGATGTTGATGAGGACGTTCACTATGTGACATAGTCTTTGCTTTATGGGCGCCCTCAGGAGAAATGTGACCTACTTGAAGAGCAGGAAACTGGCACTTCTCAGCATGAGACTTATTTTTATCTTAAGGACACTGTGAACCAAGGAAGCTTCTCTCAGTGCTGGAAGTTTCTTAAAGCCAGGTGGGAGTATTAAACCTATTTATAGGGCTCTAAAGTATGCGTTTTCATATTTACTAATTCCTGGCTCCCTTCTATACCTTTATCCTTGCTTCATTCCTTCCTTTTCACCTGCTTTTTGCTTACGTTGCCCTCTTGCATTTTATGCATCCTTTTATTCCCTTTGCAGGGGTGTGCTAGAACCTTTGCGGTTGTTAAACACTCTATTCAGGAATTTTATGAGCCCCTTGTTAAAACAGCTGAGAGCTTGAAATCAGCCATGGTGGGAGTATTTACACCACGGACATAGGAAGACACTACAAAATCGGTTTTTTTCTTACAGAAAACTAGTTTACCAACATATCACTGTCTCTATCTTATCTAGAAAAGATAGAGTCTTAATAAATATGTTTTTAAAAGTATTATGAAATATCTATTTTATTTAAATATTGTGTGTGTGTGTGTGTGTGTGTGTGTTTTAAGTAAACTCTACCCCTAATGTGGGCTGGGACTCACAACCTCAAGATCAACTGTGCTCTATGATCTGAGCCAGCCAGGCATCCATTATATGTTTTTATTTTTATTTTTTGGAGTTTTTATTTTATTTATTCTGAAGAGAGAGAGAGTACATGCGCACATGTATGCACACACACACATGCACGCGCGCGCACACACACAAACACGGGCGCACTCAGTGGGGCAGAGAGAGAGAAGAGAGAGAATTCCAAGGGGGCTCCACTCTGTCATGCTGTCAGCACAGAGCCTGATGACAGCGCAGAGCCCAACGCAGGAATCAGACTCAACAATTTGAGATCATGACCTGAGCCGAAATCAACAGTCGGCCGCTTAACTAACCAGGGCCACCCAGGTGCCTGCCCCTCTCCCCCATTATGTGTGTTTTTAAACCTTAAGAACAGTGGCCCTGTTTTGGTCCAAAAATATTTCAAAGATAAATAAATTTATGAGATTGCTTTTTATTGATGGCAAGGGAAAAATGGGATTCATCCAAAATGTGCCTTTTAGTCATCTTGCCTATCACGCAGCTGTTCTGAAAAGGAAGATCTTTATGTATGTGGATGTGGTGAAAGCTGTTTACATTTCTGTTTATCACATTTTAAGTTCTACCCTGGTAGAGCTAAGATTTTGGTAAATCTAGCACTATTAGAAGCAAGTTGATATCCCATTCGATGTGTGATGGTTGCTAAGGGACCATTCAATGCAAATTAGAAGTAATAATAGCTCCGGTTTAAAAGGGCAGAGAATTAGGACAGGGAAGGGAAAATGACTCCCTACAGAAGACGAGAGTTTTGCGGTGACAAATGTGGATGCCTGCCACACAACTCTTTCTGCTCTGTCCTGCGACAGACAGCCAAGGAGGAATGGGGACAGCACAGGGACAAGGAGAGCTATAGTCACTCCTGGCAGGGGCTTCCCTTGGAATAAGCGCAAATAGCTACAGAAAGCATGTTTTTTATCCAGAGTTGGCAGCTCAGCAATTGCAAACTTCGGCAAGAGTACGAAAGAGAAGAGGAAAAAAAAATCTCTGGCAGTAAAATTGTAACTCCTGGGCCACAAACAACCACACCAAAGGCTCCTGGAAAGTGCCCTAAACCTGAAGATCCCCCAAAGGCATTGCAACGAGCAGGTTCTTTGACCGTGGAAGAGCTAACAATGACTGCGCATTTACTGCCAGGCGCAGGACTGCACTAAAAAACACTTTCCTCGTATTAACCCATCCAGTGCCCACAATGGACAAAGAAACTGATGCATAGATGGATGAAGTCCCTACCTGAGATGCTCAGTGAATAAAAGGGAGGATCCTGGATTTGAGTCTGTGCTCTCCACTGCCCAGATCAAACAAAGAAGGATGTAGATGGTGATGGTCTGAAATGCAGTGCACAGGGCATGGTGAAGAGTGAGGACTTGAGGAGCCTGGGAACAGTGAAAGAGAGAGGCCAATGGCAGATTGAGGGGTAGGGCTGAGATGCCACAGTTCAGGCCATCCACAGCCTGAACCAGATGAGGACAAAACCAACCTCCCAAACCTAGACAACCTGCTACCCCCTGGCCAAATCACACCATGTCCTGAGGCCATCTCTGAGCCCTCATCCTGTTAAAGACAGCCATTGGTTGCCATAGGCTTTGGGGCAGTTAGTGAAAGGGCCAGCCCAGGCTTGCTTTCTTCTCTTTAATAGTTCAATGTTGAGAGAGAAAGCCCAGGCAGTTTCTAGAGGGGACCATGCTGAGCTGCATGTCAGGAGTAGTGACCTGTTATTCACAGGGTGGACTGTCATCACACAGGGAACCCTACTGGGCAGGGTATTGGGACAGAGATTCAAAGCTCCTGAGATTGTCAGGAGCAAACCCCAAACTGAGCTAAACCTTAAGGGAGAAAAAGGGAGAAAGTCTCTGTGTAATTGGAACAGAGTGAGCACCACAACTGGTTGGATGAGCACAGCCTTGCTTCTTCCTCCTGAACTCAATCTATTTATCTCTGAAGACCACTACCACTTATCAAAGAGCATCAGACACCATGCTCTTACTGATGCCTGCAGGCCAGGTCCAAGGACCCAGAGGGGGTCACAGGACCAGTCAGGAGGGTCCTTAGCTTCACAACGGATGGAACTCAAACATGAGCCAGCAGGAAGTAAGAGCAGAGTTTGTTGAAGATACAGAGCAGATACAGATAGGGCTTCAGGGAGACTCAGAAAGGACAGGAATATGAGTCTTGTCTCTATTCAGTGTCTAGGGTTTTTACTGAAGATGGCACCTGGTGTGTGTGTCTTCTCAGGCATCCAGTAACTGGTTAGAACAAAGACAGGAGCCCACGTGTTATTCCTCGGAACCGGGGTCCTTGGCGTGGAGATGTCTAACTCCAATGGTCTGGAATGTTCCTATGATAACTTTGTCTGGTCATCCTCACCTGGTCCTTCCTTAGATGTTATCCATTCTAGAGAAATCATTAACTACTCTCCCACTTCCAAGGAGTGAACACACTATTTACATTATAGGGCTTGTGTAAAGTGGAATGGGGTGCAGGTTCTAGCAAGAATAGTAGCAGGAAAAGGAGCAAAAAAGCAGATTTCTATGGAGTCTGTTAGTTTCTCTGCATCATTACTAGCTGATAAAAATCTTTGTGGATTACTGGTCAAGTAATTATAGATGAAAACACCAGGGGCTAGACCTTGTTTTGTTTGAGGAGCTCTTGCGGCTCGTTTTTGACTGAGCCCTGACTTCTGCCAGGTGACTTTGGTGTTTCCAGACCCAATGGCACTGAAGATAAGCTCTGGCTCTCTAGGAAGTGAGCTGGAGGTCAGTGGCCTCTCCTCCGAACCACCTCCTCCTGCGGGACTCATGTCTTCACAGAACAGTGTTCTCTCTCTTTATTTTTGTAACTTACTTATTTTAAAGAATTTTTAAAAAAGAGAACTTTTTATTTTTTTTTTAATGTACAGAAATTCGACAGCGTCCACTTAGCCCAGATTGGTGGCCAGTTCTTTCTGTCTTTTCCGACTTGGCAATGAGAGCCACTGACTTTGGACCCAGGACGTTGTCTCTCCAGTGGCGGTAGATTTTATCATATCTGTCATTGTAATTGGTCCTGATGGCTTCCACGGGCTTAGCCAGAGCTCCTTTGTCTTCCAAGTTAACCTGTGTGACAGTGGTGAAGATCTACTTGTGGGCCAGATGCCCCAGCCTGGCCTTCCTCTTGATGATGCCATAGGGAACTGCCGCTTTTTTTTTTTTTAAATGTTCATTTATTTATTTTTGAGAGAGAGAGGATCAGCAGGGGAGGGGCAGAGAGAGAGGAGGACAGAGGATCCAAAGTGGGCTCTGTGCTGACAGTGGTGAGCGCAATGCGGGACTCAAACTTATGGTTCATGAGCTCATAACCTGAGCCAAAGTCAGATGCTCAACTGACTGAGCTACCAAGGTGCCCCAAGGGAACCTCCATCTTATGACACAGGTCAGGCAGGAAGACAACTAGTTCAATGGGATCCATACCATGTACAGTCACTACCAGCTGAGCCTTCTTATTTTCCACTAAGGTGGTGATAGTATTAACCCCAGCTTGAAGGACAGGCGGCCTCTTAGTGGGGACATCCCCTTTGCTGCCAGCTTTCTTCTTAGCCCGGGCCAACAGTCTCCACTTCTTCTCTTGCCTTGTCTCTGGTCTGTGTGGGGGGACCAGCTTAAGCAGGTGAGTAGCTGTTTGGTGGTCCAAAGCCTGGGTGAACTGGTTCATTGTGGGAGGCCCTTTTAGACATTTATAGAGAACAGTCCTTTGCTGCTGCAGCCAGATGTAGCAGGGCCATTTGACAAAGCAGGTGAGGCCCTTTTGGGCTGGATGTCCTGTTGGATGCCAGAATTCTTAGGCCTTCTCTCAAACAGAGGAGTGACCAGCTTCTTGGCCTCCTGCTTCTTCACAACAGTAGGTGCTGGGGCCACCTTCTTCCCCTTGGCCTTCTTTCCTTTCAGCATCGTGGATGGCTAGAGGAGAGAGAAAGAAAGAAAATTGTGGGTAATATCAAGATTTTATTTTAATTAATTTATTTTTAATTTTTTTAATGCTTATTTTTGAGAAAGAGAGTGACAGAACATGAGCAGGGGAGAGGCAGAGAGAGAGGGAGGCACAGAAACCAAAGCAGGCTCCAGGCTCTGAGCTGTCAGCAAGGAGCCTGACATGGGGCTCGAACCCACAAACAGTGAGATCATGATCTGAGCTGAAGTCTGACACTTAAATGACTGAGCCACCTAGGTCCCCCTTCTTTCTTTATTAAAAAAATTTTTTTTAAGTTTATTTATTTTAAGAGAGAGAAAGAGAGCATGCAACCAGGGAAGGGGCAAAGAGAGGGAGAGAATCCCAAGCAGGATCCATGCTATCCACACAGAACCCAATGCAGGACTCAATCCCACAAACTGTGAGATCATAACCTGAGCCAAAATCAAGACTTGACTGCTTAACTGACTGAGCCACCCAGGTGCCCTAAGATTTTATTTTTAAGTAATCTCTGCACCCAACATGGGACTGAAACTTACAACCCTGAATTTAAGAGTCTCATGCACTGACTGAGCCAGCCAGGTGACTCTCTCTTTTTTAAAAAAGTTTTAGGGGATATAATGTGTATACCGTAAAATTCACCTGTTTAAAGTGTCCAATTCAATGGTTTTCAGTATGTTTAAAGAGTTGCACATATGACACAATCCAATTTTAGGACATTTCCATCACCCAAAAAGAAATCTCTTGTCCATTTGTATTCACACACCATTCTTACCCCCAGGCCAAGGCAGCCACTGATCTACTTTCTGTCTGAATGGTTTTATATGCTGATGGTAGGCTATGTTGTGCAAACACAGCATCTGCCCCACACCTGAGGTGAGACAGAACAGACAAGCTGACTGCTTTTGTATGAGCCAATGTTCAGGCCCATGAACTAAAAAATTTGGCCAAGTTAATGTGTTAAAAAATGCAATTACCTATTGCTTAACACCTTAGAATATATTTTGTGAAAGACCAGTTCGGAATCATTGGCTGACTTGAAGGTCCAAGCGGGTAGATTGCTAGCTGATGCGTAGAGGTGCCCTTGAAGTAGGGCAAGTGTCTAGATTTTCTGGTTTGTTTTCCATTTTCTTTTCCCCTGAAATTCCACGTCACTAATGTAAGTGGACCCTTGGGTTCTCCTCAGAATACGCGCTGCTCTTACAAAGCAGCCTTCATGAGGAAGTTGGTCCTGTGTTAGACTCAGAATGTCACACATGCATTTGAATCTTGCCTGTTGTGTTAGATGGCTGAGTGTGGATGGCTCCCGCTCCTTTCTCTGGTAGACCCTTTGCGCCTGTGGATTTTCCTCCACTGGACTATCTGGATTCACCCTTGTTGTAATTTCTTGCATTTACAAAGACACTCTCTTTTATGTGGTTTCCCCTTCGGATACTGCCCATCATCCCTGATTCCCTTTTCAGAAACTTCTATGATGGAAGCTGCCCCTACCTTGTCTTTGGTTCTCTCTAGAGTTCACTCTGGGCAAGACTGTACGTGCCACTCCATCAAAACCACCCACAGTGTTGCTGCCAGTGACCTCCATGTGGCCAACCCAATAGTTGACCCTCAGCCTCTTGTAGTTTATCAGTTGCATTTACATATTAACTATTCTTACCTTCCTGAGACCTTTCTTTTCCTGGCCTCTAGAGTAGCAGTGTCTTTTTTTTTTTTTTTTTTGAGAGAGAGAGATAGAGCAGGGGAGAGAGGCGGAGGAGGAGGAGAGAAAGAGAGAAAAAGAGAAGGAGAGAGAATCTTTTTTTTTTTTTTTTACAAATAGTTTATTGTCAAATTAGTTTCCACATAACACTCAGTGCTCATCCCCAAAGTGCCCTCCTCCATGCCCATCCCCCCTCCTCCCCCCCACATCCATCAGTCCTCAGTTTTTGTCAGCATTCAAGAGTCTCTCATGGTTTGCCTCTAGGACAGAGAATCTTAAGCAGGCTCCATCACAGGGCTCTATCCCACCACCCTGGGATCATGACGTGAGCCAACATCAAGAGTCAGATCCTCAACCAACTGAGCCACCCAGGTACCCCTAGAGCAGCACTGTCTTGCCCTTCTGTCTCACCACTATTATTATTCAGGCTGTCATGCTGGCTACTGCTTATCATCTCTCTAACATGTCTAAATGTTGGGGAGCCCCACATCTTGCTTCTCCACCTTGTCTCTCCTCTGCCTACTACACCCTCCATGTGATTTCATGCAGGCTCCTGGGTACATTAAATACTATCTCTGCTGACTTCCAGATTTTTATCTCCGACCCATCCCATCCTAAAACTATGGGAGTTCAAGAGAATTGTTAATGCAGATGCTGGAGATGAGGGTCAGAGTTAAAAAGGGAGATCGGGTAATAGAAGCAGAGGTCAGAGTGATGCAGCATGAGCTAAGGGATAAAGGTAACTTCTCGAAACTGAAAGGATAATGAAACAAATTCACCCCTATAACCTCCAGAGGGAACAGAGTTCTGCCAATACCTTGATTTTAGCTCCGTAAGAGTTATATCAAAATTCTGACTTCCAGAACTGAAAGATAGGAAATCTGTGTTGTTTTAAGTCATTGAGTTTGCAGTATTTTGCTAACATCAGCAATAGGAAGTTAATCCAGGGATAAAGCTGGCATTAAGGTGCCCATCTCCTGACCCCTGTGCTGATGGCCTTCCTTCCATAGCTCTGACCTGCTGATGAAGCACAGTGATTCCTTGAGCAGGTTGCAAAACCCCAGGGCCTGGCATGAGCCCTGTGCTGTTACAGAGGTGTGGTAGGCGATAGAAGGTGGAAAGCCTCTTTCCAAAAGGTAGGGCTAGCTCAGGTGTGATTCAGACAAGGACAATTTCCAGAGTTTTGAGACCTAGGATCCAGGGTGCTCAGCGCTGAGAGTAAGGGAGGCCACTTACTGCCCCTTGCTAAAGAGCTAATGGGATCTTGGACTTGGGATCAGGAGGCCCACTGGAGTGGGGCAGTGGGACCTCAGCCACTGAACAGTACTCCTCGCTTGGAACCAGAGCAAAGACAAGTGGTGCGCATGGGTGGGGAGGGCTGGACCTTCAGGCATGCCTGAGAGCCCCATGGCGGTCACTGGTGTTAAAGGCATCGAGCAAATGATTTGGGGAATGAAGTGCTGAGCCGAGGCCACTCACTTGGGGCTGGGGTGGGCAGACCCAAGTCACTTCCCTCTCCAAATGCAACCACTTTAAGAGCAGGGGTGGGGTTGGTAGGTTTGGAGGGAAAGGACATCAGTGAAGGCAGCTTCTGGAAGCTGAAGAAGATGGGAGCAGTTGAGATGATATGGAGGCTAAGGTTTCCCGTCATTCTTGTAGATGATTTAATAGAGTCATAGCAATTTAGAGGTCATGCAAAACCCTACTAGCACTGCACTACAGCTGTAATATGAGGTTACATTTCCTTTGAAATACCCAAATTCTAATAGCTCAGTGGCTTTTAATCTTGGTTGGATACTGGAATGAACTGGGGAGTTTGAAAAATTCCAGGGCCTGATACACCCCCAACAGGGATCCTGTCCCTGGCTTCACATGTGGGGAGTCAGCCTGGGCACTAGGATTTGAGGAAGCTCTTGAGGGCCACTGTGAGTGCAAGCTCCTTCAGGTTGCTGTATGTAAATTGGATCTCTTCAAGTATCCCACAGCTGTACCCAAGGAGTCCTCAGGTATATACTCACTTGGGCTTGGGGCAGGACCCCCATGGGCGTTGGCACAGCCTCCTGGCCATGGTGCTGTACCGCTGCCTCCCCTTCTGGAGATCTCTGGCCTCAAGAGAGGCTGCTCTTGCTAAAGTTACAGGCTCAAAGTATAACACAGTCCCTCTTGTGAGTCCCCACAGGGCAGCTGAGGTAGGACAGTGCACCCCAGGCCTTCCTGAGGCTCCACATAGTGAAGTGTAAGCACGCCAGAGAGCCGCTGACAAGCTCTATGGGGCCTACAGAGCCAGGCCTGTCCTCGGACCCTCACAGCACCACTCGATGCCAGGCGTGCTCTGGACGTCATCGCCACTCAGAGAGCAGACCCCACTGCCCCAGGTGGCTGCCCTCTTCTCTCACCCAGTAGTAAGGCCTGGTCTGAGCCTCACTTCCAGCCCCAGGATGACTGACAGTGAGAAGGTCCATTCTCGAAAGGGGAAACCTGCCCTCCCCCTTATGGCCTCCAAAAACATTAGAATACAAATGTACAACGTTCACACTTCCAGGGGAACTATCTGAGTAGCCTTTGGCCTGTCGAACAGCCTCTTCCAGTGGCGAGTGGAGGGCAGAATCTGAACCCTCTCTGTGGACCCCAGAAAACAACCACCCAAGTATCCCAGACAATGATAGGGGTTCATGGCCACGGTCCATCCAGACAATGACCATGTGTCTCCCAAAGAAACAGTGTTAGAGGGTGGTCAGATTACAGAGTTATAAATACAAGTCAGTGACAAAAATGAATATATAAAATAAGAAAAAACACCACAACCAAATTCAAATTTTAAATGCTAAAAATGCTTTAAGTAGCACAAAATCCAGGAAAATAACCTGACATTTTAATTAACAGCCTGACACACTTTTATGTTTGTCCCTATTCTTTTG
The DNA here is from genome assembly GCF_003009895.1 of Hyaena hyaena. Classification (NCBI taxonomy): domain Eukaryota; kingdom Metazoa; phylum Chordata; class Mammalia; order Carnivora; family Hyaenidae; genus Hyaena; species Hyaena hyaena. The sequence continues at coordinate 1,758,069 of NW_024080782.1, forward strand.
ACTGCAAACTCCTTGATCACTTACCACATTCTTCAGAAAGAAGAGGAAGAGAATACTTTCTATTTGGCATAATTTCAGGTTAGCATAATTTCCTTTAGCATGACTGGTGAAAATTTACTTCAGGTAGAACCCTAGATTTCATCAGGACAAGTTGTGTCAGATTTATTAAAATGGAATCTGACATCTTGGGATACATAAAACACACACCTCCACAGTGATATAGTCGGCGTTGCTGGTATTTTTCAGGTTTATGTCCCACAAACAGAGATTCTGAAAACATTTACCGAGACAAGAGTATGGCATATTTATAATCATATAAGCCTCATTATCTAGACTGTTCCTGACAAGAGAGAATGTCCATTCTGACTGGGGTTGATGAGGACTGAATCCTCTGTTTATACTTTTACGTGCCTGGTGATTCACGGCATTTCCTGTAGACCAGCCACTGGCTCTGTGCATTTCACACTTTGTTTCTCCTCCTTCCCACATGTGTCTGTTGCTGGATGCCCCAAGATGTGCTCAGGTTACAGTATGGCCATGAGTCCTCAACTTTCATGGCCAGGCTGGGGGGGGACGCTGCCCTGGGGGTAGTAGCCCTGTTGCTGGAGGAAGGCAGTCAGCAATAACTACCTACATACGCAGACCACATAAATGGATCTGCTAAATCAAACTAAATGTATGCCCAACCTGATTTCCCTTGTTGGGTCCCCCAGATGCCATGGCCATTCCACAGTCATCCAGCCTAAAGAAGAGTGTGACATAGGGAGTTTGGAGTAGACATAGGCAGTGGTCTCACTCATTGGTAGTTAAAATATCTTACTTTTCAGCATTTTACAGAAATATGTGATGTTTCCAGGGCCTACTAAGTGAGGCCGAAGTCCAGAGTTGAGGAAGTGGGGCTTGTTTTACATTTGAATAGCCAAAAATTCACTTAAAATGTTTTTCCTGCAAGAGATGCAGCCTCAAACTTCAAGCCTCCACCATTTGGGGGGCAAAGAAACTGCTTAGAATTTTATTTTATTAATTATTTTTAAATGTTTATTTATTTGTTCTGAGAGAGAGAGAGAGAACCCAAAGACCCCAACCCATGTACAAGAGGCTCTGTGCAAGAGGAAGAGTGGCAGAGAGAGAGAGAGGTGAGAATCCCAAGCAGGTTCCATGTTTTCAGCACGGAGCCCCACGTGGGGCTTGATCTTCTGAACCATGAGATCATGACCCTAGCCGAAATCCAGAGTCCATCATTTAACCAACTGAGTCACCCAGGTGCCCTCTCCTTGAAATTTGAATTTAAAGTTTTCCAGCATCTGTTTATTAACAGGTCATGTTTTCTTTCATCCAGAACTAGCCACTTCCTTTTTTATATCTTCAAGGACACCATGCTGATGTTTTAGTCATTTGGCGTCTGCCACTATATTAGTGTTTTGCAACTGGAATCCACAAATTTTTGATAAGATTTTTTTTTTTAATTTTACTGAGTGTGCACACCAGCGGGGGAGAGGGGGAGAAGGGGAGAAACAGAGAACCTCAAGCAGGCCCCACGCTGAGTGTAGAGTCTGATGCAGGGCTCGATCCCATGATCCTGGGATCATGCCCTGAGCCAAACTCAAGAGTTGGATGCTCAGTCAGCCCAGGTGCCCCTGATGAAAATTTTAAAATGTTATATTGGGTAAAATGGTACAGGTGCTCTGGAAAAGTTTGGCAGATTTTTAAAAAAATAAAACTAAACATACAATCACCATACAATCTAGCACTCTCCTTCCTAGGCTTTCATCCCAGAGAAATGAAAATTTATGTTCACACAGCAACCTGTACATGAATGTTCATAGCAACTTTATTTGTAATAGCCACGAACCTGACACCCCCAGATGTCCTTCAGCGGGTAAGTGGCTAAACAAGTTGCTGCGCCCGTACCATGGACACTACTCAGCAATAAGAAGGAACATACCATTGAGACACACTACGCTTTGGATGGATCTTAAAGGAATTCTACTGAGTACACAGGCTGGTCCTGAAAAGTTGCATCCTCTATGACTCCATTTATGTAACATCCTTGAGATGACCAAACAGAGGACAGATTAGTGGTTGCCAGAGGCTTGGGGGTGCCTGTGGCACAGGAGGGAGTGGCGTGTGGTTATAAAAGGGTAGCTCTAGGGATCCTTGTGGTGACAGAACTGGTCCTGATCTTGACTGTGACAGTGGAGACTACACATGTGGTAACATTGCATAGAACTAAATACACACAGGGGCACCTGGGGGGCTCAGGCAGTCAAGCCTCCGACTTTGACTCAGGTCATGATCTCACAGTTTATGGGTTTGAGTCCCACATCAGGCTCTGTGCTATTAGAGCAGAGTCTGCTTCAGATCCTCTGTCTCTCCCCTGCTCACATGCACATACTGTTTCTCTTTCTCTCTCTCTCAAAAATAAATAAACATATTTAAACAAAAACCCTAAATACACACAAAAACAAACACAAACGAGTCATTGTATGTTAAGCTAGAGAATTCTGATAAAGATTGGTGCATTGTCATTGATGTCAATGTCGACGTCCTGGCTATGATATCACTATAGTTTTATAAGAAATTACTGCTGTAGAAACTGGGTGACAGATACATGGAATCTCTCTGTATTATTTCTTAGAATTTCATGGGAAGCCACAATTATCTCAAAAGAAGTTTAAATTTAAAAAAAAGCTACATGGACATTTTCATGGTAATAAAAGGATGATTTGAGCAACCTCTTTCTAGCCTTGTAACCTATTTCCCCTGAGGGCCATCAGTGCTTTCTTTGGCATAACCGTTTATTGCCAATCACTTTGCACCAGTAACAACCATTAGGCAAGAACAGAGTCAAGGACAAGCCTCCCCAGTGAGCAGGCCAAGTGTCAGCCACATGGTACAAACCAAGGAAGATTTTGTAAAGCAGGACGGCAAAAATTCGTACTGATTCCCAGTGTTGGTTTCATTATTGTAATGCTACTTAAATATATATATATAAGCTCATCTCCAGCTCTAAAGCCAAAACAAACTCTAACGGAATGTAATAGAAACTGCAAAAGCAATAAAATTCAAATTAGTGGTATTAATTTAATGCAGTGATTGATGCTGATGTGTTGAAGCCAATTTGCTGATCACAAAATGGAGATTATATTCACACTGCTGCAAAGCTCACCTACCGTCTTCATCAGAGGATGGGGTTTCTTTTCTTATACCTTGAACTTTCTAGGGAGCTAGGGAGCAAGTAGGAAAAGGCCTTAGACCTTTTAGAATAAATGCAGCAAGGACAAGGAGCCCTAGTTCTCTACCTTAAAAAGACGCATCTTGCCGAGATAGCCACGACCAGCCTGGTTAGCGAGTGCCCCCACCTCTGCCAACAGGGCAAGGGGGTTGCTTCTGTAGTCTGTCCCCTTATGAAATGACCACATAGAATCCAATTGATCATAATGGAAATGAAGAGTCACGAAAAGCAGGTACAGAAACAAAATATTTTAGCACTTGAGAGGAGAAGGCACAGAGCTTCTGAGAAAATCACCATATGACTATATTACACAATCCATAATGTTCATGGTAATAACTGAGCAATAAATGAAAGGCTGAATGAGGTTGGGAACCTCATGTGTAGGAAGACTGGGCAGTCCCATCTGGACCCTTGCATGTTTTTCAGCTCTGGTCCTCAGATGAGCATGCTTCAGCTACCTTCACACCTGCGCGTCTGTGGCTCCCCCTCCCAGCATGGAGGAGGCAGCTGTGTGCACGCATGTGTGCGTGCGCACGTGCATGTGTGTGTGGGGGGTGCGCTTGTGTGTGGTGTGTGTGCGCATATGTGCTGTCTGTATATGTGTTCTGTGTGTGCATGTGTGTGTGGTATATATGTAGGTATGTGTGTGGTGTGTGTGTGGTATTGTATGTATGTGTGGTGTGTGTGTGCATGTGTGTAGTGTTTCTGTGTGGTATGTGTGTGCATGTGTGTGTGGTATATGTGTGGGGTATGTGTGGTGTGTGTGTATGTGTGTTGTATGCATGTGCATGTGTGTGTGGTGTTTATGTGGGGTGTGTGTGTGTGGTATGTGTGTGGTGAATGTGGGGGGTGTGTGTGTGTATGTGGTGTGTTTGGGGATGGGGTGGGGGAGGGGAGACTGAGTTCTACGACACGCAGAACAAATGGCCTGCACGATTAATCTGTGCCCCACCCCCGCCCCACGCTCAAGGCTGCTAATTGCCCCGTTTGAGGAGTTTGAGGCAGCACATCCGACCTTCTGAGCTTTTATCTTCACACCTCTTCATGCCTCTTGTGACAGATAATTATTGCTGAGTATGAGCATCAACAGGAAAGCAGACCTCTTATCTTCCTTTTGGGCACTTAAATGAGCATTTTAAGACAAATTATTAATAACTGTGCTCGAAAAAACAGTATTGGCAAAAGCTTCTGAGATATTGGATTGTTGTATTGTGACTGTGGAAGAAAAAAAGCCATTTCCATGATAAATAGGAGCACTTTTATGAAGTAATTAAATATTAATTTATGCGACACATATTTATTACACAACCTCAATATTCAAGATATCTTATTAGGGGCCACAGGGTACACAAAGCCATACATGATTGAGTTCCTGATCTAATGGAGTTTACAACCCAGGACTTTAGAAAAGATTTATGTTTTCAAAGTCCTACACTATAAAGATGTGTCAGAAACGTAGTTCAAAAAGAAATGTAGTTCAGTCTTGCGCTCGAAAAAATGAGAACAGAGGTGTCTAATGAGAAGGGGCACCCACAGTGCCTGGATGGCTCAGATCATGATCTCACAGTTTGTGAGTGTGAGTCCCATGTTGTGTGAGCTGGAACCCCGCTTTGGGTGAGCTCAAGCCCCACTTTGGGTAAACATGAGCCCCACTTTGGTAAAACATGAGCCCCAGGTGAGTCCTGCTACTCTCTCTCTCTCTCTCTCTCTCTGCCCCTTGCTCACTTGTGCCCTCCCTGTCTCTCAAAAGAAGAAGAAGGAGGAGGAGGAGGAGGAGGAGAAGCAGCAGCAGCAGCAGCAGAAGGGGCGCCCGAGCACCCCCTGGAGGGATGGGCAGTGCAGTGACTGGGCTGGGGAAGGGCTGGCCCGTGGAGGGACGCTGTGAGCAAAGTCGTGGTGTGACCGTGAGATGCTGGTGGAGGAGAGGCTGCCGATGGACAGAGATCAGCCGTAAACCATTTTAAATGCTAGACGGCTGTTGCCGTTTCCACGGAGGCCTGGAGATGGGAAGGGGACATTTTTCAGTAGTTCCAGAGAGTCTGGGAAGACTGTCAAGTAAAGTCTGCAGGAGAGTGAGACTCACTTTTGGTCAGAGGCTCGCACTGTGTTTGATAAGGCTGAATGGGGTGCAGCAGGGAGGGGACCCAGCCTCCGAGACATTCTCTTCCGCAACTTCAATGTTCTGAAATTAACCTACTAAATCTATCTTATCTGCAGGTTGCCATTTTGCAGTTTTGAACTGATCCCGCGGTCACGTGGTTTCATGCGAGGAGCCTTGAATCTCCCCAGAAGGTAACCCACACTTGACAGTGAGTCCCAAACCTATTGCTGGAATTGGTGAGGAGCCTTCTCCCTGCTGAGCAGGCCTGGCACCCAGGACATGCACAATTTGTAACCGTGGTTTCTAGGAAAGGCCTCACTCAAACCTTCACTTAATGGTTTGTTGATTCAGCCAAGTATTCTTTTTATAAACATTAATTTTTTAAAATGTTTATCTATTTATTTTTGAGAGAGAGACAAAGTGTAAGTGGGGAGGGACAGAGAGAGGGGGAGACACAGAATCTGAAGCAGGCTCCAGGCTCTGAGCTATCAGCACAGAGCCTGACGTGGGGCTCAAACCCATGGACCGAGAGATCATGACCTGAGCTGAAGTCGGACGCTTAACTGACTGAGCCCCCCAGGCGTCCCATTCAGCTGAGTATTTTGAGCTCTGTTGTATAGCCAGCAGCAGGCTATCTGCGTGGATGCCAGCCACAGTGACCTTTCCCTGTTCTGAAATCCTGCTTTCCCGAGTGTGTGTGGTGCATCGGTGGTCTGTCTCACAGGCCAGTCTTTCCTTCTGGAGGTGGTGGGAGAAAAGGGTCATCTGCTGGGCGGGACCTACACTGACATCCAGTGAGGAGTCAATTGAGGGTACCTCTGTGGGGAGCATGGAGAGTAAGATATTGTATCACCTCTGAAGGTGTCACCATGAAGGGAACTATACTGCTGGTGTCTATGACAGCTATAGCAGCTGCTTCACATGTGGGTGCTTCATCTGTGCCAGGCACTGAGGGCCACATTCTTTGGCCCTCATCCCAAGCCTCATCCCATCAGGGCTGTAAGTGCAGCACTAATACCCCCATTTTAAAGGTGGAGAAACATGGGACACTTGGGTGGATTAGTCAGTTAAGCGTCCAACTTCGGCTCAGGTCATGAACTTGCAGTTCGTGGGTTCGAGTTCCATGTCGGGCTCTGTGCTGACATCTCAGAGCCTGGAGCCTACTTCAGAATTGGTGTCTCCTTCTCTCTCTGTCCCTTCCCTGCTTATGCTCTCTCTCTGTCTCAAAAATAAATAAGCTTTAAAAGATAATTTAAAAAATGAAGATGGAGAAACAAATGTGTTTTCACAAGGATTGTGTAATGTTTCCCAGGTTATATAGCTCATAGGTCAGATTTGAACCCAGAACATTCTGACTCCAAGGCTTCGGCCCTGGCTCACCCTATGCACTAAACCTCCCTGCTGTCTCTTTGTGCAGAAGACAGGATTGCCTCTGGCTGCAGGTAACAGATGCTGACCTCTACGGCCTGAACACTATAGCGTTTGCTACCTTCTTTCCAGTGCCGTGTAGGCCAGGCACACACAAAAGTCTCCTTAAGTGTCTGTTAAATGAATGAATAGTGAATAATTCTACTCCTATCTTCCATCAACAAAACACTGTATTGTTAATGCTCACTCCCACTTCATGGGTAACAGGGAAGACCCTCGCTGCTCCACCTGTGGAGACAACTCTGGGCAGAGGCCAGGACAGGCTTTTTTTGTTTTTGTTTTATGTTTATTCTTATTTTTGAGAAAGAGTGCGAGCAGGACAGGGGCAGAGAAAGAGGGAGACACAGAATCAGAAGCAGGCTCCAGGCTCTGAGCTGTCAGCACAGAGCCTGACGTGGGACACGGGCCTTGAACTCACAAACCATGAGATCACGACCTGGGCCAAGGTCAGACGCTTAACCGACTAAGCCATCCAGGTGCCCCAGGACAGGTTTTAATGTCTCTGTTTTGCAAAGGAAGAAACTGAGGCTTAGAAAGTTTAAGCGACTTGTCTCAGAGTAAGGGCATCATGGTGTAGAATTCCAAAGCTATTTATTTATTTATTATTTTACTTTGAGGTCCGAATTCCTTTTCCATCACTTGCCTTTTCCTCTAAATAACGTGGTAGAAGCCAAGGTGCATAGATTTTCTTTTCTCATTAGCATTACCTCCAAACTAGGTGTAGAGGTTTGGGCCTGTTCTCTTAAATACTGTAATCCAATAGCCCCCCAGGCTTTCCTTCGCTGTGTAGGCTCCTGTCCTGCCTGGGGAAGCATCTGTGAGACTCGTGTTCAGAAAGCGAGGAGAGAAAATGTATTAGGTTCTCTAATATGAACATAATATAAAAGAAATTTATAGTACTCCAGAGGGAGAGAATTACAAATGGATGAAAGGTGAGTATTTAATGTAGAGGCTTTTCTTTTTCTTTTTTCAGGGTGTAAAAATAAATAGAAGAAAATAGAGAGCAAAGAGAACCCGCGGCCAAAGAAAGGCAAATGGGCTTGTTTCATCAGCGCCCCTGTCACAGCCCACCTCCCTGCTTAGTGATGGCCGTTTTTTAACATTTCCTGCTCTGTCATTTTGAAGTAGGTCTGCAGTCTTCTGCTTATTTGCCAGTCTTCAGGATGTTTCTAGAGCTCCCAGTGAATGTGGGGTGGCTTGGTCCCGTCTTTCCTTCCCAAGTCTTGTCCTCACCACCTCCCTCTGGGTTCAGACCCCGGGCCAGGCATGGCAGGGATGGGCGGTGGCCAGGCTGCCGAGTTTGCCAGGCCAGGCCAGTCAGTGTGCCTGGCTCAGGGCCCGCTGTGGGCGATCCCCTTGAGGTCCAGGGAGCCCGTCAACCAGGAAGCAGGCCTCTGCTGACACTCACATGTCAGGGTCCTTCATGGGCTCTGGTCTCTGCCACAGCCTCTTCCCTTCCAAACTCCTGGGTAGGGTCCCCTATAGCGGGACACCCAGCAACCTGCACCCCAGATGCCCGGCCCAGGGTGGGGTTCTGGCCACAGTCTCCACCTGCAGGCCTCAGTCTGCCGAGCCTGTACCATTGCAGCCCTGCCGAGTGGGGAAGCTTCCAGGATGCTCTGTGCAGTCCAGTTCTGCCCTGAAATCCAACTGTGCTTCACCAAGGCCACTGGCCACTGAGGAGGAAAATCCCCCTCTTGTTTTCCTCGAGTTTCACCTCATCACTGTCCTGGGGGAGGCCCCTGACCCTCCACCCCATGGTCTGCACTTGCTACAGATGCCCTTTGACTCACCCAAAGCATCTTTTCTCGTCTGTCTCAGGCCTGCTGCCCTCACCGTGCTAGTTTCCTTATTCTACTATGTGTCAGGTAGGGCTCTGGGAGCTGGGGTTTCTGCTCCAAGCTTTTCTTTTTGATTCCTGTTCCCTCTTCACACTGCCCTCTCACTGGCACACTCAAGCCAGGCAGCTCTGGCGAAGCGTGGGCATGAAGGGTACCATTGGTTCCCTCCAGGACCATGAAGGATGGGGTGGGGGTGGAAGGGCCCAGACAGCCAGCTGCGACAGGAGGCTTGTCTTGTTCTCATCTTCCTGCAACACGTCACCTTCTGTTCAAGCCTCCTCTGCTTCCCACCTGTGTTGGGCTCACCTTCCAGCTTGGCTGGGCCCCGCTTCCCTCTGGGCACACTGCTCCCCTCTGCTCAGGGTGGGGCAGAGCGCCCGCAACTGCCCCAGCCCCTCTGCTGTTCCAGCTGAGCCCCCATGTGGGCTGGGCCTCCGACTAGGGTAGAAGACCCCACCCACAGCACCCGGGGGATGTGCCATGGGGCAAGTGCAGAAGGACTCCGGGGGTCTGAGGCTCAGCCCCTGCGAGCCCACATTTCGGTTGCTGGGTCCCAGAGGCCAGCTCTTCTAGCATCGGGCGTGTGTTTGCTCGTCATGGATCTATTTGTGGGATCTGCTCATGACGGCCGCACCCTCTCTTGCTGCCTGGCCAGGGCTGGGGGTTGAGTGTTCCCGCCATTGCATCACCATGGGGCTTTCTCCTCGGTGTCCTGACTGCCTCTGCGTCCCTTCATTTCTCAAAATACACGACAGGGAGCCACATATGTTCACAGTCAGAAGTGCTGATAAACACGGGGATAACTTCATTTTCCTAAAACGGAACTCAATCACGCAAACCCACTTCTGCTGCTTTTCAAAGGCAAGGTCATCATGTACTGAGTTTAGTCAGAATGAGCCAGCCCCCTGAGCGTGGCTGCCTGGGGACTCGGATACCATCTGGTGTCTAAGGACTTTCTAAGCAGAGGTCCTGGTGGGTGGGGAGCTTCTCCCAACAGCCAGCAGCAGGCCACCTCCTGGTGGCTCTGTGACAGGTTCTCCTTCCTCAGAGGTGCTGTCCTGGGCCCTGAGAACACAACAGTCTTAAAAAGTGGGGGGTGTCCAGAAAAGACAAAAAAGCTCCAGAAGCTTGTGGAGGGCAGGATCCGGGGAGTCGGAGCTTCTTGGCAGAGGTGAGCAGAGGGAGTGAGAGTCCCATGACAGGCATGGGCATGAGGAAAGGACCCCCATGCCTATTTAAGCCATGGGGGTCAGTTTTCTGTTCCTTGAAATGGAATGCAATTCTATTTAACACACAAGGGACGGAACAAGACACTAATCCTTTCCATGTCTACTGTCATCCACCAATTTTTTTCTCAAGCCTGCAGTATCGATGCAATCTGCTCTTTCTGTCTCCCACTCTCCCTCCTTGGGGCACATGTCATGTGGCCCATGCACTGTCTTCCTTCATACCTTCTCAGATCACCTTTTTGTGATGTTACTGCGGCCCCTTTCCTCCCTGCCCTCCTCCTCCTCTCGTCCTGCTTTACTTTTCTCCCAAGCACTGCCCCCCTCCCATCGTGTATTTGCTTCTTTATCTGTACATTATTTGTCTCCCCTAGAATGTGACCTTTATAAGGATGGGGTCTTTGCTTCGTTCCTCAGTGTCTAGAAGAATGCCAGCTATTGGAGCGACTGTAGCAATATTCCTTGAATGAATGCATGGATGTAACAAGAGGCCTGGAGGTGGAGCGTAGGGCTGGCGTGTGAGGACCGGGGCTCTTTCTTCCTCGTGCTCACAAGATGGCTGCTAGGCAGCACAGCCATATTTCTGGCAAGAAGATGACGAAAGCTGAAGGCCAAAAAGCGGATGCCTACTCTTATGAGCCCTCATGATAGCAGAAAAAGAACAGCTTAAATTCCTCATGATCAGAACTAATTCACAGTTCATCAGCTGCAAGGGATGCTGGGACATGGCCCCTGGGAACCCATCAGTGGTTTGGCTGGGGAGGAAGAAGCAGGGAAAGGAAATGCGATGGCAGCCAGCAGTGCCTGAACAGCCATGTATCCTGTGCTACCTCCCCAGGACCTCATGTGGTCTTGGGTAAGAATTGCCTGGTTTGTGAAAGGAGTTTGGGGGGGGTGGGGGGGGTGGATAACTTATTTGGGGAACGTGTCACTTCCAAGACACTGCACACACTTAGATCCAATGGTGAGAATTCAGGTCCTCTGGGAAGACCCTTTTACATCGTTTAGGCAAAAGAAGGGATATTTTCCTTCGAAATTGTTCCTTTTAAATCTGTTCAGTTCAGTCTGTGTAAATGTGGACACGATGTTACTTTGGGAGTCTCTGGGATTCTTGTCTTCTTTTATTGGTGGAAAATCATGTGATATTTCTTCACTTTATTTACTGTCTAATCTGTACTCAAAGTCCTTTTTGAAAGATGGGAGACAGAAGCAGGGTGAGCATAGCTTCTAATGACTCCATCAGTCCCAAATCCCTTGACTTCCGTGGAGTTTAGCCAAAGGGGAGTCTGGAGGAGAAATTTCAATAGGTCACCTGCGGAGGAACTGAAGTGAAATATTCTTTTGATTCTGGACCCACCTCATTTTATTTTGTAAGGAAAAACAGAAATGGCTCATGAAAAAAAGAATCCACATAAAAATGATATGTAGGAGTTTTTGAATAAAAAATAAGTCATAAGTAAGTAATAAATCCTCCCCAGGACCATTGGAAATGGAGAGCAATAATGCTGTGTTTACCGCCTTACTCCCAAAGGGCAGATATTTATTATAATTCAGGGCAATTCATTGTACTAGTCGGGCATTTATAAAATTCTCATCATAGTATTAGAGGAAGAACCCATTTCCTAGGAAGTATTGTTGTAATAAACTGTAATTAGTGGCTTGTAAACAGCCATAGTTCATTTTTTTGAAGGAAAAGACGTGGGGGCAGTTAAGTAGCTGTGTGCGTATATACGCTCCCTGCGCATTTCCATCAGGCCCGGGGCTCACCTGCAACGCGGCCCCCACGCTGCCGCGCGCAGGGCTCGCTCCAGGCTGCGCCTCCCCCAGCCCGTTGGTTTTCCCCGGCTGCCAAGGGTCCAGCCCCAATCTCGGCGCCCAGTCCCGAAGCCAGCCTCTGTTTTCCAGTTCGCTCGTCCCGGCGCACGGCAAGTCGGATTCGCCAAGCGGAAGCCAGGCGGCCCACCTGGAAGAGGAAGCGGAGCAGGTGCCCACAGGCCGGGCTCGCCACGACACGGTGTGAGACCTCGGGCTACAACACGGGACCCGGGCGCTGCTCCGACCCCTCGTGTCTTGTGTTGCAGCCGGAGGGGCGCAGGTCTGCTGCGGAGCCCGCAACGCCGCCCCCGGGACTCGAAGCCGCTGGTCGCGCGGAGACAGCAGAAGACTTGACTGGGCCGAAGGTAGGTGTGGTGCGGGGCGGGGTGGCCCGTCCCACCCCTTCTTGGTGTGCGACCATTCTTGGTGCAGGGCCTGGCCTCACCCCTAGTGCACTCGGGTAGCTTGTGCCAGCGGCCGGTGGTCAGCGGGCGCTCTTGGACCTGGGCTTGGCGGGTGCTCTGCCCCACAGTCCCTGACCCCCGGCCCACGGTGAGGCTTGAAGGTCAGCGCCGAAGTCGTAGTTCCCCAGACAACTACGCCGTTGGTGGGAAAGCCCACCAGTAGACCTGCGTTGTGGACAACAAGCACTGGCATTTGTAGTTGTCTACTAAATTGTGAGTGTTTTCCGGCGCCCGGATGGCTTAGTTGGTTAAGCATCCAACTTTGGCTCAGATCATGATCTCACCGTTGGTGGGTTCGAGCCCTGCATCGGGGTCTGTACTGATAGCTCAGAGCCTGGAGCCTGCTTCCGTGTGTGTGTGTGTGTGTTCCGTGTGTGTGTGTGTGTGTGTCTCAAAAATAAACATTAAAAAATTTAAAAACATGAGTATTTTCTGTAAGGTCCTAGATTGAATGATGCCACCGTGGGCATCAGCTGGGTTTCATTTGATTACGGTATCTTCCAACGTAACAAAGACTGGAGACAGGAACTGAAACCAGATTGTGAATTTCAACAGGGCCCTAGAGCACAGGACCCTAGAGGTGTCAAGGGGAAGCTCCCTTCACCATTAGGTCTTGCTCCACACTGGGTGGGGGCTGGGGACATAAGGGCTAGCAAGTGGCCCCCTGTCTTCACAGCTGGAGTCTGCAGGTCTATTTCGGCAAAACAAAATTCCTTCAGCTAGAGCAGGTTTGACCTCTGGCTGCACGACTATCCAACTATCCCCGCATCCCTCCTCCACACCCGAGTCCTACCTAGAAAGCATGTTTATTCCCTCGCTTCTCACCAGCCTTAAGGTGTTCACAGCACCCCCTCTTTAGAAGAAATGTACTAGTTTTTAAATGTCACAGGTTCAACTTTTTCCTTCTCTTGAAAGGTTTGGAGGGGAGTAGAATCAAATGAGAGACTGTCCTTAAGCCAGCACTGCTGGGGCAACCAGATTGTTGAGAAGTTGAGATGAAGAAATGGCCTACAGCTGCTACTGGAATTCTTCGCAGGCACTTGTCTTTATTTAGTAAAACCCCTGGGGATGGGAAGACCTTGGGGGTGTGGTTTGGCAGACATCAAGGAATCAGTAAAAACATCTAGATTGCTTTATTTTAGAAATTAAAGGGGCACCTGGGTGGCTCAGTTGGTTAAGTGTTGGAATCTTGGTTTCAGCTCAGGTCATGATCTCGTAGTTCATGAGTTCAAGCCCCATATGGGGTTCTGCAAGCCTGCTTGGGATTCTCTCTCTCCCTTTCTCTTCCTCTCTCTGCCTCTCTGCTACTTGCACGGTGTCTCTCAAAATAATAAATTAGAAATGAAAAATAACTGGGAAGTAGAGGAAAACAGAAAAGGAAGGGGAGAGAGGCACCTGGGTGGCTCAGTCGTCTGACTCTGGGTTTTGGCTCAGGTTATTATCACAAGTAGTGAGATCGAGGTCCATGTCTGGCTACATGCTTAGCACTTAGCGTGGAGCCTGCTTAAGAGTCTCTTTCCTTCTGCCCCTCTCCCTCACTCACGTGCTCTCTGCTCTCTCTCTCTCTCTAGCAAATAAAAAGAAGAAAAAGAAAAAGGAAGGTGAGAGAAGGTCACAATCTCAGGGGGTTCACTGTGCAATTTGAAGTTGTTTGTGTTGCTGAGAAAGAGCCTATCCTGTCTCACTCGACATTCACTAATGTTACACCCACAAAGGCCTCATGTGAATGGGGTTCTGTTGGTTTGTTGGTTTGGGGGGAACTTGATGGAGGAGGCTGAGTTTTACATTCACAGCACATGTGCGGAGGCCTGATGATTCACAAACTGAACTAATTTAGGAGAAATACTCATTTGGAAACCATACGGATGATCAACCTTCCAGAAATTTAAGAAATCATGGTAGGGAGATGTAATGGTTGATTTTATGTGTCAATATTTGGTCACACATTTTTCTGGATGTTTCTGTGAGAGTGTTATTTTGGATGAGATTGACATTCAAATGGGTAGAGTTTGAGTAAAGCAGATTAGTGTCCAGAGTGTGAGTGGGACTTACTTGAAGGCCTTAAGAGAGCAAAGACTGGCCTCCCCTGAGTAAAGAGTCCTGCTGGGTAACTGCCTTTGGCCTGCAACCACACCTCTACCCAACTCTCCAGTTTGCCAGCCTGCCCTACAGAGTATGCATTTATCAAGCGTCTGTAATCTCACAAAGAAGTTCATGAAGATCAGTCTTTTTCTTCTCTCTCTCTATATACATACCTACATACATATCCTATGGGTTCTATTTCTCTGGAAAACCCTGATAATATAGGAGGGGCTGTCAGATTTCCATAAAGTATGAATGTTTGAGACTATCTTATCTATATCATTTGAGTCAGGGAGACTGCCGATATATAGGTGAAGACTTACTTTGTTTTTGAAAAAAATCAATTTCTAGTTTAGTTCCATTGTCATTAGAGAACATATTCTGTATGATTGCAATTCTTAAGATTTATTGACTTGTTTAATGGCTCAATATATAGTTTATATCAGTGACTATTCCACGTGCACATTGACAAGAATGTGTATTCTACTGTTCTTGGATGGGGAGTTCTATAACTGTCAACTAGGTAAAGTTGGTATATAGCAGTGTCCAAATTTTCTTTTTTTCTGTTATCATTTTTAATGTTTATTTATTTTTGAGAGGGTTAGAGAGCAGGTGAGGGGCAGAGAGAGAGGGAGACAGAATCTGAAGCAGGCTCCAGGCTCTGAGCTGTGAACACAGAGCCCAGTGCAGGGCTGGAGCTCAGTAACAATGAGATCATGACCTGAGCTGAAGTCGGACACTTAACCAACTGAGCCACCGAGGCGCCCCTCAGGTTTTCTATATATTTACTAATATTTCTGTCTGCTTATTCTAGAAATTACCAAGAGAAAAGGGTTAAAATATCCAAGTAAGATCAAGGATTTGTTTGTTTCTTATCCGTTTTTGCTTCATGTATTTGTAATGTGAAGGCACATCGTGGGGTACACATATTTAGGATTGTCATGTCCCATTGAATTAATCCTTCTATCATTATGAAACATTCCTCTTTTACTAGTAATAATTCTTGGCTTGAATCTACCTTCTCTGTTATTAACAAAGCCATACCACTTGTTATGGTTTGTGTTTATGTAACACATAACTTTTGACCCTTTTATTTCCAAACTTTGTCCTTATATTCATGTGTACCTCTTACAAATAACATATGGCTGTTATTTAAAAAATCCAAATGATAATCCATATCTTTTATTGGAGTGTCTAGTCCATTTACATTTACCATAATTACTGATATAGTTGCATTAACTCTGTCATTTTGTTCTTATTTTATATTTGTCCCATCTGTTCTTTGTTCGTTGTTTCATGCTTTCTTTTAGAGTAAGTAAGTACTTTTTAGTGTGCTATTTTATCTCTTCTATTTGCTTCTTAGCTAGCTAGCTAGGTAAGATAACTTAGTGGCTCCTTAACAGGTTATACTATGCATCCCTAAATTATCACAATCATGAATTAATATAATACCACTACAAAAAAATTATAAGAATTTTACAACAGCATTTAACTCCATTTCTTGCTTTGTGCCATTTTTGTTGTGCATTTTACTATCGTATTTGTTATAAAGCCCTCCACACATTGTCACTACTTTTTCATTAAACAGTCAACAGTTTTTCAAAATCTTTTGCTTTTGAAATTGTTATAGACTCACAGGAAGTTGCGAAATGAGCATAGAGAATCCTGTTTATCTTTCACCCATCTCCCCCCAGTGGTAACATCTTACCTAGCTGGAATACCATAGCAAAGCCAGGAAATCGGTATTGGTGCCATGCTGTTAGCTGCGCCTTATTCATATTTCACCAGTTTTCACAGATGAGTGTGTATGAGTGCATATGCAGAGTTCCATGAAATTTTACCACATGTACAGATTTATGTAACTACACCGCAGACAAAATGCATACCTGTTCATCGCTACTGAGAAGTTCTCTTCTGCTATTTACTCCTTCATAATCACACCCTCCAACCCCACACACGAATTCTTCTCCCCTGGCAACCATTAATTTGTTCTTGATCTCTATAATTCTTCCATTTTCAGGATGTTGTACCTATGGAGTTATATAGTATGTAATCTTTTTAGACTGGCTTTTTTCACTCAGGATGATGCCTTTGAGATCCATGCAATATGTATCATGTATCAGTAGTTCGGTCCTTTTTATGCTGAGTAGTATTCCATCATATCATCTTCTATTTATCCCTTCACCCACTGAAGCACATTTGGGCTGTTTCCATATTTTAGCTGTTGTGAATAAAGCTGTGATGAAGGTTCATATACAGGGTTTTGTGTAAGCATAAGTTACCATTTCTTGGGACTAAATGCCCAAGCATGTAAGTGCTGGGCCAAATGGTAAGCATATATTTAGTTTTATAAGAAACTGCCAAACCGTTTTCCTGCTTGATTGTCCCACTTTACATTCCCATTAGCAATGTATGAGAGACCCAGCTTCTCCACAGTCTCATCCACATTGGTTATTATCATTTTTTTGTGTGTGCTTAACCACTTTTAATAATGAAACTTAAGAGAGACATGTGAAGACTCCCCCACAATTTGGGAGTCACTCAGGCAAGCAAATATTTACTATTAAGCAAAAAAGAGAGTATTAAAAATGAAAAGTCCTCGGGGCGCCTGGGTGGCTCAGTTGGTTAAGCGTCAGACTTCAGCTCAGGTCACGATCTCATGATTCATGGGTTTGAGCCCCGCGTCGGGCTCTGTGCTGACAGCTAGCTCAGAGCCTGGAGCCTGTTTCGGATTCTGTGTCTTCTTTTCTCTCTGACCCTCCCCTGCTCACGCTTTCTCTCTCTCTCTCTCTCAGAAATAAATAAAAACATTAAAAAAAATTTTTTTAATGAAAAATCCTCAAATTTAAAGAGAATGCCTGTTCAAGTCTTTGATATGTATTTGACACGTGCATTTCTGATACACACATGAGAAAACAATATCTTAAAGGAAATCAAGTCTGAGTGCTCACCCTTTGTTCACATGTGATGGCCTGTCTCGCCTTCATTTTGTCTCCATACCCCTCACTACACAATTTTATCCGCACTGACCTGCCATTTCCAGCACAGCATGATCGGCTGACCTGTTCCACACGTCCTGTCTGCCCCCCAGGATTCCCTGACATGTTTGCATAGCACTAGAACGGAGTATTACCACTGTCATCGAGCTAGAAAGTTCAGGTCTCCAAAGATGATTCTATATACACAATTCTGTTGTGTTGCAGTTTACAATATACAGCAGGTGATTACATGACCAACCATAAGGTAAGAAGATTGATTGTTGAGACAAAAACATCAACTGTCTCAAAACAAAGACACACAAATCTGCCACCATATAAAGGTTGTGTTTACTCTGCGATGCAGTCCCCAGGGCTCATACCACTCCTAGCATGTTAAATACAGAATCCATCACATACTCCTGGTGGCATCAGAGCTGAAGTATGGGAGGCAGGACTAGAAGGGCCCTGTGCTCATAAGCCGTCTGTGCCACCTATGTAACAAAACGGCCACTTTTAAAGCTCTTCAGATAGTTATTTAATCATGTTTGCCTTTTCAAGATTACTACTAGTTCACACTGAAGGTAAAAAAGCAATAGTTAGAATCTCTTATTAATAACACACTTTGACTTCTTTTAAAGTTCAAACAAAGCTGTTGGCTACCACAAGCAAGTTCTGGTAATGTATTTGCAGTTTGGTCTTCAAACGCTGTAAAAAGTGACAAAGAAATCCAAATATATTATGAGTTAAAATCATTAAAAATATTTGTTTTTATAAATTTTTTTTAATGTTTTATTTAGTTTTTTGAGAGAGAGAGACAGACAGTGTGAGCAGGGGAGGGTCAGAGAGAGAGGGAGACACAGAATCCGAAGCAGGCTCCAGGCTCTGAGCTGTCAGCACAGAGCCCGACATGGGGCTCGAACCCATGAACCGTGAGATCATGACCTGAGCTAAAGTCAGACCCTTAACCGACTGAGCCACCCAGGCACCTCTAAAAATATTTATTGTTTCAATAAATATTCATGTCCCCAAACTCAACCTGCTTCAAAGCCAGACTCTATTCAATAAGCCAAAGATGCTACTCACGTTTATTGGGTGTCAAATCCTGGTGTTCTGAAGTCCTCATATCTGCATCTTGGTTTTCAAAGTAAACTGCCATTTCCAACACAGTATCTTCAAACAGGGCTGTTGTAAAGCTACTGAGCTTCATTACTGCCTGGAAAATCCTTGATAATGCTTCCCAATCCTTTATGGGTGGAAGATGTTCATGTGACCAGCCATAGTGCATTTAGAGGTAAACATCTCTTTTGGACTATCTGCCCGGAAGCTGAGTAAACTACCAGCGGAGACCCCGATTTTGTTTTGGTCAGTGTATGCACATATTCATATGCAGTTATCCAGAATGAGGAAAACCTAGTCATAAGAAACCTAACTACTCTGCCATGTCAGATGTTGGCAAGCAATTTTAACTACATATTTACAGATGAGAATTTTTAAGATTGATAAGCCACTTTTCTAGGATGTTTCAGGTTTTATTAGTTATTCGGTTGGTAAATAGGAGACATTCTGCCTTACTGATCAAGACAAAAGATTTTAAAATCTGATTCCTTTGACAAGTAAGTTTTTCTCTGTTATGTAAGGGATGAGTATGCTACCCAGCTATTACCAACTTATAGCATTTAAAATTAATCCTCTAAATATCTTGATTTAGATTTTATCACCTCAAACTGTTTTAATGATAAAATGGTAAAACCTGGGTTCCCAAAATGTAAAAATCCTAATAGAAGTCCCCATTCCAAAAGTTAAATAAATAACACTGTGGGCTGAAAGCTATCCTGAGGGTTTCTTTTTTTTTTTTTTTCCCTCTTTTGTAGCACATAGAAACCAGGAGGGAAAAGTCTAGAGTCCCATTAACAGACTTCAAAAATAGATTATGAAAGGGGCGCCTTGGTGGCTTAGTCGGTTAAGCGTCCGACTTTCGCTTAGGTCATGATCTCGCGGTTCGTGGGTTCGAGCCCCGCGTCGGGCTCTGTGCTGACTGGCAGCTCAGAGCCTGGAGCCTGTTTCAGTCTGTGACTCCCTCTCTCTCTGACCCTCCCCTGCTCACGCTGTCTCTCTCTCTCCTAGAAATAAATAAAACATTAAAAAAAAAATTTAAAAAAAAACAAAAAAACCCAAAAATAGATTATGAAAGCATTTATCGGTTATTATCATCTTTTATTTATTTATTTATTTATTTAATCATTTATGATTTATTATCATCTTTACTCCTTCCAGGCGATTTGTAACAATGTTTCATTGTGTTCTTAATTTGCGTCTCTCTAATGGCTAGTGATATTGACAACTTTTCTTATGTTTATTTGCCATCCATGTATCCTCTTTGGTAAAATGTCCCTTACTGTCTTTTATCCATTTTCTGATTGGATTACTTGCTTTTTTTTTTTTTTTAATTTTTTAAAAATTTATTTCTGAGAGAGAGGGGCAGTGTGAGCAAGGGAGGGTCAGAGAGAGAGGGAGACACAGAATCTGAAATAGGCTCCAGGCTCTGAGCTGTCAGCACAGAGCCCGACATGGGGCTTGAACCCACAAACTGTGAGATCATGACCTGAGCCGAAGTTGGATGCTCAACTGACTGAGCCACCCAGGCGCCCCTGGATTGCTTGCTTTTTTTTATTTTGAGTTTGTGAGTTCTTTGTTTATTCAAGATACAAGTCCTTCGTGATACATATAGTCTGCAAACATTTTTTTCCCAGTCTGTCGCTTGTCTTCATTCTCTTATAGTTGTCCACAGAGCAAAAAGTTTTTTTAATTTTGATGAATTAATTTAATTTAGCAATATGTTCTTTTAGGAATCCTACTTTTGGTGTCATGCTAACAACCAACTAATGATGTTGAGCTTACCCCTAGGTTCCAAAAATGTTCTTCTGTGTTTTCTTCTAAAAGTCTTAT
This sequence comes from Hyaena hyaena, assembly GCF_003009895.1. Lineage (NCBI taxonomy): Eukaryota > Metazoa > Chordata > Mammalia > Carnivora > Hyaenidae > Hyaena > Hyaena hyaena. The sequence continues at coordinate 1,778,185 of NW_024080782.1, forward strand.
AGTTTTAAATTAAGTCTGTGGCTCATTGTGGATAATATTTTATATAAGTTGTGAGGTTTAGATAGAGGTTCTTTGTTTCTGTTTGGTTTGGCTTCTGCCAGTTGCTCCAGCACCGTTTTCTGACTAGACTATTCCTCCTTTGAATGGATTTTGTACCTTTGTAAAAAATTGGTTTGGCATATTTGTGTGGATTCTCCATTCTGCTTTGTTGATCTATGTGTTTATCCTCCACCGATATCACAGTCTTGGTTTCTATAGATGTGTAGTAAGTCTAAAAATGTTCCCACTTTATGCTTTTCAAAGCTGTTCTGGCTATTATAGGTCCTTTGCCTTTCCATATGCATTTTATTTAATTACTTTTTTTTTTTTTTTTTTTTTAGAGAGAGCACAAGTTGGGGAGGGGCAGAGAGAGAAAGAGAGAGATTGAATGCCAAGCAGGCTCTGTGCTGTCAGTACAGAGCCCAGTGTGGGCCTTGAACTCACAAACTGTGAGATTATGACCTGAGCCAAAATCAAGAGCTGAATGCTTAGCCAGCTTAGCCACCCAGGTTACCTTCATATGCATTTTAGAATAAGCTTGCTTTTGGGTTGCCTGGGTGGCTCAGTCATTTAAGCATCTGACTTCTGCTCAGGTCATGGTCTCATGGTTCATGGGTTCAAGCCCTACATCTGGCTTTGTGCTGACAGCTCAGAGCCTGGATCCTGCTTCAGACTCTGTCTCTCTTTCTAAAAAATAAACATTAAAAAATTAATAATAAAAAATAAGCTTGCTTTCAATTGTGTTTTAAAAGAGAAAGTTTTAAATAGTCTTTTGAGGCACCTGGGTGGCTCAGCCAGTTGAGCTTCAACTTTGGCTCAGGTCGTGATCTCATAGTTCCGTGAGTTCGAGCCTCACATTAGGCTTGCTGCCATCAGCAAGCTTTTTCTCAAAAATAAACATTAAAAAAATAGTCTTTTATGTTTACCCACATCTTTACCAAAACCAGGACTCTTTACTTCTTCCTACAGATCTAGGTGTTTTTTAAAAAATGTTTTATTTATTTTTGAGACAGTGTGAGTGGGGGAGGGGCAGAGAAAAAGGGTAACAGAGGATTCGAAGTTGGCTCCTCGCTGACAGCAGTGAGCCCAGTGCAGGGCTCAAACCCACAAACTGTGAGATCATGACCTGAGCCAAAGTCGGCCACTCAACCAACTGAGCCATTCAGGTGTCCCAGTCTGGGTCTTTATCTAAGATTATTTTACTTTAGAACTTTTTTTTTTTTTTTTTGCAGTGTATTTCAATAAGTTATAAATTGTATTTTTGTCTCAAAATGCCCATACTTTGTCTTCACTCTTGAAGGATTTTTTACTGGGTATAGAATTTTGAGTGTGTGTGTGTGTGTGTGTGTTTTAATGTTTATTGTTTATGTTTAAGAGAGAGTGTGTGCAGAGGAGGTACAGAAGTGGGGAGGGGGACGGAGGATATGAAGCAGGCTCCAGGCTGACAGCAGGGAGCACATGTGGGACTCAAACCCACAAACCTTGAGATGACCTGAGCCGAAGTTAGATACAGTTGACTGAGCCACTCATGTGACCCCAACTAATTTTTTTATAATGCTTTGAAAATGTCATTCTACTCTCAGATTTCCATAGTTTCTGGTGAGAAGTCAGACATTATGATATTGTTGTTCCTCTGAATGCAGTGTTTCCCCCTCCTCATATTGGCTGCTTTTAAGACTTTTGTCTTTCCTTTTTGTTTTCCAAATTTATTATGACATGGCCTAGGTATAGTTTTCTTTGTATTCCTCCTGCTGGGGTTAACCTTGATTCTTGGATCTGTAAATTAATGTATTTCATCAGTCTTTGAACAGTTTCATTCATTATCTCTAAAAATGGTTCTTCCCTATTCTATCTTCTTTTGGGACTCCATACATATGTTTTAGACTGTTGATGACCCACAAGTCTTAGAGACTCTTGCTTATTATTATAATTATTTTCTCTATGTGGTTCATTCAAATATTTTGATTATAGTTGACATAAAATATCCTGTTAATTTCAGGTGTGCATGATGTGATCCAATATTTGTATACATTATGAAATGATCCCATCTAAGTTACGATCTTAAGTGGTTCGTTTTGGATACTTTCTGTTGACTTAGCTTTAATTTCACTGATCCTTTCTTCTGTGTCCAGTCTTCAGTTAAGCCCTCCGATGAATTCTTTATTGAGATATTGCATTTTCAGTTTTATAAAGAACCATTTGGTTCTTTTTTTTTTTTT
>NW_024080782.1:1785103-1818982 GCF_003009895.1 Hyaena hyaena
GCACCCATAAGTTCAATACAACAGAATACTGTACAAGTACAGTATTTAAGGGCATAGGAAAATGTGTTCATTTTATATTAACCGAGAAAAGGTTACTAAACAATATATAATATGATCCATTTCCCATTAACAAAAATGTTGGAGTATATAGAACAAAATCTCTAAGTGTGTGTGTGTGTGTACACAAAAATTATATATATAAACATTTAAAAACGGTTTGTTATTTATTTTTGAGAGAGAGAGAGAGAGAGAGCATGAGCAGGGGAGGGACAGAGAGAGAGGGAGACACAGAATCTGAAGCAGCTCAGGCTTCGAGCTGACAGCACAGAGCCTGATGCAGGGCTGGAACTCAAGAACTGTGAGATCTTGACCTGAGCTGAAGTTGGAATCTTAACCGACTAGTCTTCCATGCACTCTGATTTATTTATTTAATTTAATTTTATTATTTTTTAAAGGCACTCATGGTGCTCTAATTTCTTTTTTCTTTCTTTAAGAAAAAATTTTTTTAATGTTTTATTTATTTCTGAGAGAGAGAGAGACAGAGAGAGAGACAGCATGAGCAGGGGAGGGTCAGAGAGAGAGGGAGACACAGAATCTGAAGCAGGCTCCAGGCTCTGAGCTAGCTGTCAGCACAGAGCCCGACGTGGGGCTCGAACCCACGAACTATGAGATTGTGACCTGAGCTGAAGTCAGATGCTTAACCAACTGAGCCACCTAGGCGCCCCTCTTTTTTCTTTTTTTTTAACATTTATTTACTATTGAGAGACCGAGAAAGAAGAGCATGAGCAGGGGAGGAGCAGAGAGAGAGGGGGAGACACAGAATCCAAAGCAGGTTCTAAGCTCCAAGCTGTCTGCCAGAGCCTGACAAGGGGCTCAAACTCAGTCGCGAGATCATGACCTGAGCTGAAGTCGGGTGCTTAACCGACTGAGCCTCCCAGGCACCCCTTATTTTAAAGTTTATTGATTATTTATTTTAAGAGAGACAGGAAGCAGAGGAAGAGCAGAGTGAGAGAAAGAATGGCAAACAGGCGTCCCACTATCAGTGGAGAACCTGCAAGGGCTCAAACCCATGAACTGTGAGATCATGACCTGAGCATGGAGCCTGCTTTGGATTCTGCGTCTCTCTCTCTCTCTCTCTGCCTCTCCCCTTCTCGCTTATTTGTGTGTGCGCACGTGTGCGTGCACATTCTCTCTCATTCAAAAATAAACAAACAGTAAAAAATAAATAAAAAAGAAAACATCTTTAGAAGTGGGACAACAGTTTTTATTTTGTTTTTTTATATTTGCATCGAGGATCCCAAGACCATCCATTATGTTAGATGATTCACTAGTAGGACTCGCAGGACTCAGAAAATATTCTAAGCTCTTATTAAAGTCAGCAAAGGGAAAAGGCACTAGGGCAGAGTCTAGGAACTCTGGACAAGCTTCCAGTTGTCCCGACCCCACGGAGTCACACGGACAGTGCTCAGTCCGCCCGGCAACAATGTGTGATAGCACGTGTGAAGTGTTGCTGGCCAGGGAAGTTCGTAGCTGGGGATGCTCACTGAGCCTTGGTAGCCAGGGGTCAGTCACGTGGGCAGGCACACCCCGCATTCCAGAGGTCAGATGTGTCTACGGCGTGGCCAAAGCCTCAAGCCTACAAAAACAGTTGTTCAGGGGCACCTGGCTGGCTCCATCAGTTAAGCGTCTTTCTCTTAATTTCAGCTCAGGTCATGGTCTTACAGGTCATGAGTTGGAGCTCTGCATGGAGCTCTGTGCTGACAGTGCAGAGCCTGCTTGGGACTCTCTCTCTGTCTCTCTCTGTCCCTCCGCTGCTCACACATGCACTCTCTCTCTCTCAAAATAAATAAAACTTTTTAAAAAACTTTTTTTTTCCAGTTTTGTTTCTTTTTTCTTTTCTTTTTTTTTTTTTTTTTTTTACAAATAGTTTATTGTCAAATTAGTTTCCACATAACACTCAGTGCTCATCCCCACGAGTGCCCTCCTCCATGCTCATCCCCCCCCCCCCCCCCCCCCCCCCCGTCCTCAGTTTTTGTCAGCATTCAAGAGTCTCTCATGGTTTGCCTCTCTCCCTTTCCCCCACCATTTCCCCGCTTCTTCTCCCCCTTGTTCCTCCGTCAAGTTCCTCCTAATCCTCCTATACATGCAAACATATGGTGTCTGTCCTTCTCTGCCTGACTTATTTCGCTCAGCATAACACCCTCAAGGTCCATCCATGTTGCTACACATGGCCAGATTTCATTCTTTCTCATTGCCATGTAGTATTCCATGGTATAGATAAACCACATCTTCTTGATCCATTCATCCATTGATGGACACTTAGGCTCTTTCCATGTTTTAGCTATTGTTGAGACTCCTGCTATGAACATTGGGGTACATGTGCTCCTATGCATCAGCATTTCTGTATCCCTTGGGTAAATTCCTAGCAGTGCTCTTGCTGGGTCCTAGGGGAGTTCTATTGTTAGTTTCCTGAGGAACCTCCACACTGTTTTCCAGAGGGGCTGCGCCAGTTTACATTCCCACCAACAGGGTAGGAGGGTGCCCGTTTCTCCACATCCTCGCCAGCATCTAGAGTTCTCTGATTTGCTCATTTTAGCCACTCTCACTGGCGTGAGGTGGTATCTCAGTGTGGTTTTGATTTGTATTTCCCTGATGAGGAGGGATGCTGAGCATCGTTTCATGTGTCTGTTGGCCATCTGGATGTCCTCTTTGGAGAAGTGTCTGTTCATGTCTTCTGCCCATTTCTTCACTGGGTTGTTTGTTTTTCGGGTGTGGAGTTTGGTGAGTTCCTTATAGATTCTGGATATTAACCCTTTATCTCCTATGTCATTTGCAACTATCTTTTCCCATTCCGTTGGTTGCCTATTAGTTTTGTGGGTTGTTTCCTTGGCTGTGCAGAAGCTTTTAATCTTGATGAGGTCCCAAAAATTTATTTTTGCTCTTGATTCCCTTGCTTTTGGGGATGTGTCAAGTAAGAAGTTGCTGCGGTGGAGGTCAAGGAGGTTGTTTCCTGCTTAAAAAATGTTTTTAAACCAAACCACAAAAACAGTTGCTCACCGTAAATCACAATGTTAGCATAAACTACCTGGTATGGCCCAAGTCTTCGGGCATACAAAGACACTCTCATCAGGCAGTGTGCTCCAAATGCTCAGAGATCATCTCGAAGGACTAGGCCAATGAACGGCAGGTCCTGAAGACCTTGAAGGTGCAGGTTTGAGCAGCCCAAGCCTGCTGAGTTAACTCCTTACTGTACGATACTTTTCTTGTTTTTAATGTTGTACAGTAACTACACATTGCTTTCTATCATTATGATGATAACAGTAATTTATCCAGAAACGAAACTGGAAAAAATTCTGCAAAAATGAAATGCATCAGAAATGTCTGTGCTGTCGTTCTAATATTGTTAGATGTCACCAAATTCAAACACTATCTGATAACTTTCTGAGCGCCAGAAGTGACAGCCCAATAGCTATAGGTGAAATAGATCATTATGAAGTAACTTTCTTGCCAGGAATTCTCTGAACTTTATAAGCAGTCTCATGAATTCATACCAGAGGTGACCCAGAGTCAGTTCTCTTACTTCATTTTGAAGCAGAAAATCTTAGTCCAGGATGCCCAATGACCTTCCTGGGCAGTATTATAATAAATTGTAATTAGTGGTTTGAAGCAGATAGTTCTTTTCCTTTAAAAAAGTGTGTTTATCAGAGTAAAGAGCTTTGTTGGAGCTGTATCTCTTGGAGTTAGAAAGAGCTACAGTAGAAAATGGGTTATTCTTTTGGCAGCTGGGAGAAACGGTCTGTCAGTCAAGAGCCTGAATATTATTCAAACAGGAGAGAATGAACCCTGTAGAATGTTCAGGTGTGGAGAGGCCCTTGGAGGCTTGGAAAATATTCTGCTTTGCTTAATGCCGAATGCTAATTGATGGATCTCTGCTGATTGCTGTTAGTTTTAAAGTTGCATTCCGATTAAGCTTTCTCTGCCTCAGAAGATGTGGCAATTAAAAAGTGCTTTTATATAAGAGAGAATGGGCCCAGGAGCAACATGGAAGGCTCGGAGAGCTCATCCAGAATAACGACAGATGTGGGGCTGTTGAAAGTGCTCAAGGTGGGTAAACAACTCAGTGAGGCCATTTTTTTTTTCTAGGAGAGAGAGACAGTATGAGCAGGGGAGGGTCAGAGAGAGAGGGAGTCACAGACTCTGAAACAGGCTCCAGGCTCTGAGCTGGCAGTCAGCACAGAGCCCGACGCGGGGATCGAACCCACGAACCAGGAGATCATGACCTAAGCGAAAGTCAGAGGCTTAACCGACTAAGCCACCCAGGCGCCCCTCAGTGAGGCCATTTTTAAACAAAGGATTAGAGATTAGCATGTGATAGTTTGACAGCTGGGAGCTTTCTCCACTTTGTTCCTCGGTTACCTCCCAGCCCAGCCTTCTCTCCCTTTCTGTTGTCCTTCCCACTTACCCCTCCCACCCCCCTTTCCTCTCAGACATTCCATCCTTTGCTCTCAGCACCCTGGGTTCTGGTTACTGTGATGGAAACCTTCTGTGGCTGCCTTCCTGCAAAGAGCTTCACCAAATCCAGTTATTTCTAGAACTACTGGAAATAGGAGTAAACCAGTAGAGGTAGATGCTGGGGACTTTGTTTCCCCCACCTCTCCCTCCCATCCTGTTCCCCCAAAGACTGACTTCTATGGGCTGCAGCGGCTGGGTGCTTTTGTCCTCGGGCTTCTGATTAGATCAGCCAGTGGGAGGCAGCAGCAGCAGATCAGAGGATGGGAGAGGAAAGGAGTGGAAGTATTTATTCTCTGCCCCTGGTCCAGCCTGACTGCTCAGCTCCCATCAAGCAGACCCTCTCTTGTGGTTATAGCTCTCACTGGATTGCTATAACAACTCAGGGGTTTAACGAGTTCCCTTTATATCCCTTGATGCTTCTCTATGCTTTTCCGTTCCCTTGACCCTACTCCCCTCTGTAAACAATCTATCCTTTAAACTCGCTTTAGTATCCCTTTTGAGCAGCCATCTGTTAGCTTCTGGGACCCTGATACATGCAGCAACTTAGGTTCTTTCTGCAGAAGTGGGGAAGGCCCGCATCAGGTACCACTGACGTGTTGTCACCTATGCTGTCGTGTAGCTGCCCTCTTTGCTACCAGACCCAGGTTCCACTGAGGGCAGCCAGGTCACGGCAAGCTAAAGCAATGTGCAAGCCAAAGAGGGAGCTAAAACCACAAAGGAGTGGGGGTGGTGGTTAGAAATAAATGGAACAAGGAGGAGAGACAGAGGCTAAGCAGCTCACGAGGGAGAGCTAGAAACAACCAGTTCCCAGCTGTCTCAGAACCTGATGACTCCCACTTCTAATCCCTGTGATACCCAGCTGCACCACACTATTTGCTCTGAAGTTCCCATATGATCATGGTTTTCCCTTATGTGCCAAACATATTCTAAGAGCTAGGGCGCTTAACAGATCAGTATCAGCATAGGCCTCTGTTCTTCACAATAAAAACAAACCTAACTGAAATATGTGTGGGCTCCCAAATTGACAGCACCTTGCATGGGACCTGGAGACTTATAGCAGGCATAACATGTCCGGAGAGATCATGCAAGAAGTAGAGGAGGAGGAGGAAGAGGTTCCCCAACTCCTTCCTTACCCGTTTTACATGTTCTTTCCCATGGTTTCCAAAAGGAGACTTGGCTGTCCTCTGTCCCTTTTTCCCTTGGTGTAGCAGTTCCAAAAAGTCTGATGCTTAAGGATGTGGTACAGTCTCATGATTTAGGATGATGACTCTGGAGTCTGCCTGCCTGGGTCTGGATTCCAAATCTTTAAACTACTGAATGTGAAATCTTGGACACATTACTTAGCCTCTAGCCTAACTTCCATTTCCTCATTTGTAAATGGGTAGATTAATAGTATCTATTCATAGCGCTGTTATGAGTGCTAAATAGAGTAATCCTTGTAAATGGTTCAGCACAGTTGCTGGCATGTAGTGAGTGATCAGTGTAGTGGGGTGAATTGTGTCTCTCCGCCAAAGATATATGTAGGTCCTAGCCCCCGGTGCCTGTGAATGTGAACTTATTTGGAAACAAGGTCTTTGTAAATGCCATTAAGTTAAGAATCTTGATATGAGATCATTCTGAATTTAGGATGGATTCTGAATTCATTGAACAGTGTCCTTGAAGAGAAAGGAAAGGAATACTCTGAGATGCAATCATAGAGACGCAGGGCAGAGAAGGTCTTGTGGGGAAGAAGGCACAGATTGGACTAATGCTGCCAGGAGCCATCAGAAGCTGGAGGAGACAAAGATGGATTCTCTCCTAAAGCTTTTTTTATTTATTTATTTATTTATTTTTTACAAATAGTTTATTGTCAAATTAGTTTCTACATAACACTCAGTGCTCATCCCCACAAGTGCCCTCCTCCATGCCCATCCCCCCTCCCCCCACACCCATCAGTCCTCAGTTTTTGTCAGCATTCAAGAGTCTCTCATGGTTTGCCTCTCTCCCTTTCCCCCACCATTTCCGCCCTTCTTCTCCCCCTTGTTCCTCCGTCAAGTTCCTCCTAATCCTCCTATACATGCAAACATATGGTATTTGTCCTTCTCTGCCTTCTCCTAAAGCTTTTGAGAGGGCATGGCTCTATTGACACCTTGATTTTGGATTTATTTCCTGCAAAACTAAGAAAACAATTTTTTGTTGTTTTAAGCCACTGAGTTTGTGGTAATTTGTTATAGCAGCCCTCGGAAAACATGCAGTCAGTATGTTTTCTCTTGTTACTCTAAGAGAGATCTATGTCCACAGTGACTGAGGAAGGATAAGGGTAATGTTCAGGTGCTGCTGCAAACAGTCTTTTGAGTTTTTGATGTTCTATGTACACTTAGAAGAGAAGGATGAGCAGACAGGAGAGATAAATTAAAAAAAGTGGCCTTACTGTGATTTCTTTTTATTGTTAATATAATATTTTCAGTTTTATTAAGATATAATTAACATCACTGTATAACTTTAAGATGTATAGCATAATGGTTTGACTTACATATATTGTGAAATGAGTATCACAGTAAGTTAATTACCATTCATCATCTCATATAGATACAATAAAAAGGGGGGGAGAAAAAAATTTTCCATGTGATAAGAACTCAAGATTTACTCTAACGACTTTCATATATATCATACAGTAATGTTAACTATAGTTAGCATGCTGTATTTATAACCCTCATATTTATTTATCTTGTAACTGGAAGTTTATCTTACTTTGATTCTTGAGAAAAAGCAGGGAAATGCCATGGAAAATACTTTGGCAATGGGAGAGTAGGTTGATTGAATCAATCCTTCCTACTGAGGGTTACAAATTACAATAACTGGACAAAATAGAAAAAAAATATATTTGAAGACATCAGATAACTAACAAGATAGTGAGAAATTGCAGGACCAAGATCTGGGAGTGGAAAAAGGCCCAGAGGGATGAGTGAGGTGTCAGTTTAAACTCAAAGTATTTGCTGACTCTGAAAGAATAGAGACTAAGAAGCTGAAGATCAGTAGACTTGGTGACTTAAAGAAATGAAAAAGGGAGTTCAAGATTCTACTAGACGGAGATGCTGCTAATCTCCAAGGCTCTGGCTCAGGCTACCTCTTAGGAGTAAGAATGAGCCAGAAAGAATCAGTCAGTATATGAGATGAAGCCATTTCAAACTCTCTTAATCCCTATTGGATTAAGATGGTCTGGGAGTGAGAGTGTCTGTGGGTGCCTGCCTGCCAGACACAAAAGTAAATCCTTTCTGGAGAAAGATCCAACATCCTGTTCTCAAAGTTTGTCCATAATTTTTATATGCCCTGTCTAGTACTTAAAAAAAAAATAGTACCAGGGTACAAGGAATCAAGACTATATGACCAAAAATAAGAAAGGCAATAGACAATAGAAACAGGTCCACAGGAGATTCAGATAATTGAGATATCAGATATGGGATTTAAAAGAACCATGCCAAATATATTCAAGGAGTTAAAAGATGATATTGAGAATTCCAGGTAACCTAAGGAAAATAGCAGCTGCATAAATCCTCATCAGTCCACATATTCTCCAAAAAGTATACAGATCAACACAAGGAACAAATAAAACCACATAAAACAGATACTTTTAGAATAACTAGAATATAGAAAAACATGACAAGCTCCAAATAACTTATTAGTATTAACAGTAAACCCCAGCAAAGCTGTCTCTGTAGCTTCTACTACAATCCTTTGTGGAGAATGGTCGTGGGAGGCGGAGACTTGGAAAAACTGTGTGGAAGATCATGAATCTAAGCTCATGCTGAAATCACCTGCAGGAAGAGAAATTTCATCCTAAATACAAAAATGCTGAAAATGAGTTTTGCTAAATCAAAGCACTGACTACAGGGGAGGGACTTAAAAGTGTGTGGAAATTTGAAGTGGAATTCATGGGAAGACTTCTGGGGAAGAAAAGGGTAAAAGAGTGATGTCCTTTGTAACCTGAGTGATTGGGGGTGGGGGGAGGGAAAGAAGCAAGAGGAGGAGTTTTAAAATCCCGAGAGACAGAAAAGAATACACACTCAAAGGAAAGCAAACTCTTCTCACCCCATTACAAAAAAGTAATGCATTAGAGAAAATGCACTTCACTACTGACAGAAGATGATGCTTTCAATATAGAAATCTTGAGAAACCTGCCCCTCCCCATGAATACATGAATGTAGTCATTACCTACATAAAACTTTTATTAGAAGAACACAGAAGAGAATCAAAGTTCCCACCTAAACCAACCATAAAGCAGAAGAAAACAAACAGTACTTCAAACTGAATATCAACAAATACTTGATATGAAAAACTACCTTGACTTAAGAAAACAAGGGAATAAAATAGATAAAAACAGAAAAAAATAAAAATTATACTCAAGAAAGAAATGGAAGAAAAAGAAAATCATCTCAAGAATGAAGACTAATTTACAAGATGACTAGGAAAGATTCTAATGAGCATTTAATCATGGGTCATTGAAGAAAGGCAGAAAACAACCAAGAAAATGAAGACAAAATACAGAGGATGTGAAAGGGATTGTGGAGAAAGTGGTTGAGATAGAAGACAGACAAAGCAAAGTCAACATAATTTCTGCTTCCCTGAAGCAGAAAAATAAACAATGGAATAGAAACAATAAATAATGTTTAAAACTATAGTCCAAGATAATCTTTGGAATTAAAAAAAAATCTGAATCTACATATTGGTAAGTCCCACTGAGCAACCTGGAAAATTCACCCACAACAGTTGATTCCAAGAAATATATTTTTTTAAACTTTTTTAAATGTTTTATTTCTGAGAGAAAGAGAGAGAGAGTGAGCAGAGGAGGGTCAGAGAGAGAGGAAGATACAGAATCTGAAGCAGGCTCCAGGCTCTGAGCTGTCAGCACAGAGCCTGACATGAGGCTTGAACCCACAAACCGCGAGATCATGACCTGAGCCGAAGTCGGCTGCCCACGACTGAGCCACCCAGGCGCCCCGATTCCAAGAAATATCTTAATAAAACTATTATACTTCAAAGATTTAAAAAAAAAAAAAAATCCTCAGAGCCTCCAGGCAAAAAGACCAAATGACTAAAGGGCAAGAGAATTAGGCTAACATCAGACTGCTCAGAAGAAACATACACAGCAAGGCAAAATGAAGGCATTGCAAGAAATTCAAGAAAAGAAAAGTGTGACCCAAAAATTTTATTTCCAGTCAAGTTGTCCTTCAAGTATCAAGGCTGTAGAAAAACAGCTTAAAGTATACAAGAACTCAGCAAGTACTACATTCAGTGAATTCTCAAATAAGAATCAGCTACCCAGGAATAAGCTACAAAGAGATCAGAGATCAAAGATAAAAACAGAATTATACATTTCTTAGAAGAAAGTATAGGTGAATTCCTTTATAACCTGGATATAGGCAAAGTTTTCTAGTTATTACTCAAAATATGGGGGCAATAAAGGAAAAGATTGATTAATTTAACTATATTTTAAAAACTTCAACCTTTACATGGTAAAAACAAATAAAATACCCATAAGCAAAGTTAAACAATGAATGAAAAAGTAGGAGAAAATATTTGAAGAATTTATTACAGACATGCAATATACAGATAGAATTAATTGCAGAAAAGTAACCAAAGAACTCAATAGAAAAATGGATAAAAAAATATGAGAAGACAATTCACACACAAAAAAAAGTTATTCAGAATTACTCAAAATTATGGAAGTGCACGACAAAATTATTCTGAGATACTAATTCCTCACATAATGAATTGGCAAAGATTTTATTTTTAAATTTTTAGTGTAGTTGACACATGACGTGACATTAGTTTCAGATGTGCAACAGTGTTCAACCTGTGTGTATATTATGCTATGCTCACCATAAATGTAGCTACCATCTGTCATCATACAACACTGCTATAGTATCATTGATTATATTCCCTGTGCTGTGCCTTTTATTTCCATTACTTATTCCATAACTCCTACCCCCCTTTATCCATTTTGTCGATCAAAGGAAACAGTGAAACTTAGAGTTAAGTTTAAATAAATGTTGATGAATAGCATTAATATAAACTGTGCTGTTAATCTATTAATTGAGTTACTTTTGGCAGGTAACATAACCATATATATATACCTCATAGACATATTGGTAAAAATTGATAAATTAATACTTCTAAGTCATTTAAGACAAGTTGTGGAATAGAGTAATCTGCCCTATAAATATGTGTTGCCATTGTTATTATTAATAGTATTCTTTTTTGTTTTGAGAGAAAGTGAACATGATCGGTGGAGGGACACAGGGAGAGGGTGAGAGAGAATCTTAAGCAGGCTCCACACCCAGTGCAGAGCTTAATGCAGGGCTCAATCTCATGATCATGAGATTATGACCTGAGCCAAAATCAAATAGTATGCTTAACTGACTGGGCCACCCAGACACCAACAGTACTCCTGTAATTGGAACTGAAATCCCAGATAATTGTAGTGTGAGAGGTGGCAGGAATGAGTAAGGGAGAAAGAAGAGCTTGTTAACTTTCTTAACTTAATAAATAAAGTTAAGAAATAAATATGTTTGAAATATTTATGGAAAACCACTAAAAGTAGATAAAGTAAGCAAAATTCAGTCAATCTTTAAAAAGGTAGTAGAGAAAAAAAGAAATACTAAAAAATAATAGAAAATTTGAAAGTATAAATTAAAATTGTAAGTAATCATAACAAAGATAAATAGACTATATTTTATTAAAATTCAGAGTTACAATAAATAAATAAATTCTGTGCTGTACATGAGGTTTTCTAAAACAAAATGACATGAGAAAATATATGCCAGGAAAGCATTAACAAAACATACATATAGCAGTATTACTATCAAGCAAAATAGAATTTAAGGCAAAGCATGTTTGGGGATGGAGGTTTTATTTCATATTGATCAAAGTTATATTCCAATAAAAAGATATAATCATATAACATTTTATGTTTATGAGTAGCTTCAGAATACAGAAAAAGCCCCAATAGACTAAAAATACAAATGAAAACCACAATGAACTACCATTTCATTCCCAGTAGGGTAGTTATACTCCAAAGGACAATTACAAGCGTTGGTGAGAGTGTAGAAGAATTGGAACCCAATACACTGTTTGGTGGGAGAATGTAAAATGGTGCAGGTGCTTTGGAAAACAGTCTAGTGGTTCCTCAAAAAATTAAACATCATAGGTGATCCTATGACAGCAATTTTACTCCTGAATATATATCCAAGAAAAATGAAAATATCTGCACATTTTACATGAATGTTCATAGTAGCATTATTCATAATAATTAAGAAGTGGAAACAACCCAAATATCCTTCAACAGATGCAAAGATCAACAAAAATGTTGTAGCCATAGAATCGAGTCAAATATTATTTAGCAATAAAGAGGAAATACAAACCCATGCTACAACATGGATAAACCTTGAAAATGTTACACTAAGTGAAAGAAGCCAATCACAAAAGACCACATATTGTATGATTCCATTTACATGAAATATCCAGAATCGGCAAATCCATAGAGACAAAAAAGTAGATTAGTGGTTGCCTAGGGCTGTAGGGGTAGAAGGGAAGTGGAGAATGGCTGATAATGGGTATGAGATTTGGGATGATAAAAACATTCGAAATTGATTGTGGTCATGGTTGCTCAACTCTATGAATGAATACATTAAAAGCCATTGAAATGTATACTTTAAATGAATGAGTTGTGGTATGTGAATTATATTTTAATGAAGTTGTTATAAAAATAAATACAAAAAGAAGTCTAAACAGAAATTGACAAAAATGCAGATTAAAAAAGTTTATTTATTTTGAGAGAGAGAACACGTGTGCACACATGCATGAGTTGGGGAGGGGCAGAGAGAGAGAGAGAGAGAGAGAGAGAGAGAGAGAATCCCAAGCTGTCTCCACGCTGTCAGTACAGAACCCGACAGGGGGTTGATACCAGAAACCAGGAGATCATGACCTGAGCAGAGATCAAGAATCAGACGCTTGATGTGACTAAGCCACCCAGGCTTCCCCATTTTGGTTTTTAAAGAATATATTTTGTCTTCTATTTAAGATATAGTCTGTAATTATATTCAGGAAATTTGACTTATGGATAGTTGTTTATTTGCATTTTCCTTTCTAGGAATCTGAGGAGTTCTTTCAAAAAATTTTAAGCAATTTTGATCAGAAGTAGATAAAGCAGCAGTGAGGGAATTTGCTACTCTGCATTTAATTTTGACCAGTCAGGTGGAAATAGGGTGGACAGGTGGAAATGGGAAAAATTAAGCTGGAAAGGTCAACATCAGGGCATGATAGATTGAACCTGCAATTTGGAATCAGATCTGGATTTAATCTTCCATCTAATTACTAGATATATGACCTTGGGTCTACAAAATTACCACTTTGAGTCTCAGTTTTCTCAACTGTAAAATGAAGACAATAGGCCTTCCCTTATAGAATTGTTATAAGAATTAGAGTTTGCAATGGTCGCTGTTATCATTTCCAACCACTAAATGCAGGAACCATTTTACAAGTGCTAGTTACTGCTCCAATACAAAGGGCTTAGGGACTATCCATGCAGGATGGAAAACCATGTCTTTGTAAGTATCTGTGATTGATAAAATTTCATTTTTATATTCATGTGAAAGACTCATCCCTTTAACTTCCATCTATTGCCCTGGTTTTATTGCTTGAATTGTTGTCATCCTAATGATAGACTTTCGATACTACATCATCTCCTTCCCCTAGCACCAAGTATTCTCCTGGCTAAGCACTCCCCAATGCCTCAGTTTTTCCTTATGGGACCAGGCTTCCAAGACTCCCCAGCATCCTAGATATCAGCTTGGTGACAGCTACTATGATTTGCAGCTGGGACCAATGGTCTAAACATGGTCTGATTAACTCAGAAACTTGAGGCTATTTCCTCTCTTGATAATTGCAATGGAGCCTGGAGTGCCATTAGTTTGTTTAGCTGCCTAGTCACATCCTTAGCTCCTGTTGAACTTGCATTCAGCCAAGAACCTGCAGAATTTTTCAAATGGTCTTTTTTCAGAGTCAGGTCTTTCTTCCTCTTTATTCTACAGTTGTAATATACGTTTTAAAACTATATGTGAATATACAGAGATACATACACGCACATACATGTGTGTATATATATGTATTTCTAAACTTTTATCTATGTTCATTTATATGAAGAGTTGCAGAAAGTACTAAACACAGCATGCAAACAATATCTAACATTTATTGAAAATTCCTATAAGCCATTACTGACTTTTTACCCTATTTTCTTTTTTTAATGTTTATTTAATTATTTGGGGGGGGAAGGGGCAAAGAGAAAGAGAGAGAATCCCAAGCAGGCTCTTATCTGACAGAACAGATCTTGACATGGGGCTCGATCTAACAAACCATAAAATCATGACCTGAGCTGAAATCAAGAATCTGCCACTTAACCAACTGAGCCACACAGTCGCCCCTACTCTACTTTCAAATGAGCCAACAGAGAGGTTAGATAGCTTGTGCAAAATTTCACAGCATGTGACTGTCAGAACCTGCAAGCTTGTACTCTTAACCGCTGCTCTATCCTGATTCCTAACATGGCACCAAACACGTTTGCATACCCCAGGATCCCTTCCACTAGGATTGGGGAGGGCACTGAGCTGCAGGTCTGGGTTAGGTCATAGTTTTTCTGGGTCAGTGTCCTTATCTGTATGGTGACTCACTGGGCTTGAGAATTTCTTATGTTTCACTCAGCCCCAAGAATCCGCATAAATCCAAGACTCTAATCAAAGTGTAGAAAAGAAGTTAAAGTTTTAATTTTCTTGCCAAAGGATTCTGCTTGCACTTGAGCTCACTCACACACAGAACGGCACATTTGTCCCTATTGAATTTTGACTTATCAGATTTATGGGAGCAACGAGAGCTTCTGAGATTAGTATTTCCGCATGCAGTCACATCGCTGGCCCTCCTACTCAGTAACAGCACATGCAGCCTGATGCCTCCATCTTTTTGGCCTTATTCCAAGTCACTGGTCACATGCAGCAACCCATGTTGGCTGGCAGGGTCCAGTTTTATATACTTCCATCTCCACAACTGTTTTAAAGATGAGTCACATAGTGTTCTTTCCTGGAATAACTATCTGTGGTGTCAACCAAGACAGACCATGACCACAGTCTCTGGGTCAGAGAATGACCCTGAGCAAGTCCCCTAACTGGCTGACTGTGACCAGTGGGGTCAGCTCCAAGCAGACCCGGTGAGCTGTTGGGCAGGGGTGCGGTGATGCTGAGAAGCTCACTTACACCTCACTTCACTATCCTGTCCCCAGCAGGCTCTGTGAGCCACTTTTTCTTCTTTGGTAAGATCAAAAGCTCACTTCTGGTAAGAAGAGAATGTTGGATCTTTTATTCCTAGCCTTCTTTCCTCTCACCCTCAGACCTAAGCAAGAACCTTATCTTTTCTCAGTCAACATACATGCCCTGTCTGCAAGAAATAGAATTCTTTTCATCACAAGGATTTATTTTTACTAGTCATGCCTGTCTCTGGAATGCAAACACAGACCAAGCTAGTGTAACATTTGACTGGTAGAGAAACTCTGGTACTATTTTGGGAAATCTTAGGGGGAAAATCTCCTTTTGGGTGCTGGAGATTTTTCTTTCTCATTGGCAGCAAATAAAATGAATAGAAAAAGTGTCTTTTTCTTAAGCAATGATGCAATAATTGATACATTCCTTTCCAGGACAAGAACTGCCTATCTGCAGTGAGGAAAAGTACATGTAATTTTGCAAATTTCTTGTTAATTTTCTCTCCTTGTTTGAAATTATGCTTGCTTGTTGAAAATGTTTGTAGTCCAGACGGGAGTGAGGGGGGAAGGGTATCTCACTGTGACCCACGTGAGGGAAGAGCCTTGTGATTAGATGTCACCTTTAACCCAGAATTTCTGTCCTGAAGCAAGAGGTAGAAGAAATGAGTTAGGATCCCTTGTGTCTTGCAAAGATACAGCCTCAGTTGTAGCCCTCTATGTTATTTTGCTCCCAAAGACAAGTAAACCAAACCAGATCCAGGGTATTTGGTCATGTATAGAATCCTACACTCAGAGGAAGTTGCAGCCAAGTAATATGTGGATTTTATGAGACTTGCCTTTCATAAGACAAGGGAATGGGCATAAGGGAATAAAAGATGGAAATCCTTTGTCTGCTCTCTGTCCCTCAGAGTCCTGGCTTTCTATCACATTGTGATAAAAAGAATGTGAGTATGACCCGACTCAGACAGGGATGGCATCCCTAATTTTGACAGGTCCTATAATAAACACCAAGTGTTTAAGTGCTTGTGCCAGGGTCACTCAATACCCAGGTCACCTCCTGACTCTAAACCTAACATTCTTTCCACTTAGTGTCAAGGGCCAGCTTTCCTTCAAGAGAAGAGCTGACAGTTGCCACCCAGGGCAGGGTTTCTGACCTCACACTTCTGCTTGAGCTGGGGCACCCAGCTTCAGGAGCTCTGGGGAAGGAGGTAAATGGCAAAGATATTTCTGCCAAACATACGAATTTTGAGCACAATATAAGCAATAGGATTTCTCAGCTTGGAGAAGAGAATAAGAACAGACCCGAGGCTCTTTTTGGGAGTCTGTCTCCCTGGACAGCCGTGACCCCCGCAGCTCAGGGCACTTCTTCCGTTAGCTGTCATGTTGTTCTGAGAAGCCAGAGCCGAGCACAAAGACGGAAGCCATTCCAACTTAGTGAACTGTGGTGACATCAGTTATTGTGGCTCTCTAGCTCTCCATGGTTCATTTCTTCTGCTGATTGATCTGTCCTTCATCCCTGGACCTTCCTCCAGGTCTGTCTCTCTCTCAGCCAGGTCACTGGACCCTCCAGAGAAGGGCAGCTTTCTGGCCCCCATGGGTGCCCACTCTGGGTCCCCGACCCACTATGCAGACATTTTGCTCATTCCTGGCTCTCGCCACTGCACAGGCATTCCCTCCAAATGTGCTACCTGATTAAGATGCCCCCCAGTGAAGCCTGTTGATACAGAAGTCATGGAGTGGTGCCAAGAAAGCCATGCATCCTCAGACCCTCAGACTGTATTGTACAGCAGCCCAGCCCGCTTAACTGCCACCGACAGCCAGCGGGGAGCCCATTTTCCTGGGGACTGCAGGACTGGGAGACCAGGACTCCTCTGAGTGCCGTTTCAGGTATAATAATCGGTGTTTCTAAACCGGTTGCCATTTGTGCCCGAGATTTGCAGAAGCTCCTACTTTGATCCAAGAACAAGTCAGTTCCTCTGCCTGATCTTGGGATGATAAACATAACCCTGGTGAGAGGCTGAATGCACGGACAGACAATGGTCAGATCATACATGACAATGAAACTCTGACTAGCAGCCTCTGCAGCAACCAGTCCCTGAAGGGTCAGTGCTTGAACAGTGATTGTAGCTCTTCTCTCTCTCTCTCTCTCTCTCTCTCTCTCTCTCTCTCTCGTTAAAACCACCCTACTAACTCAGGACCAACCAGAGAATGCCAAATGAGCTCCCCAAACCAATCCCACGGGATGCCCCACTTCTGATTAGCCCCCCCTCCTCCAGCTTCGCCATGCCAGCAGCCTCCAATTAGAGCATTCCTGAAGCTTTCCACTGTCCTCCACTATAAGCTTTCCTACTCCCTTGCCTGCTGTTGAGTCTCCGCCAAGCACAAGGGACGGTGGCTGACTCCCTCACCATCGTGAGCTCTGAGTAAATAGCCTCTGCTGTTCTCATTCAGGAAGGCTTTGTTTATTTCCACACTGGGTAAGTCATAACAGCTCTGGAGCTCCAGCCGCCTCCCACCCTCAACTGCTCAAAGGGAGAATATCCTCAGTAATGGAAAGGGAGTGATATTATGGTGATGGCTCTATTTCCTTTAAAAAAAAAAAAAAAACAATGAAGTGACAGCAGAGGAACAGAAAAGCATCGTTTTTTCTTAGTGTTTAGGATTGTCTTTGCATTACCAACATGGATGTTAAAGGAAAGTGGCTACCCTGGGGCTACTGACTGAATGGAAAACTCAAGAAGTTCTGTGAGAGAAGCAGGGTTTAAGGATTCTGAAATCTGTCTTCTATCCCCAGTAAGTGCCCTTTGTAGTTATAGCTGAAGCCCCACTCTTTCCCTCATTCCCCCCTCCCCCCCTTCATTTGTCTCTTTGGACTCCTTTCTTTTTTGCAGGATAGCTCTTTGCTCCCTCTAGAACCTCCTATTAGTAGCAATTAAAAAAGAGTCTTCCAGCAACTTGACACTTTTTGAAATGCTAATTGATGCTAAGCAGAGCCATCAGGCTGTCTTTCACACCTACTCAGTCCCTGCCCCAGGCTTTTTTGCATATTTGAATCAATAAGTTTCTAAACCAAGGAAGTGTGAGATGTGCAAATAGGGTGCTCACACTGCCCTTGCCGAGATCGGTACCTGTGGGGACCCAGAAAACCCCCACAGCACCCCACGGGTTAACAATGTCTTAACCCCCCTGCAAGTAGAATGCTCAGATCAGTTTGGAAGTGACCATAGTTAGAGCTTTGTTCAATGATTTGCATAAACACTGTTGACAAACAGTTGGTCAAGTCTGTCGCCTAAGCAGTGAGACCAGTGTGTACATCCAGTGAAAGAAAGAATGCAGAGAGGAGATTGCTGGATTCGGTAGGGAACTGGCTGATGTCCACCCAGCAAGAAAACTATGACCACGGGACAAAACCCATTTAAAAGTATTGATCCCTGTAAGTCAATATCTAATGTCACAGTCTGATCGGTGGTTGACATTATAATAGTATGTCAAACCAGGTTGCATTTCTCTAGAGCAGCAAATGACCCTTCAGCTTGTCAATGATCTCATACGTGTTTAAAGGGGCATGCAGTCATCTTTTGCCTTTGTTTTAAATTCTCCATGCTTTTAGAGGTTGTCCCTGAAGGGTAGCAGAATATGCCTCTCCAAAACATGCCTTTTTGGCATAAGGATTATTTTGAACTGATTATTTTTGAGAAAAAGCAGACACAGGAGAAGCTCTAAAAATAGAGTAGAATTTACTCTTTTGTAAAAGGAAATTTGCATTTATCAGGGAAATCTCTATTTGGAACACTGTTTCTCTCTTTGTACCAGAAAGAGAAGGATGACTAAATCACAAGAAGCCCCTGTCACTGCACCTGACTCAAAGCTGCATAACAGCCTTGTCCAAAAATCCCTAACAGCCAAGATTTTACCTGCTAACCTATTGTAAGGCCACAGGTCTAAACGTCTAAACCAAACTGACCCCATGACAGGCTTTAAGTTTCCCCTCTAAACTAGAAGGCCTGAGTTTCGGCTTCCCCGAAAACTATCAGGTAGTTACACATTGCCCAAGGCAGGAGAAACCACCCTTGCAACACCCAATCCAGAAAGGCCAGCGACCACCCTCCACATTGTTAAGGGAGAGGCCTGGAGATAGAAACTATAGATAGGACCCTGTTACCTAATGTTAAAGTTAACCTGTTAGTCGCCGGAACAAGACCCTAGGCTCGCTCTGTGATTGGTTGAATTTAAAGGTACTCTAAATGTTGTTAATTGGATCCCGCCAAAAGTAACGAATACTCTAGACAATGTGTATGGTCAAACCCGCTGTCAATGATGTTGAATAATTATGATTGGATCACTGTTCCCCTGCCACAACTTCTGTAACTCCCCTGTCTCAAACCCCATAAAAACCCTACTCTGCCCTTGTTCGGGGCTCTCAGCACGGATCCATGCGCTGGTGAAGTCTGTGAGCCCGAGCTCGAGCCCGTAATAAAGCCCTTTGCCTTTGCATGCGTGACTCGGTCTCCCTGGTGGTCTCTGGTCGGTGAGGATACTGCGATCTGGGTATAACACTATAACTTGCCTCTCTTCCCACCAACATCTTCCTTTTGTCTTGAACTGAAGATGATATTTAAAGAGATATTGTGGGCATTTCAGGGAGTTTTACTCAGTTTTCCTGGGTCTTCCGTGTATCCATGATGAGGGAGCATAACACAAGCTGAGGGCAAAGTGCAAGCTAGTACCCCCTCCTCCCCATACATGTGATGTTCCTCAGACACCCCTGGCTACTCAGGAACAAAGGAAAGGGGTTTAAGTGCTTGCGGTGGTGATGTAGGAAACAAAGGCAAATAAAAACTTAAATTCCCACACTGCCTCCAGCTCATTGACAAGTCCTTGAAACTGGTGAGTGACCTCTCTCCAGGAGCTCAGCTGCCTCCATGATGGCACATTGCTAGTAGCAAAAGGGAATCTTGGCTTAACATTACCCTGCCCCCCCCCCCCCCCTGCCTCCCAGGAACCTGTAAGTCTACTTTAACATATAAAAATTCCTTTGGAAACTTCCTTTATCTCAACTCTCCCATGATATATGCTGGCAATCATCCTCCAAGCATATGGCCCACTGATACACATCTGAAGGGTCTCATGACTTAGGTTTTATTAAATGATAATAAATGTTTTTTTCCTAACAGCAGCTAGCCCCTCAAGGTCCTGGAAACCTTGCTTCCAAAATTCCTTTGAGGCTTTCACTGTCCCTGACCCCCTCCATACTGGAGAGTATATAATCAGTTACCTATCACAATTCCAAGCAGCTTTTTCTACCCATGGGTCCTGTCTCCATGCTTTAATAAAATCACCTTTTGCACCAAAGATGTCTTCAAGAATTCTTTCTTGGCCATTGGCTCCAGACCACCCCACCATCACCCTAAAGCCCCATTAAGGTACACATGTTATTAAACTTCCGTTTGTTTTCCTCTGGACAATCTGTCTTTTAGTATAGGGGGGTTTTCCACACAACCTAGAAAGGTAGAAAGAAAATTAGTTTTCCTCCCCTATATGCCCATATCCTCAGGGCAGACCCAAGACCTCCATGTGAGTGGTCTCTTCTAGGAACATATCCCTGCAGTTTATGACTGCAGCAGTATTGACCAGAAGATCCTCTCTGGTGGCCCTTCCTGTCCCTAAGCCTCAGTTTGGACAGCTCTTCTGACAAAAACTCTCTCCTTTACCAAATGTCAGTGAGGCCCCTGTGAGCCTTCTTCTTGACTAAGTCTTGACCTTGGCCTTCTGTGCCCATCCTTGCTGAGTCTCCACTAAGTCAGTTTAGAGAGAATGCCCACCCTTGATATTTGATCAAGTTCTTCATCTTTCACCTTTGATGTCCAAGTCCTTGGCCAGCTTAGAGCCAGAGTCTTTTTAAGTCAGTTTAGCAAGAATTCCTTACCTTTGATATCCCCTCTTAGTAATGTTATATTATGTAATGTTATATTTCACCCTGTTCCTTGATTATAAATCCCCACTGTCTTTGCTGGATTTAGAGTTGAGTCTGATCTCTCTCCCTCATTGTAGTAGTCTTGAGTGAAGTCTTCCTTACTGCTTAACAAGTATCAGAGTAATTTTTTTTCTTTAACACCACTCTCTCTGCCAGGCTTAGTACTGCTGAGGTCTGGGGCTTATAGCAACATTGCTCGGGAGGTACACTGGGGAGGAGAATGATGGCATCACTGCTTTGGTCAGCACAGCCTCTTCCCTTTATCTCCTTTTGGTAGTACTAACCCCTCTCTTTGGCCACATGTGGGCACAGAATTCCAGCCTGGGTCATTCCCTGGACATGGTCTGGTCCACATGCCCTGGGCCTGATACACAGTGGTAGAAATAAGGTCTTTTCTGTCGAGGTCGCCAAGCTTGGAAGATGTTAAATCGGGGCTTTGCCCCTGCCCCTCAATGGGGGAACCTCTCTTAAAATTGTCCAGAATGAAGCTAAGATGCATAGAGCAGTAGGGCATAATGGGAAAGAGTTCTGAGGGTATCCCAGATATTCCAATTAGCCCTGGTCACTCCCAAAGCCAGGACGTTCCCTTTGGGTCTGAGTTAAGATTTATGTCAATAGCAGCTAGAGCCCCGAGTATTGCAGGGCAATGGTTCAGTTACCCTCTTCTACAGTCCCAGAACAACCCTCCCTCACCTGACCTGCAAGCCCCCAGGAGCACCTTCCCTGTCAGTTCCCAGGCCCTCTCTGAGGAGGCCCTTATACTGAGCATGTCTGAGCTGGGTATGGCTTTCATTTTCTCTTTCCAGATTCTCTTGGAAGTCTGTTTTTCAAATTTGAGCAAAGAACAGACCCCATTCAGAGAAAAAAAAAAAATAGCAGACCCCCTGAGTGAATTTAAATTATTTTTATACTAAGTGCAGACATATAACATATGTCCATGGCTATATAAAACCAAAATAAATTTTCAACTATAAAACCAACAAAACTCAAATTAAAAACAATAATTTAATGACATATTTTGCAAAAGCCACATTGCTGACATTGAGATTATTATTAGAAAATCTTGTCTAGTTATGAATTTTGATGGGGAATAAATGGTGGGAGAAGCCCTTGGACTAATTACTGTTTCTCAGCATTGTAACATTTTTGTTTCATAACGACCTCCCAAAAGGAGGCAGGCACTTTTGGGTCTGAGATAGAGGATGACCTCCAGGTTTCTCCTTGATGTTCTGAGAACCTGGTTTGGAAACCCTGGGTTCTGAGATGCTCAGGTCCTCTTGATGTTCCTGATCAGATCCCTTGTCTTGAGAATGGAGGAGACCTGCCCATGAGGCCTATGGCCCCGGGGCCCTTAAAACACTTGCTTCTCTGGGGTTTGGTCCTAGGCAGGCAGGTATAAATGTCCCCTTCCCAGGGGAGGCTGCCCTAATCACACTTGTTTTAGTTAAATTCTCAGAATTTGGAAGAGATAATGGAAAAATAGGAATATATGAAAAAATAATGTGAAATAATAGCAAAGCAGAACAGTATCTATTTGTTTAAAAATAGTGTTTATATACATACACATATGTATGTATATATATACACATACGTGTGTGTGTGTGTGTGTGTGTATATATACATATACACACACATATAAAGACATACTGAAAAGAAACAGATGCTTGAGGTCCTGGGTTGGGGAGCAGGGTGCAGAGAGAGGTTACTCTAGGACCCTAAGTCCCCACCCTTGACTCCCCCACCTCCTGCCTCCAGCCTCCCAGCCCCCTAGCACCAAGCAACCCTATATTTTCCCAATAACTTTATCCTGTTACAGAATACCTTAGTTGTATTCATTATCAAATGTACTAAAGAATATGTATGGTAATTGAAATGAAAAACTTAAAGAACTTTCCTATGACCATAATCCCTTCAATTTTTTTGACAGCAAATGATGGAAAGTAACATTTTAGAAGTACATTTCTTTTTTTTCAACTTTTTAACATTTAGTTTTGAAAGACAGAGGGTGATGTGGGGTAGGGAGAGAGGGAGACACAGAATCCGAAGCAGGCTCCAGGCTCAGAGCTGTCAGCACAGAGCCCGAAAACAGGGCTTGAACTCACAAACCATGAGGTCATAACCAGAGCCGAAGTCAGACGCTTAACTGACTGAGCCACCCTGGAGCCCCTTTATTTATTCATTTTTAAATGATTTCTACATCTAATGTGGGGCTCAAACTCACAACTCTGAGATTAAGAGTCACATGCTCTTCTGACTGAGCCAGCCAGGCACTCCTGATGTATCATTTTGATAAAACATATACTACTAAAAATTATAATCTTTATTCAACAGAAAAATTGTAGAGTAAGAGATATTTTAATTTGGGGGCACCTGGATGGCTCAGTCATGATCCAACTGATTAATTTTCTAACTTCAGCTCATGTCATGATCTTGTGGTTTGTGAGTTTAAGCCCTGCATTGGGCTCTGTGCTGACAGCCCAGAGCCTGGAGCCTGTTTTAGATTCTGTGTCTCCCTCTCTGACTGCCCCTCCCCCACTCACACTCTGTCTCTGTCTCTGTCTGTTTCTGAAAAATAAATATTAAAAAATTTTTAAAAGGAAATATTTTAATTTTTAAAATTTTATTTTAGGGAGAGTGCACAAGCAGGGGAGAAGGGCAGATGGAAAGAGAGAGAGAGACTTCTAAGCAGTCCCCACCCTCAGCTCAGAGCCCAGTGCGGGCCTCAATCCCATGGCCCTGGGATCATGACCTGAGCCAAAATCATGAGTCAGATACTTAGCCAAAATCAAGAGTTGGATGCTTAATCAACTGAGCCACTCAAGTGTCCAAAGAGATATTTTAATACTACGAAGGGCTTCAGAGTGAGCCTCCTCCAAATGTGCCACTTTGGCATGTGGATTACTTTGAGCTAAAGTTAGTCAAGCCCAAAAGACTCAGGAAGGGCTTTTGCCTCCCCATTAGCTGCCTAAAAGAATTAAGATAAAGAGTCTGACCCAGGAAGAGAACTGTCTCCAGAGATATGAAGAATATAGATGAGGTGTAGTGAGCTGGGGGGTAAGCTCAGCAGGGCCTGGAGATCAAATTCCTGTGTTCCACTGTCTCTGCATTGACATGGCAAACATTTGTTTCTTAAGTTTGTTTATTTATTTTGAGAGAGAGAGGAGGAGAGAGAGAGAGAGAGAACAAGTGGGGTAGTGGTGGAGAGATAGAGAGTGAATCCTAAGCAGGCTTCGTGCTGTCAGTGTGGAGCCCTATGGAGATTGTGAACTCACAAACTGTGAGACCATGACCTGAGCTGAAATCAAGAAGCTTAACCAACTGAGCCACTCTGGCACCCCAAATATTTGTTTACTAGACATTTTCTCTGCCCATCTTCCTGTAAATTGTCTTCCTTTCCTTTGAAGTCCCAGAGCCCTACCCGTTCTCCTTAGCTTAAGGTGATGTATGAGGCCTGGCTGCCTGAATGCCTGAGGGTCTCATAGTCTTAAGTCTTACATGTGTATGTAATTAAACTTGCTTTCTCCCATTAGTCTGTTTTATATTGACTTACAGTCAAAGAACCTAGAAGAGTAGTGAAAATTTTTTTCTCCCCAGCCACCATCACAGGAAAAATTTTAGTTTTAAATTTCAGTTATTTGATGATATATTCCTTGTGAATTTTGGCATAAAATTGGAAGGAGTTCCAAGAATTGGGTGAGTTGTTTGACAAATCTCCCCCCATTCCCATCTACTTATTTATATGGATAAGGGTATTCAGTTCTTACATCATTGAAAATGAAAATTTCAGATGGAAACTTTACTGAACTCTATCTCAGTCTAGTAATAAGTACTATCTATGTGTGAATAGATGAACTAATTTAAAACAAAGCAAAACAGATGGAAAAACTGGTGGGCATTCCTGGCAGGGAATAAGGGTTAAAATCAGATTCTCCTTGAAGCCTGCTCCCACTCTCCCTTTCTCTCAACAGAGTTATATTGCCCTTTAAGATGAAATCAATATTCAGCGTTTGCATTATTATGACTAGTTAATGGGTTAACTAGCAGTGGACTATGCTTTTATTTCCTTTCCTATAAAATTATATCTTTTTTCTATTTCTTTTTAAAAAAATTTAATGTTTATTTTTTAGAGTGAGTAAGAGAGAGAGAGTGCGTGAAAGCGCATGAGCAGGGGAGAGAGAGAGAGGAGGGAGATACAGAATGAGAAGCAGGCTCCAGGTTTTGAGCTGTCAACACAGAGCTCAATGCAGAGCTTGAACTCAGGAACTGTGAGATTATGACCTGAGCTGAAGTCAGGTGCTCAAATGACTGAGCCAACCAGGTGGCCCTATTTTTATTCTATTTCTTAGTCTTCTATATTGTTATCACCAAGTCAGTCTTAAACTTCGCTATAGAATTGGAAATCTACTCTCAGTATGTTAAATATCTCAGGTATAATAATACTTTCAGTTTTTTCTTGAAGACATTCTCTGTGGGGCTTCCCCTGCTCCAATCTAGACTTTGCCCCCTCGATCTGCTACACAGCTGTCATCCAAGACTCATCCCCACACCATGTGGAAGAACATCCTTGCCACTCTCCTGAGCTGGACTGCAGGTTTTTGGTCCACCCTTTGGTTTTAATGGAACACATCCTCATTAACTTCCCGAGAAAGTATGCCAAGGGAAGTTCTCATTCTCCACTAATTCCAAGTACCAATATTAAGGAACTAGAACAAAGGAGAATATTGATATCAAGGGGACACAGTCAGCAAAATAATATAGAACACAGGCAACATTACAAGTCACACGGCCTAGTTTGTTCAACAAATAAATCTCAAAAGGAAAAAAAAGCACTTGCAAGAAAATAATTTATAACGAAAATAGATGGAGAAGGAAATCATAGATTCAACTATTTATAAAGCAAACTATTTACAGTGTCAGGACCTTAAATCTTGATTTAAACAAAGTATATATATATATATATATATTTTCAAGATTTTATTTTTAAGTGATTTTTACACCCAGTGTGGGGCTTAAACTTAACAACCCCAAGATTAAGAATCACATGACTTGGTGACTGAGACAGCCAGGCTCCCCAGCAAACTATATTTTTTAAAAGTACATGACATTTATGAAATAATTGGAATTTTAAACACTGGAACCTGATGATGTTCAATTCTATTTTAGATGGAATAGGAGCATTATTCTTATATTTTTAAGTTCTTATCTTTTAGAAAGACACACCACTAGAACAAGAAGGGGAAATGTGGTTAGAATGTAGATAAAGCAGTATTGGCCTTAACCTGATTATTGTTGATCAGATCATGGTTGAACCTAGTACTTGGTGGTTTCTTATATGGTTGTCTAATTCTAGACACATTTTACTTTTCCACCATAAATAGCTTTTTTTTTGAAGATAGAACAACAGAAAGTCACTGTTTTATCCCCATACTTAGGTAATATTTCAGTTAGATGTGAATTTTTTTTAACTAGGCTTCACACCCAGTGTGGAGCCCGAACTCACAGCCCTGAAATCAAGAGTCACATGCTCTACTGATTGAGCCAGCCAGGTGCCTCTTTATTTATTTATTTGAAAAAAATTTTTTTGTGTGTGGGTATAAATTACCAGAGAGAAGTTCTTTATCCTCCATTTTAAAGAAGTTTCTTCACTGATGTCTTCTAATTCACAGTAAAGTTAGTTTCTGGGAGATCCAATGCTTTTCTGAGTCCTGGTCCTTAGTTAAACATAGCTTAGTTTTCTCCCTTTATATAAGTTTCTAAGATCTTCATTACTTTAGTTCTATAATTTCTTAATCAAATTTCTTGGCATGGGTCTTTTTTCTCCTCTTCATTTATTGTACTGAGAATTTGAAGGGCCTTTGATTCTAGACTGTTTTGCTTAAGCAATCATATTTTTCTTTGATAACTTTTTCCCTATCATTTTCTTTGTTCTTGCTGAAATTCCTATTATTTGGGTATTGAATTGATGTTATTTTTACTGGGATCACATTAAATTTGTAGATAACCTTAGGAAGAATCAACGCTTATTATCTGGTAGATTTTCTTACCTTGAACATGATATATCTTTCCATTTATTCAGCTGTCCTCTCAGTTTTGTCAAGTGTTTATGATTATTTTTATCATATTTGACACTTTTAATAATTTTATCCCTAGCAATTTTTATTTTGTTTTTGTGTCATTTTGAAATGAAATCTTCTTCAGTGATGTTTGCTAGCTATTTATTGTTGCATGTAGGAAAGCTACTGATTTTACTTTTATGCAACTTTGCTAGATTCTCTTATTTCTAATAGTTTTCCAATGATTATCTTGTTCCCCCCCCCCCAGGTATATATCCATATCATCTCCAAGCGAAGTTAATTTCACCTTTTCTTTTTTAATTTTTAACCTTTCTTTTGTTCTATTCTTTATTTATTTATTTTTTACTTTCTATACTTTATTTATTTATTTTATAATTTACATTCAAGTTAGTTAGCACATGGTGCAACAATGATTTCAGGAGTAGATTCCTTAAGCCCCTTACTCATTTAGCCCATCCCACCTCCCACAATCCCTCCCACAACCCTCTGTTTGTTCTATATTTAAGAGTCTCTTATGTTTTGTCCCCCTCCTTGTTTTTATATTATTTTTGCTTCCCTTCACTTATGTTCATCTGTTTTGTATCTTAAAGTCCTCATATGAGTGAAGTCATGTGATATTTGTCTTTCTCTGACTAATTTTGCTTAGCATGATACCCTCTAGCTCCATCCACATAGCTGCAAATGGCAAGATTTCATTCTTTTTGATTGCCGAGTAATACTCCATTGTATATATACCACATCTTCTTTATCCATTCATCCATAGATGGACATTTGGGCTCTTTCCATACTTTGGCTCTTGTTGATAGTGCTGCTACAAACATTGGGGTGCATGTGTCCCTTCGAAACAGCATACCTGTATCCCTTGGATAAATACCTAGTAGTTCAATTGCTGGGTCATAGGGTACTTCTTTTTTTAATTTTCTGAGGAACCTCATAGTTTTCCAAAGTGGCTGCACCAGTTTCCATTCCCACCAGCAGTGCAAAAGGTTTCTTCTTTCTCCCAATCCTCGCCAACATCTGTTGTTGCCTGAGTTGTTAATGTTAGCCATTCTGACAGGTGTGAGGAGGTATCTCAATGTGGTTTTGATTTGTGTTTTCCTGGTGATGAGTGATGTTGAGCATTTTTTCATGTCTTGGGTGGGCATCTGAATGTCTTCTTTGGATAAGTGTCTATTCATGTCTTTTGCCCATTTCTTCACTGGATTATTTGCTTTTTGGGTGTTGAGTTTGATAAGCTCTTTATAGCTTTTTGATACTACCCTTTATCTGTTATGTCATTTGCAAATATCTTCTCCTATTCCATAGGTTGCTTTTTAGTTTTGCTGATTGTTTCCTTTGCTGTGCAGAAGCTTTTTATTTTGATGAGGTTCCAATATTTCATTTTTGCTTTGGTTTCCCTTGCCTCCAGAAACGTGTTGAGTAAGAAGTTGCTGTGGCCGAGGTCAAATAGGTTTTTGCCTGCTTTCTCTAGGATTTTGATGGCTTCCTGTCTTACATTTAGGTCTTTCATCCATTTTGAGGCTTTTTTGGTGTGTATGGTGTAAGAAAGTGGTCCAGGTTGATTTTTCTGCATGTTGCTGTCCAATTTCCCCAGCACCATTTGCTGAAGAGACTGTCTTTATTCCCTTTGATATTCTTTCCTGCTTTGTCAAAGATTAGTTAGCCATACATTTGTGAGTCCATTTCTGGGTTCTCTATTCTGTTCCATTGATCTGAGTGTCTGTTTTTGTGCCATGATTCTATTCTTTAAAAATAAATACTCGGGGTATTATTATTATTATTATTATTATTATTTTAGTGTGTTGCTACATTCTCTTTCCTAGTTTTTCATTTTGGAGTTTTCCTTCATTATTGATAAGTGATATTGGGTTCTGTTGATTATGATGCAGAAAAACATGTTCCCCTGGCATCTGTATTTCCTGCACATTGGCAGCTGAAGCCAGAAGCTGGACCAGTCTCAAGTTTAATTCCTTTGGCAAAACTATAGGAGGCACATAATGTCTGGTTGTTTCTCTTTTTATAATTATATCAGTGATTGTTGCTTCCTACCACATTAATTCACTAGGGGATTGGAAAATGGTGATATTTTAGCATTCCTTTTTAAAATATTAAGTAAAGTTTGGGAGTGCCTCACTGGCTCTGTTGGTTGAGTGGCTGACTCTTGATTTGGCTCAGGTCATGATCTTGCAGTTCATGGAATTGACCCCATCCCCCACCCCCCACTGGGCTCTGTGCTGATGGCAGGGAGCCTGCTTGGGATATTCTTTCTCCCTCTCTCTCTGCCCCTCTTCTGTTCACACTCTCTATATCAAAACAAATAAACATTTAAAAATACATAAATAAAATATTACATAGTCAACTTTTAATTTTAGAATAGTTGTACATTTACAAAAAATTTGCCAAGATAGTACTGAGAATTCAGTGTACCCTGTATCCAGTTTTCCCTATTGTTAATATCTTATGCTGCTATGATACATTTGTCACAACCGGTGAACTAATATCACTACTTATTAAACTGCATGCTTTATTCATATCCCCTTAGTTTGTGCCTAATTCTTTTTTCTGTTCTAAGATCCCACCCAGAATACCACAATACATGTAATTATCATGTCTCTTTCATTGCTAATAGGAATGCAGAATGGTACAACCACCTTGGAAGATAGTTTGGCAGTTTCTTATAGAGTTAAACATAGGCTTCCCATATGATGCAGAAAGTATGCTGCTCCTTGGTATTTACCCAAATTAGCTGAAAATTATATCCACACAAAAATCTGCACATAAATGTTTATAACAACTTTATTCATAATTGCCAAAAATTCAAAGCAACTAAAATATCCTTGAATAAGTGAATGGAGAAACTTATACATCCATACAATGGAGTATTATTTGGCAATAAAAAGAAATGAGATATTAAGGCATGAAAAGACATTGAGGAAACTTAAATACATATTGCCAAGTGAGAGAAGGCAATCTGAAAAGGCTACATACTGTATGATTGGAGCTATATGATGTTATGGAAAAGGCAAAACTTGGGACTCAATAAAAAGACCACTGGTTGCCAGGGTTGGAGGGAGGGAAGAAGACACGAATAGGTGTTTTTGTGGTAGTAAAACTATTCGGTAGGATACTGTAATGGTAGATACATGTTATTGTACACTAGTCAAAACTAATAGAAGGTACAACAGAAAAAGTGAACCCTAGTGTAAACTACGGGCTTTAGTTAATGAGAATATATCAATATTGCCTCATAAATTATAACCAATGTACCACACTGATACAAGATGTTAATAATGGGGAAAACTGGTGTGTGTGTGTGTGTGTGTGTGTGTGTGTGTAATATATGGGAACTCTGTATCATTTTTCTGTAACCCTAAAACTACTCTCAAACATAAAGTCTATTAATTTTTGAAATCTCATTTCCCATCATTAGCTCAGTTTAATTGAAATTTCTTTACATCTGTAAGGATTCGTAGATTCTGAATTTGTCCCATGGGTTCTAATCTGTTATTACTGGGAAGGGAAAAGGCAGTCCCTGAGACATGCAAGCCAGTCTGATGCTTACAGCCAGGTGTCCATGTTGGAAGCCAGACTGGTGTTTGCAGCCAACCCATGTTCTATTCTTCTGTTGGACACAAATCATCTCACAGAGCACCAACGTCAGATAAGGTCACTCTGAGACCATGGTAAATTGAGATAAAACAAAGCCACTTCATAATTTTGTCTTGGCACAAGGAAAACAAGATGCAGCCCACAAAATGCCAAATAGCCCTCTCTTTACTGCTTCTTTACCATTATATCTGTATTCCTGATCTGATCTGCCAGATAGACATACAATTTATTGAGTATTGAGGCACCCAGTCACAGAAATGCCCCACTTTCTGACAGTGTGCAATCCAGAGTGAACCCTATGTTCTCGGGCTCTTCTCAAACTCTTCCAAATCAAAGCCTAATCCTATAATAGGTTTTTCTGACACCCTCTTATGAGACCCCCATGGTTCCCTGTTCTGTGTGTTCACTCTCACTGTAATGAGTCATGAACCCAGCTGGTTCAACTACAAATGACTCTATCATCTATTTTGATAATAAAATTGTCTCAGATTTGGCCTCTAGGCCAGAGTCCTTTTGACACTGTTCCCATTGTTCTTTGAGCACTTTCCCACTTTCTGGAACAACAAGATATCCCAGGTTTATTTTGTAGGTTTCCTGCCCCAGGTCCGGTATCAGCCATTTTTCTAAGGAGTCATGGTTTCTTTTAGTTTGGAGTAGCATTTAAAAATTCTGCTTAGTGAAATAAGTCAGGCAGAGAAGGACAAATATCACATGTTTGCACGTACAGGAGGATTAGGAGGAACTTAACTGAGGACCATGGGGGAGAAGAAGGGGGGAAATGGTGGGGGAAAGGGAGAGAGGCAAACCATGAGAGACTCTTGAATGCTGAGAAACAAACAGGACTGATGGATGTGGGGGGGAGGGGAGGGATGGGCATGGAGGAGGGCACTTGTGGGGATGAGCACTGGGTGTTATATGGAAACCAATTTGACAACTATTTGTAAAAAAAAAAAAAGTAAAAGTTCTGGGGGTGCCTGGGTGGCTCAGTCGGTTAAGCATCCGACTTTGACTCAGGTCATGATCTCACGGTTTGTGGGTTCGAGCCCCGCATCGGGCTCTGTGCTGACAGCTAGCTCAGAGCCTGGAGCCTGTCTCAGATTCTGTGCCTCCCTCTCTCTCTGACTCTTCTCTGCTCGTGCTCTCTCTCTCTCTATTTCTCAGAAAAAAAAAGTTCTGGGAGCCAAAGGCACCTGGGTGGCTCAGTCAGTTAAGCATCTGACTTCAGTTCAGGTCATGATCTCAGGGTTTGTAAGTTTGAGCCCTGCTTTGGATGATCCCCTCTCCCCCTCTCTCCCTCTCCCCCACCCCCCTCCCCCTCTCCACCTCTCCCTCTCTCCCCATCTCCCTCTCTCCCCCTCTCTCTCTCTTTCTGCCCCTCATTCACTTGCACTCACTCTGTCTCTCAAAAAAAAATAATTTAAAAGAGTTCTGGGAGCTGAGCTCATTGCTTTTGGGGTAGGGTTCACTGCTTCCAGATGTGGTCAGAACTAGGGAATATATATACATACTTTTATAAGCACACTTCCTGGAGCCACCATGGCTTTCCCCCACCTTACTCTGCACCACCTGGTAGTTTTAAGGCTGAATTGAGAGGAAGAGAATGAAGGAGAAAAGCTTTTCTGTATTTCCTTTAAACTTCAAAAAATAGAAGAATAGTGTCAGCCAGTTTGGTCTAGGCAAGAAATTTGCCTAAGGGAATATTCATGGCAGCTTGTATATTAAACATTTAATTTTGCTTAACACATGTTTGTGAAAGCATATGCTCATGTTTTATTTTAATGTACTTTTGTGACCAATTTAGCATAAATAGGATATATTTCAGGGACAGAGTGATTTGTAGCCTTGTATCTGTGGACATGGGCTCACTGGCAGTGGCACCGCCATGGCAGCTCTCACGTGCCAGGGGCAGAGGCGGAGAAGTGTCTACCTTCGGAGGGGTAGCCCCAAAGTGAGGGCCTCCCGCTGACCTACAGGTGTGGCCACCATGGGTGGCATGGACAGGAAGGGTGTGGCCTCACTGTGGGCGGCATGGGCAGGAAAGGAGGGAAATGAGTATGTGGGTGGAGGCAGGTGGGGGGGGAGTGGGGAGGCTGGTGGTCCTGTTAAAGAAAAAGTTATGTGTGATCCTTGTTAGAGATGGTTAGACAGACTTTATTCAGGACCGTTGTGGTATGAGTAGGGACGACTGCAGTGAGGTTTTGCAGCAGGGGAGAGATCCTGCCCTGAACAACAAGTACTATGTGGGCAGGTGGGAATTTATAGCCCAGGAGCAAAGTAGGGGTCAGTCCATGAAATGTTACTAAGAGGTAAGAGGGGTTCTGGCTAACACAACCCAACAGGATTCTTGCTGAAGGCAGTGAGTGTGATCAGACATCACTTGGAGGGGAGGCAGAGGAGGGGGATGAGGAGCCTGATCAGATGTGAGGGTGATCAGATATTGAGGGGAGGGTTCTTGCTAAAACTGGATTTTTTTTTTTAACTGGACTTTATAAGGACCTAGAGATGGTCCTAGGAGAAGGCTTGGGAGCCTAAGTAAAGTTTGGTCAAACAATCTTTGTTAGTCCTTACAGAATCAGGCTGGCCCATGGCCTGTCACCCTATCTGAGCCTGTCATAGGGGACTGTCCTCCAGGGACCCCACTGCTGAGCTACCCTGGTCCCACATCACTGAGAATGCCTAGAATCACCCACCATTTGACAGCTGATTCAGACAAATGAAGCTTGGATTCTTCCCTCCAGCCCCCCAAATTCAATTAAATGAATACTGGTAAAGCATGGGTTGCCTGTGTTACATGGTAATGTTAATATATATCCGCTGAGGGAAGAGTCCCCCCAGCACACCGCTCCAGACATAGACTTACTGTCCTCAGAGCGTGACCTGTTGTCCTGCCTCTGCCCCTTTGCCGAAGCTGTCCCTCCCTGGCATGTCCTATTCAGCCTTCCATTTCTGCCCACCATGCCCACCCTCAAACTCCTCCCTGACCAAGATGCTCACCAGACTCATCAGAATGACCCTGCCAATCTTTCCCTGAATTACCCAGACACAAAGGCATGCCCTCCTTTCTACCTCCATTAGAACATCCATCCCATCTTGCATCATCCACTTCTTGTCTCTTTGCAATTCCACAGTAGGGGGCAGAGCTCAACAGCCGTGCCCAGAGCCCCTCATCTGCTGGCCCGAGTAATGTTTTTAAATAGATATTACCCTCTACATCATGGATCCCAAAGACCATGGCCCTCCTAAGAGTTTCCAGAGCCTTCTGTCCTCTGTCTTCTCTTTCTTCATCCCTGCAAGAATTGTAGTTTTCTTTCTTTCTTTCTTTCTTTCTTTCTTTCTTTCTTTCTTTCTTTCTTTCTTTCTTTCTTTCTTTCTTTCTTTCTCCTTCCTTCCTTCCTTCCTTCCTTCCTTCCTTCCTTCCTTCCTTCCTT